>NC_142314.1:2230961-2547884 GCF_054855325.1 Carica papaya
TGAACTGGGTGCTATGTTGGAATTACAAATCTGCTCAGCATACCATTCTCTTTCTCAATATTTTTTCTTATTTCTATTCAATTTCAATTCCTATTTTCTGGAATTGATGTTTTGACCTATGCATAATCTTATAATAGAGGGAATTTATTTACATATGGATTGGATTTTCTGGAATTAATTCCTAGAATAAAAAATTTTGCTGGCAATGCTTCTGAAATGCAGGGGGAATTGCATACGGATTGGATAGATTGGTTATGTTGTTAGCAGGAGCTAGTTCCATAAGGGATGTCATAGCTTTTCCGAAGACAACTACCGCGCAATGTGCTCTCACCAGAGCGCCATCAGAGGTTGATCCACAGCAGCTAAAAGATCTTTCAATTTAAAGCCAATAATCTCTCCTGTTTTCAGTACAGAACATATTTCTAAAATCAAGTTTCCAACAGATATTTATATGGGAGAATTTGACTCCACTTCCTTGTTCATGTTATCGGTTCAATTTTAATTAACGAGGGTCTTATTTTTGTATACCTATATTACAGACGCCTTTAAAATGTTATAACAGATAGTAGTAATTTTTTCGCAAAGGGAACCATATTTCTTATCATATGCTCAGTCAAAGAATATGAGCGTGATATTCGATATTATCAAATTCAATAATAATAGTAAGAATTTAAATTCTCTCTTGTATTATATCAAGTGAATTATATATTCATTACTCGACAAAGATCATCTTGCTGACCATGATAAAGCTGAACTTTTTGATTTATTTACAAATAGTTAATTTATGTGTTAATAAGGGAAATGTATAAAAGTGAAAAACTCTTGAACTATTTTACTTTACTTAATTTGTGTGCTATGTACGATAATAATTAGGCTATATATGATCTTTGTAAACTTTCCATTTTTGTATACGCAGGTGGTGAATGTTATGATCATTTCCATGCCAAGATTTAATTTCTTTTTTTAGACTGAATCAAATTGATGCAATAGTTTGTTTATAAATGCATTCAGTAACAAAAATTGAATAAAAGAAAATTGGAATATGAAATACATATAAATATATAGATCAAATCGATGAGACTATCAAATTTATTCAGGATAGAAAGATTTTTGACTTCCCCCCAGCGTTATACCAAATGAACGACATATTAGTTGTTGGGTAAGATCATTTTACTGATCATGGTAAAATTTAACTCGTTGATTTACTTAAAAATAATTATATGAATTATTAATAAATGACATGCATAAAAAAAATAATTATTAAACATTAGTTCGTTTTAGTCAATATTAGAGAATTAGGTTTTATGTGCTAACGTAAACTTTTCGTTTTTGTATTTGTCATGATCATTAATGCGCCAAGGATGAATTTCTTCCTCAAGTTAAATTAAGTACAAGTAGTAATTTGTTCACAAATGCATTCAGTAATAGAAGCTAAATAAGAAGACTCAGATCATGAAAAATATGTAAACATAAAAATTATCTCGATGAAATTATATTAAAATTCACTAATGATTAAAGAAATTTAACTTATTTTTAGTATTACACTAAATAAATAACAACTTATTTGTTATCTTTTTTTTATAATATCCATTTATGATAATTTAAAAATTATAATGAGTCGCAAATTCTTAAATCTGTGACGTTATATGATATATGTATGTGTATATTTGTGACTTTGAAGAAAAAACATAAAAGATTATTCCGCTTACTCATTTCATTTCCCTATTCCATTATATGAAAATATATAAATCTGTTGGTATATATTTAATTCGTTAGTATGCTTAAGAGTTTGTCTTAATATATGTATATATATATATTTAATTTTAACTCGATTTAATTTAAATTACAATACAAATACCACATATCTGAATTCAAAAAAGAGTTATAGCTCTAAATCAAATTCAAATTATATATTTTTTAAAATCTTTAATATAAGTTTGGATTTTGTGATTGTATTAAAAATTCTGGATTCACTAATACAATGTAAAATAATCAATTGACATTTAGTCTCAATATCCAAATGTTAAAATGAGAATACTTAAGTTATTATTAAAAAATATGTAAATAATTTATTAAGAAAAATTATATCTGTCATTCTCATATATATTATTTTCAATATAGATATTCAAAAGAATAATATAGTATTCTTATCACGGTTAAAAATAATAAATTATACGATAGATATTATAAATTATATAATTTATAATATATATATATATATATATTTTTTAAAAAAATTATAATCTATCCAAAATACAATAGATTGAAAGCTCGATTATTTTTTTAAATATATTATTTTTAAATTTTAATATTCAATATAATAAATTATGTGAAAGAGGTTATAAACTATTTAATTCGTCAAGATCTATTATATTTTCAAAACGAATTATAATAGGTTATTTACATATATAATATTCAACATACAAAACTTTGTAAATTAAAGATGGATCTATTTTTAAATTCTATTATCTGAAAGAAAAATAAAGTATACTCATCACAATTAGGAATAATAAATTACATGTACATGTTAAAATTTATAAGCATTTTGCTGTTTATATACCAAGCACATAATAAAATTTGAATGATGTGAGAGATTTTATTTAAGTCAATATTCATTAAAAAAGATAATTCAATCAATTATTTTTAGTCAAATAAAAAAAATATCTCAGAAGCTCTATGTAAGACTATTTAAGAAAGATTCTAAAAAATGCAGGTGCATTTATTTATACTAATCTAAATTAGTTAAATTATATTCTCTCTATTATTACAAAATCCTAAAGGAGTAAGTAATTAAGACACAATTAACTTAGATGCAGGAATACTTAAAAATTGTAACCGTCAAATTGAGTAGTCTATAAATATACTTTATTTTACTTTATCTTTGTTCAATCAGTCAAATCACAAATTAATCTTTATATTCATGTTAAGTTTATCCATGGAGCCTCATAGGAAGTCAAAGGGCCGCCAAAAGATTGAAATGGTGAAGATCAAGAAGGCGACGAATCTCCAAGTTACCTTTGCCAAACGCCGGGCTGGCATTTTCAAGAAGGCGAGTGAAATTAGCACGCTCTGTGGCGCTGAAGTTGCAGTGATTATTTTTTCACCTGCCAAGAAAGTGTTCTCTTTTGGCAGTCCTTCTGTGGAAAAGTTGATCAATCGATTCAATGGCCTGATAGAACAACCTCCTTCAGCTAACAGACGTATGATGGATGCTCATCGAAATCCTTATCTCCAAGGGCTCAACTTACAGCTAAACGAGGTATAATCACTACCATGTCTTCATATATCTATACTATTTGATTTTTGTAACTAAATCTTCAATTGTTTTTGGACATGATTTTATATAATTAAAGCTTAATGACCAACTGGATGCTGAAAAGAAGAAAAGTGTGGAGCTTAAGAAGGTGATGAAGGAGAATGCGAGTAAAGCCTGGTGGATGGGTTCCATAGATGACATGAACCTTTCACAGCTTCAGCAATTTCAAGGTGCTCTTGAGGAATTATACGAGAATGTTATAAAACTCGCAAAAGAAAAAGATGATGAAGAGGACAGTATTAATCCTAATTCTGATGATCAGCTTCTTCTTGGAAGCTCTTCCAATGGAACTGGACTTCCATTTGGATATATCCCCTTCAATGCTGTTGTTGGTCCCATAAACATGGTTAATCCCAACATGAATAGGGTTAATCCCAACATGGTTAATCCAAATGTGATTAGTCCCAGCATGATTAATCCAAACATAGTTAATCCTGCAACTTATATGAAGATGCTTCGTAATATGCTCAACAACAATAATCCAAACATGCCCTTGTCCAATTCCATGATTCCCAGTAATCCAAACATGATCTCCAATGTCATGCCTACCAACAGTAACCCTACAAACATGATGCTGCCGGCGGCCAATCTGATGATCGACAATGATCAAAACATGGTTCCAGCTAATCATATGATGATGAACAATGACCAGAACATGATGGTGGGGGGATCGGATGCGATCAACGATTCAAACATGATGTATACTAATGGTCCCAACAGTGTGGACATGATACAAGCTACAGGATATAATATGACTCAGAATAATGGTGGAGATGGGCAGGAGTTTTTCTGAATTTGAAGTTCGCTGGAATGTGTTTTGATTAATAAGATCACAGAGTGCTCATGCAGTTTGGCTTTCATATTTCAGCTATATTATCAATGGAATATAAAGTGATATATTTTATAAGTAAAAGATCTATTTGCTTTCATCTCAACTCTAAATTTTACAGTATTATATGTTATACATGCATTATAAATCTTATATATTTGTGCACTGTTTAATAAATAATAGGGCTTAGATTTATGCCCAAAAGAGAGAGAGAGAGAGAGAGAGAGAGAGAGAGAGAGAAGCAATAAAGATCAAGAATCAAAATTAATTTGTATTTACATATCTAATATGTTCTATTAGATGTTATATGGGGTGATAGGTTCTTGAAAAATCATCTGTGAAATATTAATTATTTACCAATCTACGGTTAAAACAAATGTATGGCACGTAATGGCTGTAATAATCCAATGAAAAAATGAATATATAGGTTGTTGATAAGATATATAGTGGATATATATAGAATAACTTCAAAAGTAAAACATCATTAATTTATTCTTATTTAACAAAAAAATTTTAGAAAGACATGATAGTGAAAGTAAAAATGAATAGTGCATTAAAAATACATTTTTGCAAATACGGATACAAGTGCACGTTATCTTAAAATATATATGAGTACTTAATAAATTTACTATGCAACGTGTTATATTTTATATCAATATTTCAGTATATTATAAATAATCGAATATTGTTAATATAATATCCCATATTGAAAAAATTAATTGAAAACATTACAACTATGTTCTATATTTACAAAATTTTTATAAAATATATTGTGCTTTTTCATCAGCATAACTACTACTTATGACGGAACCCAATCTCTTTGGGATTTGAGTTTTTTCAAAAAAAAAACTGCCCTCAAAGACAAATTCCTTCAAGAAAATATGAATTCCAATTGAGAATATTCGATTAAAAACATGACTATCTAAATCCTTTCTTTTTGTTGCAAATTTATTTGGAAGATGACGAGATTAATGAAAAAGTAAACATAAAAATTTAATTAGATAATCCTAAAATTCTGACTACAATATCTCTCATGGAAACACATTTAAGCCCCTATGGATTCAAATAGATAATAAATAATTTTGAATCAACGTAGAGAAGATTAGAGAAGATGAGCAATCATCAAAAGCATCAAGAAAGATAATGTACTATGAAAAACAACTCACCGTGGTGAAGAATTGAGCCAAGTCGGAATAGTTCTATAGAGAAGCTTCATCAAAACCTTTTATGGCTAAGGTTGAAAAGAGGAAAATAGTTTTTAAAATAATTAATAGGGTGGTAATTGTATGATATTCAATACTTTGGGATTTTCTTCTTCAAATTTTAATTGCTTTTATATATAACATGTTAAACTTCATGGTGGTTTTGCAATATTCGCTATAATTTTATTACCAAGCTTGTAATTTTTTGTTGACTAATTTATTTTTCATGTATGGAGAAATATGAAAAATATTTTCATTATCTTCCCAAATTTGATATATATATATATATATTAAGAAATAGGTTTGTAATTATATAATACTGTGTACTGAGATGTGTTATTCAAATTTTATTCATCCGTGCGCATCTTGACACTATTTTTATTATCTTGTCAAATTTGATAAGCAAGAAAATGTGGCTGCTAATAACTATTTCTAAGAAGATTCATCTCATTTTGTTCTACAAATAAGGATGATTAGGAAATGGAAAATTCGTATAACTTATAGGTAATATTATATCAATTTTCAAAATTTTTTTACTACATATTTCAATGAGGTGATTGTAAAGCATTCCAAACAAGTAAGTTTTTAAAGACGATAGATTTATATAGAAAATTTGTCTAAATCAAATTATATATTGAACAATATAAAATAATAATGCATAACTTGGTGACTCGGAATGAGTAAGTCATCAAAACCGGAAAAAATTTATATAGAAAATTCATCTAAATCAAGTTGTGTTGGATAGTAAAAAATGATAACGTCCAACTTGATGATTCCAAACAAGTAAGTTATTAAAGCTAATAAATTTGTATAGTGAATTCATCTAAATAAATTATGTATCAGATAGTTCAAAATTATAATGTCAAACTTAGTAACTCCAAATGAGTAAGTAATTAAAGTTAAGAAATTTATATAAAAAATTCACCTAACTCAAGCAATATGTTGGATAGTGCAAAATGATAAAGTCAATCTGGTAACACCAAATGAGTAAGTAAATAAATCTAAGAAATTTTTATAGAAAATCTACCTAACTTAAACTATAGGTTGAATAATACAAAATGATAATGCACAGCCCGATGATTCCAAATGAGTACGTAATTAAAGTTAAAAATTTTAAACAGAAAATCCACCTAACTCAAGCTATATGCTGGATGGTGTATAATGATAATGCTCAATCTGGTGACTCTAAATGAGCAAGTAGTTAAAGCTAAAAAATTTATGCAAAAAATCCATTTAAATCAAGTTATAGATAGTGCAAAATAATAATGTCTAACCTGATGACTCCAAATGAGTAAGTAATTAAAGGAAGAAATTTATATAGAAAATCCATCTAAATCATATTATATGTTTGATAGTGAAAAATGATAATGCTCAGCCTGGTAACTCCAAATGAGGAAGTAATTAAAGCTAAGAAATTTATATAGAAAATCTCTCGTAATCAAGTTAAATATTGAATAGTGCAAAATGATAATGTCCAGCTTGATAATTCCCAATAAATAAGCAATTAAAGTTAAGAAATTTATAAATCAGTTTATATATTAGATGGTGCAAAGTGATAATATGCAATCTGCTCCAAATGAATAAGTAATTAAAGCTAAGAAATTTAAATAGAAAATTAATCTAAATCAAGTTATGTATTTGATAGTGAAAAATGATAATATCTGACCTGCTGACTCCAAATGAGTAAGTAATTAAAGCTAATAAATTTATAAATCAAATTATATATTGGATAGTACAAAATGATATTTCCTTAATTGGTAGCTAAGAAAATTTTATTACTTTAATATGAGTAATTAATCTAAAAATAAATCAATAATGAAATTAGATAATATTCATGGGAAATATTTTATTGAGAGTATGCAAATATATCTATATATTTGGGAATATATATCCCAAGTATGGATAATATCTTCATTAAATGTTAATTATTTATTTAACTTATTCAATTATATGAGATATAATTTAAATAAAAATTTCCTGAAAAATGCATTGAAGATTTTATATTAGGACAAAACAGTATTAAATAGAAATTTTCAATCAAATGGATCAAAGAAATTGGATTTTGTTTAAGCAGGCTTTAAGTTGAAGTGTTGTGCAAATAAAATAATTGTAAGTCACCTTTTGAAAGTGCTCAACGTGAATTATATGAATTTTTAAGTTTAATTGAATATCACACGCAATCGAATTAAAACTTTATTGTTATGAAGGTTAATCGATTGTCACAATTAAATTTAATTATTTAAAATTTTGAATTTTAAATGTGATCCAATTGATAGTTATAATTTAATTTGCAACTTCGATCCTTCCTTAATGCTTATAAATAAAATTAAAATTATCCATTGTACTAATGATCAATTAATTTTATAAATAATTTATCATAGTTTTTAAATTTTAATATATCTTATAGTACATTTTTACATTTTTTATTACTTTAACATAAATTATCTAAGGATTTTTATCATTGCAATTAGATTCATTGTGTCTTCTAACAAGACTTCTAACAAGAGACAAATAAATAAAATTAAAAGTAACTCTTTTACCTTCTCAATCCCAAATTAATATCGAGAATATATATAAGTATATATAACATAAAAAATGTAAAATTTTCAAAAAGGTTCAATTTTCATGTATATCCATCTAGCTATGTATCTATATATGTTAAAACAATGATGATTTTGTAAATTGTATAAAAGTACAGCTAAAATTTAACTTTAATTGTCCAGATTTTTCCTACCATATATTTTAATAAGGAGGAGATTCTCAGGCAACCCTAAACAAGTAAGTTATTAAAACAAGAAAATATATACAGGATGTCTACCTAAAATTTATTAATTCACAACCTTGATTTAAATCTCCTATAAATATCACTCATTTCCCCCTCTTTCAATACAAATTATTTCTCTCAATTAATCTCTCTATTAATTTCTCTCTGCACATATTCAATACTTGTAACCATGGCGAGAAAGAGTAAGGGACGACAAAAGGTTGAGATGGTGAAGATGAATAATGAAAGCAATCTCCAAGTCACTTTCTCCAAACGTCGAGCCGGACTTTTCAAGAAGGCGAGTGAATTGAGCACTCTATGTGGGGCTGAGATTGCTATTATCGTCTTCTCACCCGGTCGGAAGGTCTTCTCTTTTGGCAATCCTTGTGTCGAGACTGTGTTGGAATGTTTTGTTAGTGGTAATCCACCCCAAACTGCTTCTGGAACCATGAAACTCATTGAGGCTCATCGGAACGCTAGTGTTCGTGAGCTAAACATGCAGCTCACTCAGGTTATTTTAATTTCTTTCCTTTCTAATAAAATGTTTTCAATATTAATAATACATATTAATTCTACTACATGTACAGGTTTTGAACCAACTCGAAATCGAGAAGAAGCGAGGCGAGGAGCTTAACCACATGAAAAAGGCAAATGAGAATAAATATTGGTGGATGGCTCGAAAGAACGATCTGAGCCTGACACAACTTCAACAACTGAAGGCCTCTCTCGATGAGCTGAAGAAGAATGTGGCTAAGCATGCTGAGAAGATTGTGATTCATACCCAAAATAATCATCATCCTCATCCTCATCCTCATCCTCATCTTCCTCTTCCTCATCCTCATCCTCATCATCATCATCCTAACCATCCTTTTTTTCTGGGAAGTTCTTCCGGTGGAGCAGGTCTTCCTTTTGAGACAAAGCCTGCTGGATTCAGTTCTAGCATTGTTCCATTCAACAATCCGAACATGATGCCTCCAAAGTATCATGGATTTGGCCAAGGATTCTTCTAAGCGAACTTTTGTTATTTATTTAAAATAAATTTTTAATTTTTCTGGCACAGTAAATGCCTCAGGATTAGTCTTTATATTATGTTGGGTTTTAGTATTTTAGCTTTTAACGAGTAAGGGTTTGTTCTAGAAAATAAGAGGCATCTTATTTTTTGTTATTTGTTTAAGTATTTTGTAATCGTTCAGTGATATTGCATCTAGTTCTTAATATAAGTTTTCTACCTTCAAACCCTTTGCGCTATAAATATATATATATGTATGTATCTCAAAGATTCTACTATGCTATTTTTTTTTTGTCTTGCATTGTGACACTATTAACTGCTACATATATAACATATCGTAATATGTATTATTTTAATATATAAACAATAATTATCAAAATATTTAGTCATTTATATTCACCATACAAAATATAGAATATATATATACAAGAGTTTAGCCTCTATTGTATATATGTGTGTGTGTATATATATACAGTGATCTATTATCTCTTATTTATTGTACACCATACCTCGAGAGATTGAGGAAAGTTTAGAGCTTGAGGTAAGCATACTAGAATTTTTTAATATCAAGAGCTTTCAGGTTAGAGATAGATATTAGATTACACAAGCATGAGTTTTTGTTCTTCGGATAAATTTATGGAATAATTAGCATGCACAAGAATTAAATTACGCAAAAATTATAATTTACAATTTTCTTATTTACAATTTAAACGTATGTATGATACTAAATGGCTGTATAAATCCAAATAAAAATAGAACATATAGGTTGTAGAGAAGGTAAGTAATAGATGTATATATAGATCAACTTTAAAAGTATAATATAGTTAATTTATTTTTTTTACCAAAAAATTTATATGGACGACCTGATAGGGAAAATAAAAATAAATTGTGCATTAAAAAGATGATGCATGTACAGATATAAGTGTGCGTTGTATTAAAATGTATACACGTATTTAATCACAAATCTGCCTATTACACTCCTATATTGAATTTGGTGCTATGTTGGAATCACAAATCTTCTCAGCATATTATTCTCTTTCTCAATTTTCTTCTTATTTCTATTCCATTTGAATTTCTATTTTCTGTATTTTTACACTGGATCTACAACTCGTGTATGTCTAAGATTTATATTTTTTTTCCATGAAGACATCCTTCTCTGCTCTAAGTTCGTTGTAGGTATCAAAAGTTGATCATATTGTAGCTATTATGTGAAAACAACTATTGAATTTAGAATAAAAGATTTGCTGGCAATGCTTCTGAAATGCAGGGGACACTTCATATGGATTAGATAGATTGGTTATATTGTTAGCAGAAGCTAGTTCCATAAGAGATGTCATAGCTTTCTTGAAGACAATTATCGTACTGTGTGCTCTCACTCGAGCACCATCAGAAGTCGATCCACAACAGCTAAAAGATCTTTCATTCCAAAACCAATAATCTCTTCTGTTTTAAGTCTGAACATATTTCTAAACCAGAGTTTCTAACATATATTTATATGAGAGAATTTGACTTAGCTTCCCGGTTCATGTGATCCATTCAATTTTGATTAACGAGGGTCTTATTTTTGTATACTTATCTTACTATTTTTTAAAAAATTCGTAACAAATAATGAAATTTTTTCGCTAAGGAAAACATATTTCTTACCATATGCTTAATCGGCTAAGGAAAACATATTTCTTACCATATGCTTAATCAATGCATGTAAGGGTGATATTCAGTCTTAAAATTTTATTTCAAAAGATTTATTGTTAAGATATTTTCAGACTAATTTTGTACATTGAAACTAAATTATTTTCAATTTTGAGAGCAAAATTAATCTTGAGAGCAACAAAGGAGGCCGATAAAGAAAAACATGCTAATAGATTTAAAATTAAATAGAAGGAAAAAAAAAGAAAGAGAAATAGGAAGGGGCTGCCGAATGATTCATTAACATGGCAATACTATTATGATATATTGTTTACATTTTGAAGCCTTATGAAACACAAACAGATATGCATAAAGAACAGATTGCGTTCAAGGACAAAAACAGAACAACAAGACCGGAATATAAAAAATATATAGACACGTTGTTTATATCAATGAGATTATGTCAAATTCAATAATGACGATAGAATTTAACTTCTCTCTTGCGTTATACCGAGTGCATGACATATTCATTATCACATAAGATCATCTTTCTGACCATGATAAAATCGAGCCTTCTGAGTTACTTGAGAACAAGTAAATGATATGTTAATACGGAAAATGCATAGAAGGCAAAAACTCTTGAACTATTTCACTTTAGTTAATTTGTGCATGATGTAAGAGCATTAGGTTATATAGATCTTCATAAACTTTCTATTTTGTGTTCCAAGATTGTGGCTATTATGATCATTTCCATGCCATTAATAAATTTCTTCTTTGAGATTGAACCAAACTTGATGCAATAATTTATTCATAAATGCATGTAATAATAAAAATCAAACAAAAATACTGAAATACAAAAAAAAAAAAACAAATAGATATACCGATGACACTATCAAATTTATTCAGGGTAAAAACATTTTTAACTTCCCCATAGCATTACACCAAATGAACGACATATTAGTTGTTGGATAAGATCACCTTGCTGACCATGATAAAACTTAACTTGTTGATTCACTTAAAAACAATTATATGAATTGCTAGTAAGTGAAATGCATGAAAAAGAATAACTATTGAACATTAGTTTGTTTTAGTCAATATTAGAGAATTAGGTTTTATACGCTTACGTATACTTTTTGTTTTTGTATTTGTCATGATCATTAATGCGCCAAGGATGAATTTCTTTCTCAGTTTAAATCAACTAGAAGTAGTAATTTGTTCACAAATGCATCCAGTGATAGAAACTAGATAAGAAGATTGGAACATAAAAAATATATAAACATATAAATTATCTCGATGAAATTATATTAAAATTCACTAATGATTAAAGAAATTTAACTTATCTCTAGTATTATACTAAATGAATGACATACTAATAGTTGAATAAGATCATCTTGACGACCATGATAAGAACAAATTTTTTTATTTAGTAGAAAATAATTAAATGAACTATGAATCAGGAAAATACATTAAAAGGAATTTAGGTTCAACATGCTTGTGTAAACTTTCCATTTTTGTATTCCAAGATCAATGCGCTCATATGATCATTGACGGACGAAGAATAAGTTTCTTCCTTGAGATGTAAGCAAATCAAAATTCTTAAATGAATGTTTAACTATGTACTAGATATAAAGGTAAAGAATTCTTGATAGTATCAGAAATTTAAGTTTTGGATTATGTCAAGATATTCCTTACCTTATATTTCAATGAAAAAGGATTCTAGCCAGAACTGTAAATACATAAAAGTTAAGTAAATCCACCTAACTCAACTTGGATAGCCTCAAGTGGTACCTCCAAACCTTATAAATATCTTGCGTAGTTTACAATCTTCAATTGCAATAATAGTATACTTACATCCTCTCATCATAATCTCCATTATCTTCTTCTCAATTTGTTGAGGTTATCTTTTGTTATTTTCAGTTTTAGCAATGGCAGATGAGAGGACATCGAGTAAAAGAAAAGGTCGTCAAAAGATCGAGTTAAAAAAGATGGAGAATGAAGCCAGTCTCAAAGTTACCTTCTCAAAACGTCGAAGTAGCCTTTTCAAGAAGGCGAGTGAACTTTGCACTCTTTGTAGACCAGATGTTGGCCTTATTGTTTTCTCCCCTGGAAATAGGGCCTTCTGCTATGGCAATCCTAATATCGATATTGTGATTGATCGTTTTCTTAGTATTGATGTTCGTTCAGCTCGAGATCCTGACAACGACAATGATACTCAACAAACAATCAATAGGATCACTAAGGTGTTAAAAACTTATTCGTTATCTTTTTTTTATAATATCTATTTATGATAATCTAAAAATTATCATGAGTTGTTAATACTTAAATCTATGACGTTACATATTATATTTTGAATTTTTTGTTAGAATTTCAAATCTTTAGCCTAATTGCTTATCTAATACTGCAAATAAATGAACATGTGTATATGATAACAGGCGCAAGACAAGGAGGAGGCAGCAAGGAAGCGAGGTAAAGAGCTCAAACAAAGAAGAAAAGGCTTGATGAAAGAGCTTTGGTATACGCGTTCAATGGACAAATTCAACCTGGAAGAGCTTGAAGTTTTGGATGCTGGTATGAAGGCCTTGTGGAATGATGTTGCCGAACTCGCAAAGAAGCTAAAGAAGGAACAAGGTAACTCGAGTTCTGCTGAGGGTTCTCCAAGGGATGATGGGATGTTTTACTCAGATCCAGCAATGAAGGCCTTGACTACTCTCCCCATGCCTAGTTTGCCCAGCAACCCAACTCATGAATATGCCCCCAGCAGTACTAATTCAACTCCTCCCCTGAGTAGCTTCTGTAACATAGACTCTGGCAATCCCAACATAATGATGATGGATAACCCGTCGAATGATTTAGGCATGGCGTTAGATCCTGTTGATGACTTGGAGGGCATGCCTGGAGATCTCTTCAACAATTTAGTCATGATTGAGTCAGATGATCCAATTGCAGCACTTAATGCAGGAGATAATCCATACACAATGTCTGATGCCTTCGGGAACCAAACTGCAACAATGGATATTAATCTGTCAAATGATCCAAATATCAGGCCTAATGAGTTTCTTAATTTGAGTACTATGCCTCATGCACCAAATGATCCAATTAGCACAACATCTGATGCTCTAAATATGATACGTATCGTGCCAGATGATTCAAATCTAGACTCAGTATTTGATGGCTTCACTCTAGAGATGCTATTTGCGGATCCACTGGATGATGAGAACTTCATTGTGGACAATCCAAATGAGGCGGCTAACGGTGATAATCCGGAAACAATGTCGCCTCCTCTTGCAGGGAATGTTCCAGGAAGCGACCAAGGATTTTAATGACTAAGTTTGTTGATTATCTTGAAAAGAATCAAGGGCTAGTTTGAAGAGTTTCAATATCGTGTCTTTTGTTTTTGTTTGTCTTGTCTTTCAAATAATGCTATGGGAATTTGGGATTTCAATTGACTTGAGTTTTGTATTTGCTTACTTTCAGGTGGTATTCTTGTGTGTGCGCGCGCGTGTGTGTTTTTTTTTTTTTTTATAAATGTTGTCGTTGTTAGTCTTGGATCGAGTTAATAAGTATATGTGTATTTCATGAGTGTTGTTTATTTTAAATTCTTGTTAAGTAATATTCTCTAAATCTTTAGAAATAGTTAATCTTTTATAATGGTCCTATAAAGTACATTTATATGATAGTTCTGTCTCTTTATATATATGTATGTGTGTGTATGTATATGTATGTATATATATGTATATATAGTAGTAACTTATCTCGTATTTCTTGTAAACTATATCTCGAGAGATTTAAAAGAGTTTAAAATTTGGTATCAACACTCTCGAGTATATGAAAATATTGAAGCTCTTTAAGTACGTAATAAATTTATTATTTTTAGAAAGTTAATTATTACATTATATATAAATATATGTACGTGTATATCTATGACTTTGAAGAAAAAAGGTAAAAGATTATTCCGCATACTCATTTCGTATTCCTATTCCATTATATGGAAATATATAAATTTTTCGGTATATATTTAATTTGGTAGCATGCTTAAGAATTTGTCAGAATATATATGTAGATATATATATATATATATAATTTTAACCTGTATTTAATTTAAATTACAATACAAATACCACATATCTGAATTGGAAAAGAGTTATGATTCTAAATCAAATTCAAATTATAGTTTTTAAAAATCTTTAATATGAGTTTGGATTTTGTGATTGTATTAAAAATTCTGGATTCACTTATATAATGTAAAATAATTCAATTGACGTTCACCCTCAATATCCGAATGTTAAAATGAGAATGCTTTTGTTATTATTAAAAAATATGTAAATAATTTATTATGAAAAATTATATATGTCATTCTCATATATATTATTTTCAATATAGATATTCAAAAGGACAATATAGTATTCTCATCACAGTTAAAAGTAATAAATTATACGATAGATATTATAAATTATATAATTTATAATATATATATTTTAAAAAAAATTATAATCTATCAAAAATGTAATAGATTGAAAGATCGATCATTCTCTTAAATAGATTATTTTCAAATTTTAATATTCAAAATAATAAATTATGTGAAAGAGGTTATAAACTGTTTAATTCGTCACGATCAATTATATTTTCAAAAAGAATTATAGTAGATTATTTACATATATAATATTCAACATATAAAACTTAGTAAATTAAAGATTGATCATTCTCTTAACTATGGCGAAATACTTTTAAATTCTATTATCTAAAAGGAAAATATAGTATACTCATCCCAATAAGGAATAATAAATTGCATGTGTAATAACATGTTAAAATGACGTGAGAGATTTCATTTAAGTCAGTGTTCATTAAAAAAAGATAATTCAATCAATTATTTTTAGTCAAATAAAAAGAATATCTTAGAAGCTCTATGTAAGATTATTTAATAAAGATTCTAAAAATTGCAGGTGTATTTATTTATACTAGTCTAAATTAGTTAAATTATATTCTCTCCATTATTACAAAATCCTAAAGGAGTAAGTAATTAAGACACAGTTAATTTAGATGTAGGAATACTTAAAAATTGTAACTGTCAAATTGAGTAGTCTATAAATATACTTCATTCTACTTCATCTTTGTTCAATCGGTCAAATCACAAATTAATCTTTATATTCGTGTTAAGTTTATCCATGGAGCCTCCTAGGAAGTCAAAGGGCCGCCAAAAGATTGAGATGGTGAAGATCAAGAAGGCGACGAATCTACAAGTTACCTTTGCCAAACGTCGGGCTGGCATTTTCAAGAAGGCGAGTGAAATTAGCACGCTTTGTGGCACTGAAGTTGCAGTGATTATTTTTTCACCTACCAAGAAAGTGTTCTCTTTTGGCAGTCCTTCCGTAGAAAAGTTGATCAATCGATTCAATGGCCTGATAGAACAACCTCCTTCAGCTAACAGACGTGTGATGGATATTCATCGAAATTCTTATCTCCAAGGGCTCAACTCACAGCTAAACAAGGTATAATCACTACCATGTCTTCATATATCTATACTATTTGATTTTTGTAACTAAATCTTGAATATTTTTGGACTTGATTTTATATAATTAAAGCTTAATGACCAACTGGATGCTGAAAAGAAGCAAAGTGTGGAGCTTAAGAAGGTGATGAAGGAGAATGCGAGTAAAGCCTGGTGGATGGGTTCCATAGATGACATGAACCTTTCACAGCTTCAGCAATTTCAAGCTGCTCTTGAGGAATTACAGGAGAATGTTATAAAACTCGCAAACGAAAAAGATGCTGAAGAAGACAATATTAATCCTAATTCTGATGATCAGCTTTTTCTTGGAAGCTCTTCCAATGGAACTAGACTTCTGTTCGAATCTATCCCCTTCAATGCTGCTGTTGGTCCCAGAAACGTGGTTAATCCCAACATGGTTAATCCAAACGTGATTAGTCCCAGCATGATTAATCCAAACATGGTTAATCCTGCAGCTTATATGAAGATGCTTCTTAATATGCTCAACAACAATAATCCAAACATGCCCGTGTCCAATTCCATGATTCCCAGTAATCCAAACATGGTCTCCAATGTCATGCCTACCAACAGTAACCCTACAAACATGATGCTGTCGGCAGCCAATCTGATGATCGACAATGATCAAAACACGGTTCCAGCTAATCATATGATGATGAACAATGACCTCAACGATTCAAACATGATGTATACTAATGGTCTCAACAGTGTGGACATGATACCAGCTACAGGATATAATATGACTCAGAATAATGGTGGAAATGGGCAGGAGTTTTTCTCAATTTGAAGTTTGTGGGAATGTGTTTTGATTAGTAAGGTCACAGAGTGCTATTGCAGTTTGACTTTCATATTTCAGCTATATTATCAATGGAATGTAAAGTGATATATTTTATAAGTAAAAGATCTATTTGCTTTCATCTCAACTCTAAATTTTACAGTACTATATGTTATACATGCATTATAAATCTCATATGTCTGTGCACTGTTTAATAAATATTAGGGCTTAGATTTATGCCCAAAAAAGAGATAGAGAGAGAGAGAAGCAACAAAGACCAAGAATCAAAATTAATTTGTATTTACATATCTAATATGTTCTATTAGATATATGGGGTGGCAGGTTCTTGAAAAATCATTCGTGAAATGTTAATTATTTACCAATCTACGATTAAAACAGATGTATGGTACGTAATGGCTGTAATAATCCAATGGAAAAATGAATATATAGGTTGTGGATAAGATATATAGTGGATATATATAGATCAATTTCGAAAGTAAAACATAATTAATTTATTCTTATTTAACAAAAAAATTTAAGAAAGACATGATAGTGAAAGTAAAAATAAATAGTGCATTAAAAATGCATTTTTGCAAATACGGATACAAGTGCACGTTATCTTAAAATATATATGCGTACTTAATAAATTTACTATGCAACGTGTTATATTTTATATCAAAAATATGATATTTCAGTATATTATAAATAATTGAGTGTTGTTAATATAATATCCCATATTGAAAAAATTAATTGAAAACATTACAACCATGTTCTATATTTACAAAATTTTTATAAAATATATTGTGCTTTTTCATCAGCATAACTACTACTTATGACAGAACCCCAATCTCTTTGGGATTTGAGTTTTTTCCAAAAAAGAAATTGCCCTCAAAGACAGATTCCTTCAAGAAAATATAAATTCCAATTGAGAATATTCGATTAAAAATATTACAATCTAAATGCTTTCGTTTTGTTGTAAATTTATTGGAAAGAATGACGAGATTAATGAAAAAGCAAACATAAAAATTTAGTTAGATAATCCTAAAATTCTGACTAAAATATCTCTCATGGAAACACATTTAAGTCCCTATGGATTCAAATAGAGTATAAATAATTTTGAATCAATGTAGAGAAGATTAGAGAAGGTGAGCAATCATCAAAAGCGTAAAGAAAGATAATGTACTATGAAAGATAACTCACCGTGGTGAAGAATTGAGCCAAATCAGAATAGTTCTATAGAGAAGCTTCGTCAAAACCTTTTATGGCTAAGGTTGAAAAGAGGAAAATGATTTTTAAAATAATTAGTAGGGTGGTAATTGTATGATATTCTGTACTTTGGGATTTTTTTCTTCAAATTTTAATTTCTTTTACATATAACATGTTAAACTTCATGGTGGTTTTGCAATATTCGCTATAATTTTATTACCAAGCTTGTAATTTTTTGTTGACCAATTTTTTTTTCATGTATGGAGAAACATGAAAAATATTTTAATTATCTTCCCAAATTTGATATATATATATATATATATATATTAGGAAATAGGTTTGTAATTATATAATACTGTGTATTGGGATGTGTTATTCAAATTTTATTCATCCGTGCACAGATGCTGATATTATTTTTATTATCTTGTCAAATTTGATAAGCCAGAAAATGTGGCTGCTAATAACTATTTCTAAGAAGATTCATCTCATTTCATTCTACAAGCAAGGATGACTTGGAAATGGTAAATTCATATAACATATAGGTAATATCATATTAATCTTCAAGATTTTTTCACTACATATTTCAATGAGGTGATTGTAAAGCATTCCAAACAAGTAAGTTTTTAAAGACGATAAATTTACATAGAAAATTTGTCTAAATCAAATTATATATTGAACAATATAAAATAATAATGCCTAACTTGGTGACTCGGAACGAGTAAGTCATCAAAACCACAAAAAATTTATATAGAAAATTCATCTAAATCAAGTTGTGTTGGATAGTGAAAAATGATAACGTCCAACTTGATGATTCCAAACAAGTAAGTTATTAAAGCCAATAAATTTGTATAGTGAATTCATCTAAATAAATTATGTATCGGATAGTGCAAAATTATAATGTCAAACTTAGTGACTCCAAATGAGTAAGTATTTAAAGTTAAGAAATTTATATAAAAAATTCACCTAACTCAAGCAATATGTTGGATAGTGCAAAATGATAAAGTCAATTTGGTAACACCAAATGAGTAAGTAAATAAATCTAAGAAATTTTTATAGAAAATCTACCTAACTTAAACTATAGGTTGAATAGTACAAAATGATAATGCACAGCCCGATGATTCCAAATGAGTACGTAATTAAAGTTAAAAATTTTAAACAGAAAATCCACCTAACTCAAGCTATATGCTGGATGGTGTATAATGATAATGCTCAATCTGGTGACTCTAAATGAGCAAGTAGTTAAAGCTAAAAAATTTATGCAAAAAATCCATTTAAATCAAGTTAGTGCAAAATAATAATGTCTAACCTGATGACTCCAAATGAGTAAGTAATTAAAGGCATAAATTTATGTAGAAAATCCATCTAAATCATATTATATGTTTGATAGTGAAAAATGATAATGCCCAGCCTGGTAACTCCAAATGAAGAAGTAATTAAAGCTAAGAAATTTATATAGAAAATCTCTCTTAATCAAGTTAAATATTGAATAGTACAAAATGATAATGTCCAGCCTGATAATTCCCAATAAATAAGTAATTAAAGTTAAGAAATTTATAAATTAGTTTATATATTAGATGGTGCAAAATGATAATATGCAATCTGCTCCAAATGAATAAGTAATTAAAGCTAAGAAATTTATATAGAAAATTAATCTAAATCAGGTTATGTATTCGATAGTGGAAAATGATAATGTCTGACCTGCTGACTCCAAATGAGTAAGTAATTAAAGCTAATAAATTTATAAATCAAATTATATATTAGATAGTATAAAATGATATTTTTCAATCTGATGAATCCAAATGAGTAAGTAATTGAAGATTAAAAACTTTACATAGAAAATCCATTTAAATAAATTTTGATGTTGCATAGTGCAAAATAACAATGTCAATCTGACGACTCTTATAAACACTACCCATTTTCATTTCTCTCTACACATATTCAATCCTTGTAACTATGGTAAGAAAAAGTAGGGGACAACAAAAGGTTGAGATGGTGAAAATGAACAATGAAAGCAATCTCCAAGTCACTTTCTCCAAATGTCGAGTCGGACTTTTCAAGAAAGCGAGTGAATTGTGCACTTTATGTGGGGTTGATATTGCTATTATCGTCTTCTCACCTGGCTGAAAGGTTTTATCTTTTGGTCATCCTTGTGTCGAGACTATAGTGGAACGTTTCATTAGTGGCAATCCACCACAAGTCGCTTCCAGAACTATGAAACTCATTGAGGCTCATTGAAATGCTAGTGTTTGTGAGCTCAACATGCAACTCACTCAGATTATTTTGATTTCTTTCATTTTTAATATAAAATTTTTGTTATAAATAATATATATTAATTCTACTATATATACAGGTTCTTAACCAACTTGAAATCGACAAGAAGTGAAGTGAGGAGCTCAACCAGATGAAAAAGGTAAATGAGGACCAATGTTGGTGAATGGCTCCCAAAGAGGATATGAGCTTGGCACAACTTCAACAATTGAGGGCCTCTCTTGATGAGCTAAAGAAGAATGGGGCTAAGCATGCTGAGAAGATTGTGATTCGTGCCTCAAATAATCATCTTCATTTTCCTCGTCCTCATCCTCATCATCTTTTTTTTCTAAAAAGTTCTTCTAGTGGAGCTAGTCTTCCATTTGAGACAAGACCTGTTTCATTCAATACTAACGTTGTTCTATTCAACAATCCAAACATGATGCCTACAGAGAATCAGGGATTTGGCCAAGGATTCTTCTAAGTGAACTTTTGTTATTTATTTAAAACAACATTTTAATTTGTCCTACATACTAAATGCCTCATGATTGGTCTTTAGAATATGTTCGATTTTAGGGTTTTAGCATCCAATATGAGTAAGGGTTTTGGTTTAGAAAATAAGAGGCATCTTATTTATGTTATTTATTTAAATATTTTGTAATTGTGATTAGTGAATTTCATCTTATTCTTAATATAATCTTTCTTTGTTCAAACCCTTTGTGCATGATTATATATATATTACTATATTTCAAAAATTCTACTACGCCATTTTTTCAATGTGTTGTGACGCCATTAACCAGTACTTATATAACATATCTTAATATGTATCATATTCATAAGCTAAAATAATTTATTAGTTAAGAATAAATGTCTTTAACAAATTTAATTAAATTTTGCTAAATAATTTGTATATCCTATTAATCTAACCACAGTTCTAATACTTGTTACGATATTATTTTTCATGAGATAAAATCTTCACTATTTATTGATTTTTTAGTGTTAATTGTATTCAAACTATGTTCCTACACAAGCAGATTTTAAATTAACCACATAAACGCATTTGTTAGGTAATCTTACCATAAAATAAAATTAATATGTACATGCATAAGATGTATCCTATAACCATTTTTCTGGCAGCTGTCAATGAATTTTCACGAGAAATTACAAAATAATATAAGATTCACTCGACAATATATATGATTACTCCAAAATGGCCTTTAAGTTTATTATATACTAATGTTATGATTCTTTTAATTATAGTGTAGATTTCAAAAGTTATGTACGTTGATTCGAAATATTCATTGTAAATGGATACTTTTATTAAGAGTTATGATATTTCTATGTTCTAACCTTGACTGTTACTTAAAATCCATTTACTTATATTCTATTTTCTTGAACGTTCGTGTCAAACTTGTTTTCTTATCACATTGATATGAAAAGTACACGGATTTAAAATTGAATTATTACTCTAAACAATGTAAATGTATAGTCTTTTAAAAATATTCTACTTTTGTGAGCAATGTGGCATGAACTTTTAAATATATAAACAATATATCAGATATCTTCTTAAAATTTTCTTTTTTTAAATAATCTATTCAACTTTATTATTTAATTTGATACTAATGTCAAAACCCTAATATTTAAATCCTAATGATTTTATCCTATTTTTTTGTTAGTTTACAACACAAGATCGATAAGTTCATGCAATAACCTTACATCTTTATTATTTAAAATATCTTGTTCACTATTTATCATGTATTTTACCTTTATTGTTATTTTTGTAAATAACCAACTTGAAGAGAAAATTTGTGTCAAATGATTCTTCAATTTAAAGTTATATATATTGGACCAGACTTTTATTGTATCAGAGGTAAGAATGAAAGTTCTTTGAGTATATTAGTGAAAAAGTGAGAAAGAAAATTCTTTGAAAGAGATCAAAGGACAAGTGGTTCTTCTTTTGAGTCTGAATACATCACTTATCTTGGAACAATTGAAAAAAAAGGGGAAAAGATATGGCAAATTGTGGTGTGCATGTCGACTAAGGAACAAAGCAAAATTTAATGATAAATTAGGGAGTAAGGAACTTTAAAGGTTTTATACAAGGACGTGTGGCAAAGAGTAAAAGATTTATCAACATAAAAGAGGTTTTTCTCTTTAATAAATGCTGATGTTCTGTGGGAGAGAAATTATTATGTCATATGTATTGAAAATATGAATTAGATAATAACATAAAGCAGAGGTAGTATGGGATTTAACTTAGCAATTGGGATTCTCTTTAAGTGTGAAAAGGAGACCGTGACTCGAGGAATTGAGGAGATGGAGAGAAGAGATCGTGAGGAACTCCAACAAGCTTAGAAATAGCAATGCTTAATGGATATTGCTTAGCCAGAGAAAACTTTTCATTGTTTTTACTATTCCAATTATGTTGGCATTTTCTAGAGTTTGAGCCCTTTAAGGGTTGTTGCTTGGTGTGTCCATACTCTTTTCTCTTCTCTCTTCTCACTTTGGAATAAGGGTATGCGAATTTCAATCTGAACCAAAAAAATGAATTGGACCACATAAATATTTTAGTCCTAAGATAAAGAGACCAATAAGTTTAGTTCCAACTGGTTCAGTCCTGGTCCAGGCTGGTAACAAAAAAACTTTAAAATAAAATTAAAATACTAAAAAAGAAAAACCCTAACTATTTAAGACTTAAATTAATCCCCTTCCACTCCTCCCTAGCTGAAATTTTGAAAAAAGAAAAAAGGAAAAAGAAATAGATGAACCCTAAGGTTGTTGATGATGATGATCAATGGTGATGGTATAGTTGCCAGAAGGATGAAAATTCGAATGGAATTTTTAATAGATGTCAAACTTAGGTTTGTTTTAATAACCCAAATGGATTTGTTTAATGAAAGGATGTTGAATGGATGATGATAATGATGGATTTGATTTTAAAAGTTGGATGGACTTCACTTTTTCGAGCTTTGGTTTAGTGTAAGTTATACAACTAAATATTCAATAGATATGAAAATAAGATAATTTGAAATTTTCTGTTGGTATAGGACTGTACTTGTAGAAAAGTTGTATGTTGGTAAAAGTCATCCTATAAAATTGATTTCTGTGTGTAAAAGATGAACTTTATGCTTGTAAAGATATAGTGCAATAAACGAGGCATTAACCTACATAAATATTCAATACATATGAAAATTAGATAATTTGAAATTTTCTGTTGGTATAGGACTGTACTTATAAAAAAGTTGTATGTTGGTAAAAGTCATCCTATAAAAATGATTTCTATGTGTAAACGACGAACTTTATGCTTGCAAAGATATAGTGCAATAACCGAGACATTAACCTATATAAGTGACTAATGTTTGTATGTGTCTATTGTTAGTAACGAAATATTGTCAGTTACTAAAAGTGGTCGGTAATATAAGTGACTTTTCTTTTAGTGAATTTATGATAACGGTGAAATTATTAATAATAATTTACTTCTATTTTAAAAATTGTTAAACTAATAACCCAGTGAATAAATTTAATGAATGCATTCACTAAATACATATAACGGCCCCGGAAATTTAAAAGGAAATGTATATAATAATTTGAGTACGGAAGCGAAATAAAGGTTAAGGTTAACATCCCTTATACGATAACCTAAAAGTATTAAACTAAACAAACATCACGGAATAAATTCTCTTAAAGAAATATAAGAAATGGAAAAAATAAAGGAAACTATAAAGCATCTAGCATCTACTCGCAGCCTTCTTGCGGATCGGGCTCGGGAACCAGGTCCTCCTGATCTGAAATGGTTAAATAAGGAGTGAGCTACACTAGCCCAGTAAGGACATCATACTATATCACCGGCACATAAGTAAAAATTGGTAAAAAATAAAAAAAAACCAATAGAGCACTAAATTTAAATAAATTCATTTATCATAAATAAAACCATTTACAATTCACTTACCATTGTGGAATCTGTGAAAATGACCTATAAAGACAATAACATCATGAAGATCATAACTTCATGCACAATCAGTAACATAGAACATATTATAAATTCATATTCATTGACAATAACTAATCATCACCATTTCTCGTTTCACCAGCTTACTAGTATCCATGGGGATCCATAGGGGTGTCCCTGCTACACGTGAACCATTTTCCTTAACAATCTTAATTTCGGGGTCGTCCTCATTCCCCGTCCGATATGAGCACCAAGACATTAAACATCAATATCTCGTCCGGTATGAGACAACGTTCATGGTAGGGTTCCCTATGAACCCAATCCGTCCACCATCTCCCAGGATATTTAGTGAGGCTGTCACCTTATCTGTTTATTAGATCACACCCCTTTCCTATTTTTCTTTAATCTCCATTACCAAATTAAATACAATCACATAACCAATGAACATGCGCCCAGTAATACAATCATATCTGAAACCAGATACAGTAACACATGCATTTAAAATCCTAAACCAGATACCATCATGCTTTTAAACTATAAAATAAATCAACCTGAATCAACAGAGAACAATGTCCGTTTTCGAGCTCCATTAGTAAATCGTAATTAATTATGCATATCTATCTAACTTGTACAAAATACTGTATTATTATTTACTCAAAACTTTACATCTATGATAGAAAATAGGGTGAAGGGTCCTTACCTGATTCGACGCCGAAAACTAAATGGTTACTGCGCCTACGAGCGGTCCCTGGTTCCCTGAATTTTTCTTCAAGAATTGGAAGCCGCTTACGGTACCTACAAATGTCCCAAATAAATCTAAAAATCAGTCTCAGGGCCTACTCGGCCAATTTCAAAAATCTAGCACGGCGGCTCCACTGTGCTCCGGCGACCCACCTCGGGTTGGCTGTTTTCGGCCCTTTTCAGCCAAACTTGCATTAGTTCCTACGAAAAAAAAAATTTAGGGCCCTTGGTTGGCCGAAAAAATATAGAAAACCGAAACTCACCAACGGTGGGGCTCCCCTGTGCGGTGGTTCCTCCGGCTCACGTTGCGGTTGGGTGTTTTACTTTGGTCAACCTGTAGAGAAGGAAATGGTGATCACAACGGTAGAAAAATCACACCGAATGGGAATCGGGAAGGGCCTCATCAGAGGCATTTTTTGAAACACCCCGCGGCGGCATTTTTTGGCTAATTTGTAGGTTCTTTCACTCTGATTTAGCCATGGGTGGGTTTAAAATTGAATTTTGTGTAAGAGAGAAAATTTTTACCTCGTTTGGCAGTCAAAAATTGCTCCGGTGCGGCGGCGAGTGGCGGCAGTCGACTCCCCGGTGACTGGGTTGTCTTCTCCAGCGATGGGCTCTGGCGGCTAGGATTAGGGTTTGGGTGTCTATGGGGTTATTTATACCCATTCGCTTTTGATTTGGGTCGTCCATCGCTTTTAATCTGGACCGTCTGATCGCAATTAAATAGAGAGTGAATCTGGACCGTTCCTCACGATTCAATCTGGGCTGTCCATGTGCGATCCAATCTGAGCCATCTGTGCGCGATGCAATCAGGGCTGTACGTGCGCGTTTTGAATCTAACTCGTCTGTGCGTGCGGGAACAGATTTCAGCCATTCAATCGCGCGCATGCAGATCGCCCACGTGGTTCCCCCCACGTGGCCTCCCACGACAGCGCCTCTACCACCTGGTGCATCCTGGTTGGTCGGGGCTGCTGATCGGGTATCTTACGTGGCGTAATTTTTATAAATTATGTTTTAACCCCTGATTTCTAATTTTTCTTTCAAAAATACCCCTAGAACCCAAATTTTTACCTTTTTTTCTCAAAATTGTTTTCAATTAAATCCTTAACTAATTTTTTACCCTTTTTATTATTATTATTATTTTCATTAAATCAAATTAAAATAAATTCAATTCAATTCAATTCAATTAATAAATAATTATATTTATAAAAAAATAAAATAAAAATAAAAAAATAAATGTTGGGTGTTACAACTCTCCCCCCCTTAAAAAAAATTTTGTCCCTCAAATTTATCTCCTACTCTCGATCGAACAGATTGGGATATTGGGCTCTAAAGTCTGATTCTAGCTCCTATGTAGCCTCCCTTGGTGTGTGGTTCTGCCATATGACCTTTACAAAGGGTATTTCCCGGTTGTGGAGTAACCTGCTCTTTCGATCCGCAATGCCAACTGGTACTTTTTCATAGGATAAATTCTCCTGGAGTGGAAAAGGTTCGTGGGCCAACACATGAGAGGGGTCCGGGTTGTACTTGCGTAACATGGACACATGAAACACATTGTGGACCTTAGAAAGTTCCGGAGGCAGTGCTAGTCTGTAGGCGGTGGTACCAATCCTGTTTAAGACTTCAAATGGTCCAATAAATTGAGGGTTCAGTTTTCCCCTCTTGCCGAACCTACTGATTCCTCTGAAGGGAGTGACCTTGAGGAACACCCGGTCACCTTCCTCAAATTCTAAATCTCTCCTCCGGGTGTCCGCATAACTCTTCTGTCCGCTCTAATCCATCAGAATGTTCTTCTTGATCTTAACTATTTTGGATGTAGTCTCCTCTACCAACTTTGGGCCAAACAGTTTTCTATCACCCACTTCTTCCCAACAAATTGGTGATCTGTATGGGCGCCCATATAACACCTCATACGAAGCCATGCCAATACTTGCTTGATAGCTGTTGTTGTAGGTGAACTCTATCAGGTGTAGATGATCGTCCCAATGGCCCTCGGAGTTAAAGACACAAGCTCGGAGCATGTCCTCAAGTGTACGGATTGTCCTTTCCAACTGTCTATCAGTTTGAGGGTGGAAGGCAGTACTGAGGGACAGCTTCATTCCCATGGCTTGCTGAAAGCTACTCCAAAATCGAGAAGTGAACCTGAGGTCCCTGTCGGACACCACTATCACTAGGACTCAATGAAATCTGACTATTTTCCGAATATACATTCTTGCTAACTTGTCCAAGGGATCGGTCATTCTGATAGCCAAGAAGTGGGAAGACTTGGTAAGTCGGTCAACAATTACTCAGATGGCATCATGTCCTGAGCGTGCCTTAGGTAACCCTATCACGAAGTCCATGGTGATATGTTCCCACTTTCACTCTGGAATCGGTAATGGCTGAAGCAACCTGCCTGGGCGCTGATGCTCTGCCTTGATCTGCTAACATACTGAGCACTTAGAGACAAAATCAGCTATGTCTCTTTTCATCTCGTTCCACCAAAATCAGGGTCGCATACTTTGGTACATTTTAGTACTTTCGAGACGCATGGAAAACGTTGAGCTATGGGCCCCTGTCATAATGTCTCTCTTTAACTCACTGTCGCCTGAAACACACACTTTGTCCTAGAATCGGAGTAACCCATCGACGAAGGCTTGGAATTCTGAGCTAACTCCCTGTTCTGCATCATTCTTGAGGGCTACTAGGGTGGGATCGGCTGACTGAGTTTCCCTTATTCTCTGGATTAACTCAAGCTGAACGGTCAGATGACCCAAACATGTGACTTTCCTCAAGTCCTGAAGCCGAACCTGTTGTGTGGCCCCAATTTGCCTGCATTCTGAAATTATCAAATGGACTAATATACCTGCACTTTTTATGCTGAGTGCATCGGCTACCACATTGCCCTTACCCGGATGGTACAAGATGTCACAATCATAGTCCTTAAGAAGTTCTATCCACCTTCTCTCACGCATATTGAGATCCTTTTAAGTGAATATGTGTTTCAAACTCTTGTGATCAGTATAGATCTGAAAGGTCTCTCTATATAAATAATGGTGCAAAGTCTTCAAGCCGTGTATGATTGCGGCAAGCTCTAAGTCATGGGTGGGTGGGTGGGATAATTTTTCTCATGACTCTTTAACTGTCTGGACCCATAGGCTATGACCTTCTCATGCTGCATTAGAACACAACTCAGGCCTAGATAGGAGGCATCACTGTAAACTGTATATCCTCCTGATCCACTCGGTAAGGTCAGCACAGGTGCAGTAGTCAACCGCTTCTTTAGTTCTGAAGAACTTCTTTCACAGTTCTCATTCCACTCAAACTTGGCATTCTTCTTTGTGAGTCGGGTTAGGGGAGCAGCTAAACTAGAAAATCCTTCAACAAACCTGCGGTAATAGCCTGCCATTCCCAGAAAGTTACAGATTTTTTTAACTGATGTCAATTTCTCCTAGCCGAGCACCACTTCAACCTTTTCAGGGTTCACTGATACTCTATCCTTTGATATGATGTGTCCCAGGAAGGTGGTCTTCTCAAGGCAAAATCCACACTTACTCAACTTTGCATATAACTTCTTTCTTCTGAGAACCTGCAAAATCTGAACTAGATGGTGAGCATCTTCCTCTCTGCTTTTTGAATAGACCAAGATCTCATCGATGAACACGATAACAAATTGATCTAAGAATTGTTTGAAGACCCTATTCATTATATCCATGAAGATGGTTGGGCCGTTGGTTAGCCCAAATGGCATGAGCAGAAACTCATAGTGTCCATACCTGATTCGAAAAGTCATATTGGGGATGTCTTCTGTCTTTATTTTCACCTGATGGTAACCTGATCACAAGTCTATTTTGGAGAAGACTTGCGCACCCTGCAACTGATCGAAAAGGTCATCAATCCTGGGAAGGGGATACTTGTTCTTGATTGTGATCCTATTCAATCCTCTGTAATCAATACATAATCTCAACGTTCCATCTCCCTTTCTGGTAAAAGTGACTCCGGCACCCCAAGGAGACACACTATGTCTGATAAAACTACTGTCCTACAATTCAGTGATCTGTTTCCTCAGCTCCTCCATCTCAACGCGGCTCATGCGGTAAGGAGTAACCGAAATAGGCTGGGTGTCTGGCTGTAGATCTATGGTGAACTCGACTTCCCTGTCCACTGGCAGTCCAGGTAGTTCATCCAAAAACACATCTGCAAAGTCTCGAACTACCGGAATCTCTTGAATACAATTCTCTTTCTTGAGTTTGCCTAGTTAGAGAAAAAAGCAAGGTTAAGGTACTCAACGAATAAGAAAACTTGCCATCAAGGAATAAGTATTAAATGATTTTATTAATTTGTAAATGGCTCCTCATTAGTAGGATTGAATACAACATTCTTGCTAAAACAATCTACGGTGGCGTGATATGCCGCTAGCCAATTCATCCTTAAAATTACATCAAAATCTCTCGTGTCTAATTCTATTCAGTCTACACTCAGTTTTCTATCTGCTATCTCTACAGCACAAGCCCTGTAGACAACTTCTCCCAAGAGTGTTATACTCCCAACAGTAGACACAAATAATATAGAATCAAATTTATCAGGTAATACATTAAATTTTGATGCAAAAACAGGGGAAACAAATGAATGCGATGCACCAGTGTCAATCAAAACATGAGCAAGATGGTTACAGATAGTATACATACCATGTACCACGTCCAGGTCAGCTTCAGCATCCTGTTGGGTGAGATTGTAAGCCCTGCCCTAGATAGGAGGTCTACCCTGATTCTGGTTTCTTGGGCACTCTCTCGCATAATGTTGGGCACTACCACATATGCAACAGGTGTTATTGATGCGGTAGCAGGGTTGGTCCACGTGATCCCTGCCGCAATACTGACAAGATCTTATCATGTCCTACCACTGGAGCCTGAGGGGGAGCCTAGATCACCGGCCTGGGCCTCTTGTTCTGTTGGACAGACATAGTAGGTACTGGTCTGTGGGGTAGAGCTGAGGGTCTAAGGTTCCCTACTACCTAAGGGAGGGTGTGGAAGCTCCTATCCACCAGCTGTGCCTTGGTTAGAACGGCCGAATAGGTCTTGAGCTCCAGCACGAATAAATGCTGGTTGATCTTTAGGCGGAGGCCCCACTGGAATCTCCTAGCTTTCCTGCCCTAATCCAACAGCGTCTTAGGGGAGTATCGGCCCAACTTCAGGAACTTACGAGCTTATTCTGACACAATCATGTTCCCTAGGACCAGGTGGACGAATTTCATCTCCTTCAGATGTTGGAGAGGCTCTGGGAGGTACTCTGCATGAAAGACTGCTAGGAACTGTTTCCAAGTAACTGGAACAGGTAGGGTGGTCTGTTTGAGTTCCCACCAGCGGTCTGCTTCTCCCACTAGCATGTAGGTAGCAAGGGTGACTTTCTGCTCAGAAGTCACCCCTAAGGTCTTGAAGGCCTTCTCTGTCTCAGCTAACCAGTACTCAGCATCTTCAAAAGAGGATCTCCCTGCAACAGTTGATGGATTTAGTCTCTTGTACCTCTCTATGTAGCCCGGGTCAATTGTGGGAGGAACTGGGTCCCGTGAAAAAGGGACTGGGCCAGGCTGAGGGTAGACTAGGGGGCCTTGTGGTGGTACTTGTTGATACGGTGGGGGCACCGTAATGTACTGTGGGGGTGTTGGGCAGTACTGTAGCTGGGGCATAGGATCATACTGCGGTGGTGCCGAGTGTTAATGTGGAGGAGCAAGGTCGTACTGAAGTGGCTCGGGATCCTCTCGCTATAGTGGTGGCTCAACTTGTGGCAGCGAGGGAGGGTCAGGTAGCTCCCGCCTCTCCTCTTAGCCCTACTGGGCCACAATGAGTCTCTCTAACATCTCAAATATCTTATCCACGTCTTCCCTGAGCGAACCATCCCGGGATGCTCAGTTTAGTGGGGGTCTTCCTCTTCTCATCTCTCTGTACCTGCATTTCACAAGGAAGGGTTGAGTGATAATTTATTGTTTGGTGTTTCTCTAAGTATTATTGTGTAAGGAAGGAGTCCGAGGAACGCGGCTCTGATACTAACTATAACTGCCCCAGAATTGAAGAGATGGAGAGAAGAGATCGTGAGGAACTCCAACAAGCTTAGAAATAGCAATGCTTAATGGATATTGCTTAGCCAAAGAAAACTTTTCATCATTTTGACTATTCCGATTATGTTGGCATTTTTTAGAGTTTGAGCCCTTTAAGGGTTGTTGCTTAGTGTGTCCATACTTTTTTCTCTTCTCTCTTCTCACTTTTGAATAAGGGTATGCGAATTTTAATCTGAACCAAAAAAATGAATCGGACCACATAAATGTTTTAGTCCTAAGATAAAGAGACTAATAAGTTTAGTTCCAACTGGTTCAGTCTTGGTCCAGGTTGGTAACAAAAAAACTTTAAAATAAAATTAAAATACTAAAAAAGAAAAACCCTAACTATTTAAGACTTAAATTAAGCCCCTTTCACTCCTCCCTAGCTGAAATTTTGAAAAAACAAATAAAGAAAAAGAAATAGATGAACCCTAAGGTTGTTGATGATGATGATCAATGGTGATGGTATAGTTGCCAGAAGGATGAAAATTCGAATGGAATTTTTAATAGATGCCAAACTTAGGTTTGTTTTAATAACCCAAATGGATTTATTTAATGAAAGGATGTTGAATGGATGATGATAATGGTGGATTTGATTTTAAAAGTTTGATGGACTTGACATTTTCGAGCTTTGGTTTAGTGTAAGTTATACAACTAAATATTCAATAGATATGAAAATAAGATAATTTGAAATTTTCTGTTGGTATAGGACTGTACTTGTAGAAAAGTTGTATGTTGGTAAAAGTCATCCTATAAAATTGATTTCTATGTGTAAAGGATGAACTTTATGCTTGTAAAGATATAGTGCAATAAACGAGGCGTTAACATATATAAATATTCAATAGATATGAAAATTAGATAATTTGAAATTTTTTGTTAGTATAGGATTGTACTTATAGAAAAGTTGTATGTTGGTAAAAGTCATCCTATAAAAATGATTTCTATGCGTAAACGACGAACTTTATGCTTGTAAAGATATAGTGCAATAACTGAGACATTAACCTATATAAGTGACTAATGTTTGTATGTGTCTATCGTTAGTAACGAAATATTGTCAGATACTAAAAGTGGTCGGTAATGTAAGTGATTTTTCTTTTAGTGAATTTATGATAACGGTGAAATTATTAATAATAATTTACTTCAATTTTAAAAATTGTTAAACTAATAACCCAGTGAGTAAATTTAATGAATGCATTCACTAAATACATATAACGGCCCCGAAAATTTAAAATGAAAAGCATGTAATAATTTGAGTGCGGAAGCGAAATAAAAGTTAAGGTTAACATCCCTTATACAATAACCTAAAAGTATTAAACTAAACAAACATTACGGAATAAATTCTCTAAAAAATATACGAGAAATGGAAAAAATAAAGGAAACTGTAAAGCATCTAGCATCTACTCGCAACCTTCTTGCGGATCGGGCTCGGAAACCAGGTCCTCCTGATCTAAAATGATTAAATAATGAGTGAGCTACACTAGCCCAGTAAGGACATCACACTATGTTGCCGGCACAGAAGTAAAGATTGGTAGAAAATCAAAAATAACCAATGGAGCACTAAATTTAAATAAATTCGTTTGTCATAAATAAAACCATTTATAATTCAATTACCATTGTAGAATCTATGAAAATAATCTATAAAGACAATAACATCATGTAGATCATAACTTCATGCACAATCAGTAACATAGAACATATCATAAATTCATATTCATTGAAAATAACTAATCATCACCTTTTCTCGTTTCACCAGCCTACTAGTATCCGTGGAGATCCATAGGGGTGTCCCCACTACACGTGAACCCTTTTCCTTAATAATATTAATTTTGGGGCTGTCCTCATACCCCGTCTGATATGAGCGCCAAGACATTAAACCTCAATACCCCGTTCGATATGAGACAATATTCACGGTAGGGTTCTCTATAAACCCGATCCGTCCACCATCTCCCAGGATATCTAGTGAGGCTGTCACCTTATTTGTTTATTATATGACATCTCTTTCCTATTTTTCTTTAATCTCCGTTACCAAATTAAATACAATCACATAAACAATGAACATGCGCCCAGTAATACAATCATATCTTAAATTCTAAAATCGCACAGTGGTCAAGTAATACAGTAACACATGCATTTAAAATCCTAAACCAGATATCATCATGCCTTTAAACTGTAAAATAAATCAATATGAATCAACAGAGAACAATGTTCGTTTTCGGGCTCCATTAGCAAATCATAATTAATTATGCATATCTATCTAACTTGTACAAAAAACCATATTATTATTTACTTAAAACTTCACATCTATGATAGAAAATAGGGTGAGGGGTCCTTACCTTATTCGACGCCGAAAACTAAATGGTTACTGTGCCTAGGGGCGGTCTCTGGGTTCCCTGAATTTTCCTTCAGAAACTGAAACGCGCTTACGGTACCTACAAATGTCCCAAATAAACTCAAAAATTAGTCCAAGGGCCTACTCGGCCAAATTCGAAAAACTGGCACGGCGGCTCCGCCGTGCTCCGGCGACCCGCCTCGGGTTGGCTGTTTTCAGCCCTTTTTGGCCGAATTCAGCCAAACTTGCATCGGTTCCTGCGAGAAAATACATTTAGGGCCCTCGATTGGCCGAAAAAACATAAAAAATCAAAACTCACCAGTGGTGGGACTCCCCAGTGCGGCCGCTCTTTCGGCTCATGTTGCGGTTGGGGGTTTTGCTTTAGTCAACCTGTAGAGAAGGAAACGGTGATCACAATAGTAGAAAAATTACATCGAACGGGAATTTGAAAGGGCCTCATCAGAGGCATTTTTCGAAACACCTAGCGGCGGTGGTACCAAGCTTCGGCGAAAATTTTCAGCCAATTGGCTGGTTCTTTCACTCCAATTTTACCATGGGTGGGTTTAAAATTGAATTTCGTGCAAGAGGGAAAATTTTTACCTCATTTGGCGGTCAAAAATTGCTCTGGTGCAGCGGTGGGTGGCAGCAGTCGACTCCCCGGCGGCTGGGTTCTCTTCTCCGGCCAGGGGCTCTAGCAGCTAGGCTTAAGGTTTGGGTACGCATGGGGTTATTTATAACTATCTGCTTTTGATCTGGGTCGTCCATAGCTTTTAATCTGAACCGTCCTATCACGATTAAATAGGCAATGAAGCTAGACCGTTTATCGCGATTCAATCTGGGCCGTCCATGCGCGATCTAATCTGAGCCGTCCGTGCGCGATGCAATCTAGGCCGTCCATGCGTGTTTTGAATCTAGGCCGTTCGTACGCATGGGAACGAATCTCTGCCATTCAATCGCATACACGCGGGTCGCCTATGTGGTTCCCCCCGTGTGGCCTCCCGCATCAGCGTCTCTTCCACCTGGCGTGTCCTGATTGGTCAGGGCTGCTGACTGGGCATCTGACGTTGCATAATTTTTTTAAATTACGTTTTGACTCCTGGTTTTCAATTTTTCTTTCAAAAATACCCCCAAAATCTAAATTTTCACCCCTTTTTTCCAAAATTATTTTCAATTAAATCCTTAACTAATTTTTCACCCTTTTTATTATTATTATTTTCATTAAATTAAATTAAAATAAATTCAATTCAATTCAATTCAATTAATAAATAATTATATTTATAAAAAATGAAATAAAAAAAAAAAAAATAAATGTTGGGTGTTACAATACATGTTCACATTTTGTAATATCTCATTATTAATTATGCTTGTTTTATCCTATAAAAAGTTAAAAAATTGAAAGTCCTTCTATTTTAATCCTTTAGAGGAGATTCTATTTTTTTTCATAATGAAAATTAACATTACCTTAACAAAAAAGACAAACATATCTTTATTAATGCAATAAAAGCCATCACAATTTTTTTTTAATTGTGTAAATTATTGAGAAAAATGATTGAGTTATCGCATCTCCTAACAAGAGGCAAATAATTAAAAGTAAAAGTGACTATCCTACCTTCTCAATCTCAAATTAACATCTACAAGGAGAAGTAATATATGTATATATAATAATGTAAAAAATGACAATTTTCAAGAAGGTTCTATTTTCATGTATATCTATATACCTATGTATCTATATATGTTAATAAAAGAAAGATTTGGCAAATTGTCTAATAGTAAAATTTAACCTTTATTGTCCAGATTTTTCCTACTATATATTTCAATATGGAGGAGATTCTCAATCGACTCTAAAAAAGTAAGTCATTAAAAACAAGAAATCTACACAGGATATCTACCCAAAGTGTTAATTCACAATCTTGATTTGAGTCTCCTATAAATATCACGCATTTTCCCCCTCTTTCTATACAAATTATTTCTCTCCAAATCTCCTTTTTAATTTCTCTCTACACATATTCAATCCTTGTAACCATGGTGAAAAAAAGTAGGGGACGACAAAAGGTTGAGATGGTGAAGATGAACAATGAAAGCAATCTCCACGTCACTTTCTCCAAACGTCGAGCCGGACTTTTTAAGAAAGCGAGTGAATTATGCACTTTATGTGGGGTTAATATTGCTATTATTGTCTTCTCACCCGGTCGAAAGGTCTTCTCTTTTGGTCATCCTTCTGTCGAGACTATGGTGGAACGTTTCATTAGTGGTAATCCACCACAAGTCACTTCTGGAACTATGAAATTCATTGAGGCTCATCGGAATGCTAGTGTTCGTGAGCTTAACATGCAGCTCACTCAGGTTATTTTGATTTCTTTCATTTCTAATATAATGTATTCATTATAAAAATATATATATTAATTCTACTATATATACAGGTTCTTAACCAACTTGAAATCGAGAAGAATCGAAGTGAGGAGCTCAACCAGATGAAAAGGGTAAATGAGAACCAATGTTGGTGGATGGCTCCCAAGGAGGATATGAGCTTGGCACAACTTCAACAAGTGAAGGCCTCTTTTGATGAGCTCAAGAAGAATGTGGCTAAGCATGTTGAGAAGATTGTGATTCATTCCTCAAATAATCATCCTCATCTTCCTCTTCCTTGTCCTCATCATCATCATCCTCATCATCCTTTTTTTCTGGGAAGTTCTTCTAGTGGAGTAGGTCTTCCATTTGAGACAAGACCCATTGGATTCAATACTAGTGTTGTTCCATTCAATAATCCAAACATGATGCCTACAGGGAATCAAGGATTTGGCCAAGGATTCTTCTAAGTGAACTTTTGTTATTTATATAAAACATCATTTTAATTTGTTCTACATAGTAAATGCCTCATGATTGGTCTTTAGGATATGTTCGATTTAGGGTTTTAGCATCCAGTATGAGTAAGGGTTTTGGTTTAAAAAATAAGAGATATTTTATTTTATGTTATTTATTTAAATATTTTGTAATCCTGATCAGTGATATTTCATCTTATTCTTAATATAATCTTTCTTTGTTCAAACTCTTTGTAACGGCCCCGGAAATTTAAAATGAAATATATATATTAAAAATATCAAATACAGAAGCGTGATAAAAATTTTGACTAACATCCCTTACACAATAACCAAAACGTACTCAAAATATGAAATTTCAAACTAATTAAGAGAGAAACTCGAAAATAAAAGCTATAAATATAACTACGAAATCTTTAGGCCTCCCCTTCGCCGTCTTCCTGCGGAACGGGCTCGGGAACAATGTCTTCCTGATCTGAAATGGTTAAATAAGGAATGAGCTACACCAGCCCAGTAAAGACATCACATTATCTCACCACCACGGAGGTAAAGGTGGGTAGAAAACACAAAAAGACCAATGGAGCATAATTTATAACAAATTCTTTTATTAATAATAAAATCCTTTACTGTCCACTTACCTCGGTGAAGTTCATAAAATAACATACGAAAGTAATAACATAATCATCATCATGAAATCATATGAACTGTATAACATAATACTTACCACGCCTTTGCATTTCAATCATTACACAACATATTTTCCTCATTTACCAGCCTACTAGTATCCATGGGGATCCATAGGGGTCCCGCTACCCGTGAACCCTTAACATTTGTAATCAGATTCCAGGGCCGTCCCCATACCCCATCCGGTATGGGCGCCAAAATCATAAACCTCAATACCTCGTCCGGTATGAGGGTGAAACGGGCTGTCCCCATACCCCGTCCGGTATGGGCGCCAAAACACATAAAGTCTCCATACCCCGTCCGGTATGAGAGACCACAATCCCGGTAGGGTTCCTTACGGACCCGATCCGTCCACCATCTCCCAGGATATCTAGTCAGGCTGACCAAATTATACAAGTATCAATTTACATAACCTTTTATTCCCTTTTTCCTCAGTCAGCATCATCAAATCACACACAAACCAGCAAACCAGTAATTTATGCCAAACAAGACAACACACAACATCGGGTTCTCAGTCATTCAACCCATAATCAATAAAACAGTGATATATGCACACAAAACTATGAAATGAAAACATCAGACCTCATACTGCATTTAAAACTGTAAAATAGGCCAAACAACAGCTGACCGACAAACACACCAGACTCGGGCTCCATTAGCGACCTTAAACAATTTCACACATCTATTGATTCATGAAATACCGTTTTATCATTTATTGAACTTTAATACCATGATAGGAAATAGGGTGAGGGGTCCTTACTTGTTTTAGGGTCTGAATACGGCTCTACAGTGCGCCTACAGGCTGTCCCTAATTTTTTCTGAATTTTTTTCTGGGGAACTGAAACGCACTACTGGTACCTGCACGTGTCCCAAAAAATCCCAAATTAGACCCAGGGCCCCTTTCGGCCAATATCACAATTCCGGCACGGCGGCCCCGCGGCGGTCCCTGTGATAAAACAACCCTAGGGCCCTCGGTGGGCCAAAAAATCACGAAAAATCGAAGCTTACCGGCGGCGGTGCTCTCGGGTGCGGTGGCTCTCCGGCACAAATCGTGTTTTGGTGATTTGGCTCCGATCAACTTGTAGAGAAAAGAACGGTGATCACAGTGGTATAAAATTTGCATCGAACGGAGGCCAGGAAGGGCCTCATCGGAGGCAAAAATCGAGGAGGGGCGCGGTGGCGCCGCTGGGTTTCGGCTGAGTTTTTCGGCCGTTTGGCCGGTGATTTGGCTCTGGTTTTGCCATAGGCGGACTCAGCGTCGAAAAATGAGCAAGGGGGAGAAAAATTACCTCGATCGGCGGTCAAAAATTTCCCCGGTGCGGCGGCGGGTGACAGCGGCCGACTCCTCCGACGACTGATTCTTCTTCTCCGGCGAGCACTGGCGACTAGGGTTTCTTTGGTCAGGTGTGGGTGGGGGTATTTATACCCTTCGCCTTTTAATCTTGACCGTTCATCAAGATTGAATCTGGACCGTTCGATCGCGATTTAATTGGGATTAAATCTTGGCCGTTCATCGCAATGCAATCTGGGCCGTCCGTGCTTGATTGAATCTTGGTCGTCCGTGCGCGTGAATCTGGGCGGTCCGTGCGCACATTTGATCTGGACTGTCCGTGCGCGCGTGAACGGATCTGGACCGTCCGATCGCGCGCACGCGGATCGTCCCCGTGGCCCGTCCCCTGGCTAACGTGTCTTTGCCACGCAGCGCATCTTGGTTGGCCGGGGCTGCTGACCGGGTCGCTGACGTGGCTGCTGACGTGGTGCTGACGTGGCACAACTTTTCTAAATTACGTTTTGACCCCCGGTTTTCGATTTTCTTTTCAAAAATACCCCCAGAATCCAAATTTTCACCCCTTTTTTTCAAAATCAATTTCAATTAAATCCAAATAATATTTTTACCCAATTTTATCATTATTTTTATTTTTATTTTTATTAAATTAAATTAATCAATTAAAATTTCAATAATTACAAAATAAACTAAATAAAATAAATTAAAAATTAATAATAATAATAATAATAATAATAAAATTAATGGGTGTTACACTCTTTGTGCATGATTATATATATATTACTATATTTCAAAAATTCTACTACGCCATTTTTTCAATGTGTTGTGACGCCATTAACGGGTACTTATATCACATATCTTAATATGTATCATATTCATAAGCTAAAATAATTTATTAATTAAGAATAAATGTCTTTAACTAATTTAATTAAATTTTGCCAAATAATTTTTTTATCCTATTAATCTAACCACAGTTCTAATACTTGCTACGATAGTATTTTTCATGACATAAAATCTTCACTACTTATAGATTTTTTTAGAATAATTTTAAAATAATTTTAACCATATAAATGCATATATTAGGTAATCTTACCATAAAATAAAATTAATAGGTTCATGCATGAGATATATCCTATAACCATTTTTTCTGGCAGGTGTCAATGAATTGTCATGAGAAATTACAAAATAATATAAGATTCACTCCAAGATATATATTAGCAACAACATCATAAAGATTACTCCAAAATGGCCTTTAAGTTTATTATATACTGATGTTATGATTCTTTTAATTATATTGTGTAGATTTCAAAAATTATGTACATTGATTCAACGAGAAATATTCATTGTGACAAGACACTTTTATTAAGAGTTATGATATTTCAATGTTCTAACATGGACCGTTAGTTAACATTCGTTGACTTATATTCTATTTTCTTAAACATTCATGTTAGACTTGTTTTCTTATCACATAGATATGAAAAGTACTCGGATTTAAAATTGAATTATTGCTCTAAACAATGTAAATGTATAGCCTTTTAAAAATATTCTACTTTTATGAGCAATGTGGCGTGAACTTTTAAATATATAAACAATATATCAGATGTCTTCTTAAATTTCTAAATTTTTTTAAACAATCGATTCAACTTTATTATTTAATTTGATACTAATGTCCAAACCCAAATATTTAAATCCTAACAATTTTATCCTATTTTTATGTTAGTTTATAACACAAGATCGATAAGTTCATGCAATAACCTTTCATCTTTATTATTTAAAATATTTTGTTCACTATTTGTCACATATTTTACTTTTATGGTTATTTTTGTAAATAACTTACTTAAAAAGAAAATTTGCCTCAAATGATTCTTCAATTTAAAGTTATATATATTGCACCAGACTTCTATTGTATCATAGGAAAGAATGGAAGTTCTCTGAGTATATCAGTGAAAAAGTGGACTCAGTAGGAGGCTCTTAAGGATAAAAGAAAGAAAATACTTTGGAAAAGATCAAAGGACAAGTAGTTCGTCTATCATTTCTGTGACATCCCAAATGCTAATTAAGACATGTGGGTATCAGATGCAGAAACATAATAACAAGTGCACGATAAAAATTATATACAGCGAAGCAAATTAACACAAATCCCTTACAAATATATGAGTTCTAATTACATATATATAATTGAGATTAGAAGTGGCTGTAAAATATAAAATCAAAAACAAAAGAGGGTTACTTCTTTCACTATGCTATTGAACTCATTAGAGTGCGGAAACGATCATGCACTCAAGTTTTGTAGATCCACGAGATCCTCATAAACTTTAATAGGCAGGTCATCTACCAGTTCCTCATTTTCTTTTTCATCTGAGGGGGGTATAAAAAGAGTGTGTTTCACATGCTCAGTAAGAAAATAGTGTTTAATTAACATCATAAGGTTTATAAGCATTTTGCTATTTATTTACTAAGTACATAATAAAATTTGAATGACGCGAGAGATTTCATTTAAGTCAATGTTTTATTAAAAAGATAATTTAATCAATAATTTTTAGTCAAATAAAAAAAAATATCTTGGAAGCTCTATATAAGACTATTTAAGAAAGATTCTAAAAACTACAAGTGCATTTATTTATACTCGTGTAAATTAGTTAAATTATATTTCCTCCATTATTACAAAATCCTAAAAGAGTAAGTAATTAAGACACAATTAATTTATATGCATGAATACTTAAAAATTATAACTGTCAAATTGAGTCATCTATAAATACTACTTTATTTTACTTCATCCTTCTTCAATCATTCAAATCAAAAATTAATCTCTATATTCGTACTAAGCTTATCCATGGAGCCTCCTAAGAAGTCAAAGGGCCGCCAAAAGATTGAGATGGTGAAGATCAAGGAGGCAGCGAATCTCCAAGTTACCTTTGCCAAACGGCAGGCTGGGATTTTCAATAAGGCAAGTGAAATTAGCACGTTTGTGGTGCTGAAGTTGCAGTAATTATTTTTTCACCTGCAAAGAAAGTGTTCTCTTTTGGTAGTCCTTCTATGGAAAAGTTGATCAATCGATTTAATGGCCTGCTAAAACAAACTCTTTTAGCTAACAGACGTATGATGGATGCTCATCGAAATGCTCATCTCCAAGGGCTCAACTCGCAACTAAACGAGGTATAATCACTGCCATGTCTTCATATATCTACACTACTTAATTTTTGTAACTAATTCTTGAATTGTTTTTGTTCATGTTTGATATGGATATGGACATGATTATATATAATTAAAGCTTAATGACCAACTAGACGCTGAAAAGAAGCAAAGTGTGGAGCTTAAGAAGGTGATGAAGGAGAATGTGAGTAAAGCCTGGTGGATGGGTTTCATAGATGACATGAACCTTTCATAGCTTCAGCAATTTCATGCTGCTCTTGAGGAAGTGTATAAGAATTTTATAAAACTAGCCAAAGAAAAAGATGTTGAAGAGGACAATATTAATCCTAATTCTGATTATCAGTTTCTTCTTGGAAGCTCTTCCAATGGAACTAGACTTCCCATTGAATCTATCCCTTGTTGGTCCCAAAAACATGGTTAATCCCAACATGATTAATCACAACATGATTAATCACAACATGGTTAATCCAAACGTGATTGATCCCAGCATGATTAATCCTAACATGATTAATCCTGTAGCTTATATGAAAATGCTTCGTAACATGCCCAACAACAATGATCCAAACATGCTCTTGACCAATTCCATGATTCCCAATAATCCAAACATGGGCTCCAATGTCATGCCTACCAACAGCAACCCTACAAACATGATGCTGCCTGTGGCCAATCTGATGATCAACAATGATCAAAACATGGTTCGAGCTGATCATATGATGATAAACACTAACCAGAACATGATGGTTGGGGGATCGGATCTAATCATCAATTCAAACATGATGTATACCAATGGTCTCAACAATGTGAACATGATGCCAGCTGAAGGATATAATATGACTCAGAATAAAGGTGGAAATGGGCCGGAGTTTTTCTGAATTTGAAGTTTGTGGAAATGTGTTTTGATTAGTAAGGGTACAGAGTGCTCATACAATTTGATTTTTATATTTCAACTATATTATCAGTATAATGTAAAATAATGTATTTTATAAATAAAGAATATGTTGACTTTCATCTAAACTCTAAATTATACAATACTATGTGATTATATGCATTATAAATCCTATTTATCTGTGCATTGTTTAATATATATTAGGGCTTAGATTTCACCCCGAGAGAGAGAGAGAGAGAGAGAGAGAAACAACAAGGACCAAGAATGATTTTGATCCCTAATATTTAATTTTTGTAATTTTAATTTTAAGTTTACTTTCTTAACTCCATGGCTATAATGTTCTAGGTATAGCCTAATTTAATTTTTATTTGTCTATAAATTGGTCTTTATAATTTAGAATTAAAATATATCCAAAAATTCGTACTATTCAAATTGAACACATTACACCCATGTTCTATATTTACAGAATTTTTATAAACCATGTCGTGTGTTTTCTTGAGCATAACTACTGCTTATGACGGAAACAAGTGAAGAACCTTAATCTCTTTGGGGTCTGATTTTTTTCCAAAAAAAAAGACTCTTGAGGACAGAATCTCTCAAGAAAATATCAATTTCAATTGAGAATATTCGATTAAAAGCATAACTATCTAAATCCTTCCATTTTGTTGTAAATTTATTGGGAAGAATGATGAGATTAATGAAAAAGCAAACATAAAAATTTAGTTAGATTAGCCTAAAATTCTAACGAAAATATCTCTCATGGAAACACATTTAAGTCCCTATAGATTCAAATAGAGGATAAATAATTTTGAATTAATGTAGAGAAGATTAATACAAAAGATGAGCAATCATTAAAAGCGTTAAGAAAACTAACGTATTATGAAAGACAACTCACTGTGGTGAAGGATTAAGCGAAATCCAAATAGTTCTATAGAGAAGCTTCATCAAAAGCTTTTATGGCTAAGGTTGAAAAGAGGAAAATGGTTATTAAAATAATTAGTAGGGTGGTAATTGTATGACATTACTTTGGAATTTTCTTCTTCAAATTTTAATTTCTCTTATATATAATATGTTAAACTTCATGATGGTCTTGTAATATTTGCTATAATTTTATTACCAAGTTTATAATTTTTTGTTGACTAATCTATTATTCATTTATGGAGAAACATGAAAAATATTTTCATTATCTTCCCAAATTTGATTTATATATTAGGAAATAAGTTGGTAATTATATAATGCTGCATATTGGGATGTGTTATTCAAATTTTATTCATATGTTGACACTATTTTCACTATCTTGTCAGATTTGACATGTAAGAAAATGTGGCTACTAATAACTATTTTTAAGAAGATTCATCTCATATCATTCTACAAGTAAGGATGATTTGAAAATGGTAAATTCTTATAATTTATAGATAATATTATATCAATCTTCAAGATTTTTTTTACTATATATTTCGATGAGGTGATTGTAAAGCATTCCAAACAAGTAAGTTATTAAAGTCGAGAAATTTACATAGAAAATTCATCTAAATCAAATTATATATCGGACAACATAAAATAATAATGTCCAACTTGGTTACACCGAATGAGTAAGTCATCAAAATGAAAAAAAAAATTATATAGAAAATTTATCTAAATCAAGTTATGTGTTGGATGGTGAAAAATGATAATGTCCAACTTGATGATTCCAAACAAATAAGTAATTAAAACTAAAAAAATTGTATAGAAAATTTATCTAAATCAAACTATGTATTGGATAGAGCAAAATGATAATGTCCAACTTGGTGACTCCAAATGAGTAAGTAATTAAAGTTAAAAAATTTATGTAGAAATTTCACCTAACTCAAGCTATAAGTTAGATATTGCAAAATGATAATATCCAGTCTGGTGACTCCAAATGAATAAGTAATTAAATGTAAAAAATTTATAAATCAATTTATTTATTGGATAGTATAAAATAAAAATGGTCAGTCTGGTTACTCCAAATGAGTAAGTAATTAAAGATAAAAAAATTTATATAGAATTGGATAGTGTTATATCAAATGAGTAAGTAATTAAAGTTAAAAAATTTATAAATCAAGTTATACATTGGATAGTGCAAGATGATAATATCAAGCCTGGTAACTTTAATTGAGTAAGTAATTCAAAAAAATAAATTTATATAGAAAATCCATCTGAATCAAGTTATATGTTGGATATTGCAAAATGATAATACCTAGCCGGGTGATTCCAAGTGAGTGAAAAAATAAAACTAAGAAATTTATAAATTAATTTATATATTGGGTAGTGCAAAATGATACGGTGACTTCAAATAAGTAAATAGAACTAAGAAATTTATATAAAAAATCTATCTAAAATAAGTTATATGTTGAATAATGCAAAATTATCATACTCTGTCTAGTAACTCCAAATAAAAAATTTATATAAAAAATTCATCTAAATCAAGTTATATATTAGATAGTGTAAAATGATAATATCCAGCCTGATGACTCCAAATGAGTAAGTAATTTATAAATTGAGTATATATTAGATAGTGTAAAATGATAATATTTAGCCTGAGGACTTCAAATAAGTAAGTAATTAAAGTTAAAAAATTTGTGCAAAAGTTCCATCCAAATCAGGTTATATATTGGATAGTGCAAAATGATAATGTTAGTCTGGTGACTCTCATAATATGTTATTCATTTTCTATCTCTTCCTAGCAAATAATAAAACTTTTATTATCTCTTCTTCACATTGTCTCTTTCTTTCACTTTTAGTCATGGATAGGAAAAACAAAGGTCGTCAAAAGATTGAGATGGTGAAGATGAGTAATGAAACCAACCCCCAAGTCACTTTCTCAAAACGAAAAGCTGGTATTTTTAAGAAAGCTAGTGAATTGTCCACTTTTTATAGCGTTGAAATTGCAATTATCATTTTCTCACCTGGTAAGAAGATTTTTTCGTTTGGTCATCCTTGTGTTAAAAAGGTGATTAAAGATTTCATTTGTGGTAATTCTCCACGAGCTACTTTAGGAGCCATGAATCTCATTGAGGTTCACCGCAACTCAAGGATACATGAGCTTAATATGATTCTCACATAGGCTTAATTAGATCATATTTAGATTTTAGAAGTTCTTATAATTATTTAATCTTTTTTTTTCTTGGATTAGAATCTATATCGAATTGTACTTATTATTTGAAAAATATGAGAATAGGTTATGAATCAATTGGAAATTGAGAAAAATCGCAAAGCAGAGCTTAAGGAAAAACAAAAGATATGTGCGAGTAAGTGTTGGTGGATGGGTCCGAAAAAGGAAATGAGTTTCTCATAACTTGAGCATTTAAAGACATCTCTTGAAGAATGGAAGAAGAAAGTTATTGAAGAAGCTGAGACGATTATAATTCAGGACGAATTAAATATGATGCCCCATGTGTTGAACAACCCAAATATGATACCAAATGAGGTCAACAATAATCCAAATATGTATAATCAAGGAAATTGGCAAATAAGTTTCTACTTAGTGCATTTCTTGACTAAGTCTTGGAATGATGAATTTAAGAAGAGTTGTAAACACAATGCTTGCAGTTTGTTTTATTTTATTCTATTAGATATCTGCTGCCTTAGCATTTGGGTTTTCATCATGTTCCTTTTCATTGTAGTGTCGTGGTACTTTCAAAGACTTTAATAATAATATAACTTTTTTATTTATGCATTTACTTTTCTTTTTAAGTTGAATCTGATACACTATTTTATGAATGGTAATAGGAAAAAATACTTCAAATAATTTATTTTTAACTTATTAATTCACGATAAAGGTAATGGCTAAGTATAAGAAAACAAGGTATTGAAGTCATATAATTGTGCTTCAACGAGAACATGAATCAATTTTGGGAATTGTATATATTAGACAAAATGATATGTGAATAGGTACGAGAGATGATAAATTCAATCATATCATATTTATGAGTTAGTTTTTACATTGACAATTACGAGTCTTTTTTTTAGTACATATATACATTAATTAATCAAACGATACATATACATCAATTATAAAATAATATAAAAAATATATCGAGTGTTCAGATAAATAATTGTTCATATTAGTCATAAAGCCCAATCTAGTGACTCCAAATAAATAAATAATTTATAAAAAATTTATCTTGGATAGTGCAAAATGATAAAGCCCAATTTAGTGACTCCAAATGAATAAATAATTAAAATCAAAAATTTTATATGAAGAAATTATCTAACTTAAACTATATATTGAATAGTGCAAAACGATAATGTCCAACTTGATGACTTCAAATGAATAAGTAATAAAAATTAACAAATTTATATAGAAAATTCACCTAAATCAAGTTATATGTTTGGACAGTGCAAAAATAATAAAGTCCAACCTAGTGATTTCAAATGAGTAAGTAATTAAATCTAAAATATTTATATAGAAAATTCATCTAAATCAAGTTATATGTTGGACAGGGTAAAATGATAAAGTCCAACCTAGTGACTCCAAACTAGCAAGTAATTAAACCTAAGAAATTTATATAGAAAATTCAACTAAATAAGTTATATGTTTGGACAGTGCAAAAATGATAACATCCAACTTGGTGACTTCAAATGAGTAAGTAATTAAATCTAAAATATTTATATAGAAAATTCATCTAAATCAAGTTATATGTTGGACAGTGTAAAATGATAAAGTCCAACCTAGTGACTCCAAACGAGCAAGTAATTAAACCTAAGAAATTTATATAAAAAATTTAACTAAATAAGTTATAGGTTGAATAATGCAAAATTTTAAATCAATAAAGAAATTAAGTAATATTCTGGGAACATAATTTATTGAGAGTACTTATCTAAATATGTAAATATATCTATATATTTGAAAATATATATTCCAAGTAGGAATAATATCTTAATTAGGCATTAATAAACGTTAATTTCTTCATTTATGTGAGATATAATTTAAATAAAAATTCCTTACAATTACCTATTTTCTAACAAACTTTATTCAATTATACGAGATATAAATTACATAAAATATTTTATATTAGGACCAAACTGTATTAAATAGAGAATTTCAATCAAATGGAGCATAGAAATTGGATTTGGTTTAAGCCGACGTAAGTTGAAGTGCTTTACCAATTAAAAGCTCGACTTGAGAGGGGGAAAAGAAGAAGAAAGCACTCAACCCTTCGAAGAAAATTCTAACAAAAATATAAAGAAAAAAAAAAAAAAAACTGATTCGAAGGAAAATTTCATTCTGTCGATTTTAGATTAACATCCTAACAGGATTAGAATTTATCATGGGACATGAATTACAGTTTAAGAGTTGGATTTAATTACATAAATTTCTAGTTTAATTGAATATCACATGCAATTAAATTAGGATGTTATTCTTATGAAGGCTAATCTATTGTCACAATTAAATTTAAATATTTAAAATTTTAAATTTTAACATAACCCAATTTATAGGTATAAATAGAAATCAAATTTTCTCATAATGTTGTATAATTGATCAATTTAAGTTTAATTTGTGACCTAGGTCCTTCCCTAGTGCTTATAAATAAAATTAAATTCTTCCATGGTACTAATGATCAATTAATTTATAAAATATTCATCAAAGTTTTTAAAATTTTAATATATATTATTTTTACTTTAACATAAATTATCTAAAGAAAAATATTTTTTTTAATTCAATAAAATAAATCATAGTCTTTTTTTCAATTGCGTAAGTTATTGAGAAAGTGATTGAATTATCGTGTTTTTTAACAAAGGGCAAATAAATATAACTAGAAGTAGCTCTCTTACCTTTCGAATCTAAAATTAACATGTACAAGGAGAAGATATATATGTGTGTGTATAGTGTAAAAAATGACAATTTTCTAGAAGGTCAAAGTCTCATGTATATCTCTCCACCCATATATCTATATATGTTAAGAAAATGATGATTTGGCAAATTATTTAAGAGTATGCCTAAAATTTAATCTTAATTGTCCAGATTTTTCCTACCATATATTTTAACAAGGAGGAGATTCTCAAGAAACCCAAAACAAGCAAGTTATTAAAAACATAAAAATCTACACATAATATCCATCTAAAATGTTAATTCAAAATCTTGAGTTCACTCTCCTATAAATATCACTCCTTTCCCCCTCTTTCTATACAAATTATTTCTCTCCATTAGTCTCTCTTTTGATTTCTCTCTATACATATTTAGTATTTGTAACCATGGCAAGGAAAAGTAAGGGACGACAAAAGGTTGAGATGGTGAAGATGAACAATGAAAGAAATCTTCAAGTCACTTTCTCCAAGCGTCGAGCCGGACTTTTCAAGAAGGCGAGCGAATTATGCACTCTATCTGGGGCTGATATTGCTATAATCGTCTTCTCACCGAGTCAAAAAGTCTTCTCTTTTGGCCATCCTAGTGTTGAGACTATTGTGGAACGTTTTATTAGTAGTAATCCTCCACAGGCTGCTTTTAAATCCATGAAACTCATTGAGGCTCATCGAAACGCCAATGTTCGCGAGCTCAACATGCAGCTCAGTCAAGTAATTTTGATTTCTTCCCTTTTTAATATAACGTTTTTAATATAAATAGTGTGTATTAATTTTATTATACATACAGATTTTGAACCAACTCGAAACTGAGAAGGAGCGAAGCGAGGAGCTTAACCAATGGAAAAAGGCCAATGAGAACCAGTGTTGGTGGATGGCTCCTAAGGAGGATCTAAGCTTGGCACAACTTTTACAATTGAAGGCCTCTCTTGATGAGTTGAAGAAAAATGTGGCCGAGCATGCTGAGAAGATTATGATTCATACCTCAAATAATCATCGTCATCTTCCTCTTCCTCATCCCCATCCTCATCCTCATCATCATCAGCATCCTTATCATCCTTTTTTTTTGGGAAGTTCTTCTAGTGGAGCAAGTCTTCCATTTGAGACAAAGCCTACTGGATTCAATTCAAGCACTGTTCCATTCAACAATCCAAGCATATTACGCCCACGAAATCCTTGATTTGGCCAAAGATTCTTCTAAGGGAACTTTTGTTGTTTATTGAAAATAGCTTTTAAATTTTTTCTACCAAGTAAATGCCTCAAGATTGGTATTTACATTATATTTGGTTTTAGGGTTTTAGCTTCTAGTATGAGTAAAGGTTTGGTCTAGATAATAAGAGGCATCTTATTTTATGTTATTTGTTTAAGTATCTTGTAATCGTTTAGTGATATTGCATCTTGTTCTTAATATAATCTTTCTTCCTTCAAACCCTCTTCGTGATTATATATGTATATATCTATATTTACTGTATCTCAAAGATTTTACTATACTAATTTTTTAATGTTGTGTTATGATCTCATTAACCGCTATCTATATAAAATGTGTTAATGTGTAACATTTTAATATATGATGAATTATGAGAATCTACCAAAATATTTATTCGTTTATATTCACCATACAAAATAAAAAACATGTTTATGTGAGAGATTAGTCTCTGTTATATATACATATGTGTATGTGTATGTATATATATACAATGGTATGTTATCTCTTATTTATTATGTACCATACCTTGAAAGATTTAGGCGAGTTTTCAACTTGAGGTAAGCGTACAAAAATTTTTTTGTTACGAAAAACTTTAGACTAGAGATAAAAATATAATTGCACAAGCATGAGCTTTTGTTCGCCGGAAAAATTTATGGAATTATTACCATTCACAAGAATTGTATTATGTAAAAAAAAATTATATATGACAGTGATAAATACTGGATTCGTTATAAAAAAATTATATTAGTTCAACTTTGAAAAGAACCCTAAGAAATCTCCATGCAGGCTTGTCTCGCTCCCCTAATCCACTATATGGAAACATATAAGCTCTTTGAGTAGGTAATAAATCTATTATTTTTATAAATTTATTAAGACATCAGTATATGTATCCGCGACTTTGAAGAAAACCCCTAAAAGATTATCCTACAGACTCGTTTCATTTCTTTATTTCATTATATAAAAATACGTAAACCTATTTGTATATATTTAAGAGAATACAAATTTCAATTGAGGTTATTCAATTAAAAGTGTGATTGTCTAAATTCTTTCATTTTGTTGGGTAGAGAAGATTGTCGAAATCAATGAAGAAGTGAATGTAGAAATTTAGTTAGATAAACCAAAAATTTTGTTGGGTAGAGAAATCCCTTATGGAAACACATTTTAAGTTCCTATGGATTCCAATAACCAATCAATAAGTTTGGATTAACGAAGAGGAGATTAATAGAGAATATGAGCACTCATCAAGAGCATTAAGAAAAACAACTTCCTATCGAAGACAACACATTATGGTGAAAGATTGAGCGTAATCAGAATAATTATATAGAAAGGCTTCAGTAAGAGCATTTATGCCTAAGGTTGAGAAGAGGAAAATGGTTGTTGAAGAATTTTGAGAAAGGCATATGAAACATGGGAAAGTTCTTGTAGGGTTTTATGCTCAATTTTGTATACTGAGCTTTTTTCTCCTCTTAATTTTTATATTACTTTTATATTTCCTCTTAGTATGCTAAACCTAGGGAGGGATTTATACAGTAAAATAGACATTTAAAATAAGTAAGGTGGTAATTGTATGATATTCTGTACTTTAGAAATTTTTTTGTCCAAATTTTAAATTATTTTACATATAATAAGTTAAACTTTATGATAGTTTTGTAATTTTACTATAATTTCATCACCGGGTTTATAATTTCTTTATTACTAATTCATTATTCATGTGTGGAGAAATATGAAAAATATTTTCATTATCTTCTCGAATTTGACATATACACTAGGAAGTATATCACTAATTATATAATCTTCTAAATTGATATGTGTTATTCAAATTTTACTTATTTACGGATAAATGTAGACACTATTTTCATTATCTCATTAATTTTGATATGCAAGAAAGCATGGCTGCTAATAACTCTAAGAAGTGCCATCTCATATCGTTCTACAAGGATGATTTAGAAATAGGTAAATGTTGTATAAAATTACAGATGATATTATCTTAACCTTCAAGATTTTTTTTTACCATATATTTTGATGAGGAGATTGTAAAAAATTCCAAACAAATAAGTCACTAAAGACTAGACATTTATATAGAAAATCTACTTAAATCAAGTTATCTGTTGGATAATGTAAAATGATAATATCCAACTTGGTCACTCTGAGTGAAAAGTTATTAAAGCCGAGAAGTTTATATAAAAAAATTCATCTAAATCAAGCTCCATGTTAGATAGTGCAAAACAATAATGTCTAATTTGGTGATTCCAAATGAGTAACTAACTAAAACTAAAAAATTTATATAAAAAATTCATCTAACTCAAGTTATATGTTGAATAGTACAAAATGATAAAACTCAACTTGGTGATTCAAAATGAATAAGTAATTAAAATCAAAAAAATAAAAATTATAAAAAAATTATCTAACTCAAGCTATATGTTGGATAGTACAAAATGATAATATCCAACTTGATGACTTCAAATGAGTAAGTAATTAAGATTAAGAAAGAAAATTTATCTAAATAAAGTCATATATTGGACAATGCAAAGTGATAAAATCTAACCTGGTGACTCCAAACGAGTAAGTAATTAAATTTAAGAAAATTATATAAAAAATTCATCTAAATAAATTTTATATTGAATAATGCAAAATTATAATATTCAATCTGGTGACTCCAAACGAGTAAGTAATTAAAATTAAGAAATTTATATAAAAAATTCATCTAACTCAAGCTATATGTTGGATAGTAGAAAATGATAAAGCCCAACCTGGTGATTCTAAATAAATAAATAATTAAAACAAAAAAAATTATAAAAATTTTATCTAACTTAAGTAAGCTATATCTTGAATAGTGCAAAATGATAAAGCCCAATCTAGTGACTTCAAATGAATAAATAATTAAAATCAAAAAATTTATGTGGAAAATTTATCTAACTTAAACTATATATTGAATAGTGCAAAACGATAATGTCCAACTTGATGATTTCAAATGAATAAGTAATAAAAATTAACAAATTTATATAGAAAATTCACCTAAATTAAGTTATATGTTTGGACAGTGCAAAAATGATAAAGTCAAATCTAGTGACTTCAAATGAGTAAGTAATTAAATCTAAAACATTTATATAGAAAATTCATCTAAATCAAGTTATATGTTGGACAGTGTAAAATGATAAAGTCCAACCTAGTGACTCCAAACGAGCAAGTAATTAAACCTAAGAAATTTATATAGAAAATTCACCTAAATCAAGTTATATGTTTGGACAGTGCAAAAATAATGAAGTCCAACCTGGTGACTTCAAATGAGTAAGTAATTAAATCTAAAACATTTATATAAAAAATTCATCTAAATCAAGTTATATGTTGGACAGTGTAAAATGATAAAGTCCAATCTAGTGACTCCAAACGAGCAAGTAATTAAACCTAAGAAATTTATACAGAAAATTTAACTAAATAAGTTATAGGTTGAATAATGCAAAATTTTAAATCAATAAAGTAATATTTTGGGAACATAATTTATTGAGAGTACTTATCTAAATATGTAAATATATCTATATATTTGAAAATATATATTCCAAGTAAGAATAATATCTTAATTAGGCTAATTTCTTCATTTATGTGAGATATAATTTAAATAAAAATTCCTTACAATTAGACAAATTTGGGCCCAAACCTTAATAAATAAATAAATAATTTCAGTCAAATGGATTATACGAATTGGCATACATTATAGCATGGTATAATTAAAATGCGCCCAATCAAAAAAAGGAAAATTAAACTGATTGTAAGTCGTCTTCTAGCAGTACTTAATTAAATATGATTAACGCCCTAATAGGATTAGAATTTCTTATTAGTAAATATTTTATTGAGAATACTTAAGTAAATATGTGAAATTATCGATCTATTTGGAAATATATATATATATATATATATATATATATATATATATCCCAGTTAAGGATAAAAGCTATAATTAGTTAAGAATGTAATTGTTCATTGAACCCTTTTAAAAATTAGAAGTACCAGTTTGAAATTTTAAACTTATGATTGCAAACCCAATTAATTGTCGTAGAAATATTTGTTTACTTAGTAAAAAAATATAATAAATTTTTTGAAAGTTAGTTTAATTTAATTACTACAATTTTAGCAATACATTATGAGAAAGGTTTTCAGTTCACACTTACTAAAATATTATAGGTTATTTTCTATTAAACTTTATTTAATTACGTGAAATATAATTTAAATAAAAATTCCTCAAAAATACATAAAAGATTTTATAATATAACCAGACTGTATTAAATTGACAATTTCAATCAAATTGATCATAGAAATTGAATTAGGCTTAAGCCGGCCTAAGATTTCAAAGAAAATTTTTATTATGTCAGTTTTAGATTAACATCCTAATAGGATTAGAATTTATCCTGTCGACCTGAATTACAATTCAAGAGTTAGATTTTATTACATGAATTTTAAATTTAATTGAATATCATATGCAATTGAATTAGAAACTTTATTCTTATGAAGGTGGATCCAATTAAATTTAATAATTTTAAATTTTAAATGTGATCCAATTGATAGTTATAAATAGAACCAAATTTTATCATAATGTGGTATTAATAATTGATCAATTTAAGTTTAATGTGCAACCTAGGTCTCTCCTTAATACTTACAAATTCGTGGTGCTAATAATCTACTAATTTAATAAAGAATTCATCATAGTTTAGTATACACTATTTTAACATTTCGAAAAGAACTGACATGCTTGACCGTACAACATCGAGTGCTGTTTTGCTAGTACAATAGATAAAAATTATATCTACATATTAAATTTGCGAAAGTTGAATTGTGAAGAGTTAAAAGTTTTAAATAAAGTGCTTTTAAGATATATTTGATATTGTGTAAAGCTAGAAAACATTTTCAATATACAATTTATTATTGATTATGTTTCTCTCATTTAGTTTTAATTATTTTTATGATTTTTACTTTAATTTAATGATCATTTATCAGTTTTATTCAATATAAATATCAGTATAGCTTTTGTTATTTTAATTTTTGATTTAAAACTCTTTAAATAATATCACTACAAGAAAAACGATTAAAAAAAAAACTGTCACTACAAGATCATTTTCATTTGTATAGTTCCTTGAATATACCAATGTCTACATTTTTCATGGTGTTTCTAGGGTTTACACTAGCAATTATATAACCATTAAAATAAGTTATCGAATATTTACAAATAACTGAGAGTCATTTTGATTATGAAATTCAAAAATGAACTCCTACTACAAATAAATCACTGCCAAAGTCTAAGGTAAAACTGATGGTTGACACATGATGGAGAATGAAATTATGAGGACACGAGCGTTCTTCAGCCAGTGATGAACCCTAAGGCGTATAGATGATGACAATGAGGATGACGATGTCACGTTGAAGGAAAGGCAAAAGAAATGATAAACCTAGTAGAAATTTCGTCAAAAAAAATAGAAAAAAGAAATAGATGAACCACGAGGTTGTTGATGATAATGATCAATGATGATGGTATAATGAAATTCAATTAGAATTTTTAAAATATGCCTTGCTTAGGTTTGTCTTAATAACCCAAATGAAATTTGTTCAATGAAAGGATGTTCAATGGATGATGATAATGATGTATTTGATTTTAAAGATTGAATGGGCATGACTTTTTCGAGCTTAGGTTTAATGCAATAATCGAGGCCTTAACCTATACAAATGAGTAATGTTTATGTGTCTATCCTTAGTAGCGAAATTTTGTTAGTTATTAAAAGGGGTCATTACTGTAAGTAATTTATCTTCTAGTGAATTAATGATACCGGTTAAATTATTAACAATAATTTATTTCTGCTTTAAAAATTATTAAACTAATAACCTAATGAATAAATTTAATGCATGTATTCAATAAATACATTGTTCACATTTTGTAAGATCTCATAATTAATTATGTTCGTTTTATCCCTCTAAATAGTTAAAAAAAAAAAAAATTGAAAGTCTTATTTAACCCTTTGAAGGAGCATCTATTTTTCTCATAATGAAAATTGAAATTACCATAACAAAAAAGACAAGCTCATCTTTATTAACACAATAAAAGACATCACAGCCTTTTTTTTTTAATTGTGTAAATTATTGAGAAAAGTGATTGAGTTATTGTTTCTCCTAACAAATTAGTAAAAGTAATTATATTACCTTCTCAATCTCAAATTAACATCTACAAGGAGAAAAAATATATGTATATAATGTAAAAAATGACAATTTTAAAGAAGATTATGTTTTGATGTATATCTATCTATCCATTTAGTTATATATGTTATTAAAAATATGACTTGACAAATTGTAAAAGAGTAAAATTTAACCTTAATTGTTCAGATTTTTCGTACCATATATTTCAATTAGGAAGAAATTCTCAATCAACTCTAAACAAGTAAATTATTAAAAAATGAAAATCTACCCAGGATATCTACCCAAAATGCCAATTCAACACCTTGATTTGAGTATTCTATAAATATCACTATTTTTCCTACTCTCTACACCAATTATTTCTCTCCAGATCTCTCTTTTCATTTCTCCCTACACATATTCAATCCTTGTAACCATGGTAAGAAAAAGTAGGGGACGACAAAAGGTTGAGATGATGAAGATGAACAATGAAAGCAATCTCCAAGTCACTTTCTCCAAACGTCGAGCTGGACTTTTCAAGAAAGCGAGTGAATTGTGCACTTTATGTGGGGTTGATATTGTTATTATCGTCTTCTCACCCGGCCGAAAAGTTTTCTCCTTTGATCATCCTTGTGTCGAGACTATAGTGGAACGTTTCATTAGTGGCAATCCACCACAAGTCATTTCCAAAACTATGAAACTCATTAAGGCTCATCGAAACGCTAGTGTTCGTGAGTTCAACATGCAGCTCACTCAGGTTATTTTGATTTCTTTCATTTCTAATATAATATTTTTGTTATAAAATATATATTAATTCTACTATATATACAGATTCTTAGCCAACTTGAAATCGAGAAGAAGCGAAGTGAGGAGCTCAACCAGATGAAAAAGGTACATGAGAACCAATGTTGGTGGATGGCTCCCAATGAGGATATGAGCTTGGCACAACTTCAACAATTAAGGGCCTCTCTTGATGAGCTGAAGAAGAATGTGGCTAAGCATGCTGAGAAGATTGTGATTCATGCCTCAAAAAATCATCTTCATCTTCCTCCTCCTCATCCTCATCATCCTTTTTTTATTTTTAAAGTTCTTCTAATGGAGCAGGTCTTCCATTTGAGATAAGACATGTTGGATTCAATACTAGCGTTGTTCCATTCAACAATCCAAACATGATGCCTACAGGGAATCAGGGATTTGGCCAAGGATTCTTTTAAGTGAACATTTGTTTTCTATTTAAAATAGCATTTTAATTTGTTCTATATAGTAAATGCTTCATGATTGGTCTTTAGGATATGTTCAATTTTAGGGTTTTAGCATCCAGTATGAGTAAGGGTTTTGTTTTAGAAAATAAGAGGCATCTTATTTTATGTTATTTATTTAAATATTTTGTAATCCTAATAAGTGATATTGCATCTTATTCTTAATATAATCTTTCTTTGTTCAAATCCTTTGTGCATGATTATATATATATTACTATATTTCAAAAATTCTACTACGTCATTTTTTCAACGTGTTGTGACGCCATTAACGGGTACTTATATCACATATCTTAATATGTATCATATTCATAAGCTAAAATAATTTGTTAATTAAGAATAAATGTCTTTAACTAATTTAATTAAATTTTGCCAAATAATTTTTTTGTCCTATTAATCTAACCACAGTTCTAATGCTTGCTACGATAGTATTTTTCATGAGATAAAATCTTCAATACTTATAGATTTTTTTAGTGTGAATTGTATTCAAATTATGTTCCTACACAAGCAGATTTTAAAATAATTTTAATCATATAAATGCATTTGTTAGGTAATCTTACCATAAAATAAAATTAATAGGTACATGCATGAGATGTATCCTATAACCATTTTTCTGGCAGCTGTCAATGAATTGTCACGAGAAATTACAAAATAATATATGATTCATTCCAAGATATATATTAGCAACAACATCATAAAGATTACTCCAAAATGGCCTTTATGATTCATTTAATTATATTGTGTAGATTTCAAAAATTATGTACATTGATTCAACGAGAAATATTCATTGTAAACGGACACTTTTATTAAGAGTTATGATATTTCTATGTTTTAACATTGACTATTACTTCAAATCCATTTACTTATATTCTATTTTTTTGAATGTTCGTGTCAGACTTGTTTTCTTATCACGTAAATATGAAAAGTACATGGATTTAAAATTGAATTATTACTCTAAACAATTTAAATGCATAGTCTTTTAAAAATATTCTACTTTTGTGAGCAATGTGGCATGAACTTTTGAATATATAAACAATATATTGGATATCTTCTTAAAATTCTAATTTTTTTTAAATAATCGATGCAACTTTATTATTTAATTTGATGCTAATGTCAAAACTAATATTTAAATTCTAACGATTTTATCCTATTTTTTTGTTAGTTTATAACACAAGATCGATAAGCTCATGCAATAACCTTTCATCTTTATTATTTAAAAAATTTTGTTCACTATATATCATGTATTTTACTTTTATGGTTATTTTTGTAAATAACCAACTTAAAAAGAAAATTTGCCTCAAATGATTCTTCAATTTAAAGTTATATATTGTACCAAACTTCTATTGTATCAGAAGTAAGAATGGAAGTTCTCTAAGTATATTAGTGAAAAAGTGGTGGATTCAGTAGGAGGCTCTTAAGGATAAAAGAAAAAAAAAATACTTTGGAAGAGATCAAAGGACAAGTGGTTCTTCTATCATCTCTCTCAATAAATAATTATCTTTCGAGTTTGAATACATCACTTATCTCGAAATAATTGAGAAGAAAGGGGAATGGATATGGCAAATTGTGATGTGCATGTCAACTAAGGAACAAAGCAAAAGTTATGACAAATAGGGGAGCAAAGAACTTTAAAGTTTTTATATAAAGAGGTGTGGCATGGAGAAAAAGATTTATCAACATAAAAGAGGTTTTTTGCTTTAGTAAATGTTGATGTTCTGTGGGAGAGAAATTATTATGTCATATGAATTGAAATATGAATTAGATAATTACATAAAGCAGAGGCAGTATGGGATTTTGCCTAGCAGTGGGGATTCTCTTTAGGTGTGAAAAAGAGATCGTGACTCGACGAATTGAGGAGATGAGGAGAAGAGATTGTGAGGAAATCCAACAAGCTTAGAAATAGCAATGCTTAGTGGATATTGCTTAACCAGAGAAAACCTATCATTGTTATGACTATTCCGATTATGTTGGCATTTTCTAGAGTTTGAGCCCTTTAAGGGTTGTTTCTTGGTGTGTCCATACTCTTTTCTCTTCTCTCTTCTCACTTTGGAATAAGGGTATGCAAACTCCAATATGAACCAAAAAATGAATCAGACCACACAAATGTTTTAGTCCTAGATAGGGAGACCAACAAGTTTAGTTCCAACTGATTCAGTCCTGGTCCAGGCTGGTAACAAAAAAACTTTAAAATAAAATTAAAATACTAAAAAATAAAAATCCTAACGATTTAAGACTTAAATTAAGCCCCCTCCACTCCTCCCTAGCTAAAATTTTGAAAAAAGAAAAAGGGAAAAAGAAACAATGAACCCTAAGGTTGTTGATGATGATGATCAATGGTGATGGTATAGTTGCCCAAAGGATGAAAATCCGAATGGAATTTTTAATAGATGCCAAACTTAGGTTTGTTTTAATAACCCAAATGGATTGGTTTAATGAAAGGATGTTGAATGAATTATGATAATGGTGGATTTGATTTTAAAAGTTGGATGGACTTGACTTTTTCGAGCTTTGGTTTAGTGTAAGTTATACAACTAAATATTCAATAGATATGAAAATTAGATAATTTGAAATTTTCAGTTGGTATAGGACTGTACTTATAGAGAAGTTGTATGTTGGTAAAAGTCATCCTATAAAAATGATTTCTATGTATAAACGACGAACTTTATGCTTGTAAAGATATAATGCAATAACCGAGGCATTAACCAATATAAGTGACTAATGTTTATATGTGTCTATTATCAGTAACGAAATATTGTCAGTTACTAAAAGTGGTCGGTAATATAAATGATTTTTCTTTTAGTGAATTTATGATAACGGTGAAATTATTAATAATAATTTACTTCTATTTTAAAAATTATTAAACTAATAACCCAATGAATAAATTTAATGAATGCATTCACTAAATACATGTTCACATTTTGTAATATCTCATAATTAATTACGCTTGTTTTATCCATATAAAAAGTTAAAAAATTAGAAGTCCTTCTATTTTAGCCCTTTGTAGGAGATTCTATTTTTTTTCATAATGAAAATTAAAATTATCTTAACAAAAAAGACAAACATATCTTTACTAATGCAATAAAAGCCATCACATCGTTTTTTTTAATTGTGTAAATTATTGAGAAAAATGATTGAGTTATCACGTCTCCTAACAAGAGGCAAATAAGTAAAAGTAAAAGTGACTATCTTACCTTCTCAATCTCAAATTAGCATCTACAAGGAGAAGAAATATAAGTATATATAATGTAAAAAATGACAATTTTCAAGAAGGTTCTATTTTCATGTATATCTATATGTCTATGTACCTATATATGTTAATAAAAGAATGATTTGGCAAATTGTATAATAGTAAAATTTAACCTTTATTGTCCAGATTTTTCCTACCATGTATTTCAATATGGAGGAGATTCTCAATCAACTCTAAATAAGTAAGTCATTAAAAACAAGAAATCTACACAGGATGTCTACCCAAAGTGTTAATTCACAATCTTGATTTGAGTCTCCTATAAATATCACGTATTTCTCCCTATTTCTATACAAATTATTTCTCTCCATATCTTTTTTTTAATTTCTCTCTACACATATTCATTCCTTGTAACCATGGCGAGAAAAAGTAGGGGACGACAAAAGGTTGAGATGGTGAAGATGAACAATGAAAGCAATCTCCAAGTCACTTTCTCTAAACGTCGAGCCGGACTCTTTAAGAAGGCGAGTGAGTTGTGTACTCTATGTGGGGCTGATATTGCCATTATTGTTTTTTCACCTGGTCGGAAGGTCTTCTCTTTTGGCCATCCTAGTGTGGAAACTGTGGTGGAACGCTTCATTAGTGGTACTCCACCACAAGCCGCTTCTGGAACCATGAAACTCATTGAGGCTCATCGGAACGCTAGTGTTCGTGAGCTCAATATACAGCTCACTCAGGTTATTTTGATTTCTTTCCTTTCTAATATAATGTTTTCATTATAAACAATATATATTAATTCTACTATATATATATATATAGATTCAAAACCAACTTGAAACCGAGAAGAAGCGAAGTGAGGAGCTTAACCAAATGAAAAAGTCAAATGAGAGCCAATGTTGGTGGATGGCTCCTAAGGAGGATATGAGCTTGGCACAGCTTCAACAATTGAAGGCCTCTCTTGATGAGCTGAAGAAGAATGTGGCTAAGCATGCTGAAAAGATTCTGATTCATACCTCAAATAATCATCCTCATCTTCCCCTTCCTCATCCTCATCCTCATCATCACCATCATTCTCATCATCCGTTTTTCCTGGGAAGTTCTTCTAGTGGAGCATGTCTTCCATTTGAGACAAGACCTGTTGGATTCAATACTAGCGTTGTTCCATTCAATAATCCAAACATGATGCCTTCTGGATATCATGGATTTGGCCAAGGATTTTTCTAAGTGAATTTATGTTATTTATTTAAAATAGTATTTTAATTTATTCTACATAGTAAATGTCTCAGGATTGATCCTTAGGATATGTTCGATTTTAGGGTTTTAGCATCTAGTAAGAGTAAGGGTTTGGTCTAGAAAATAAGAGGTATTTTATTTTATGTTATTTGTTTAAGTATTTTGTAATCGTATTCAGTGATATTGCATTTTATTCTTAATATAATCTTTCTTTATTCAAACCCTTTGTGCTTGATATTATATATATATATATATATATATGTACTATTATATCTCAAAGATTCTATTATGCCAATTTTTTAATGTTATGTTCCGACACTATTAACTGCTACCTATATCACATGTGATACATATTAAGAAGCTAAAATGATTTATTGGTTTTGAATAAATGTGTTTAACTAATTTAATTTAATTTTTCCAATTATTTTTTTATATCCTATTACTCTAACCCCAGATCTAATACTTGTGACGATTTTATGTCTCACGAGATAAAATATTCACTACTTTTAAATTTTGGTGGTATGAATTGTATTCAAATTATGTTCCTACACAAGCAGATTTTAAAATAATTTTAACCATATAAATACATTTGTTAGGTAATCTTGCCATCAAATAAAATTAAAAGGTACATGCATGAGATGTATCCTATAACCATTTTTCTGGCAACTGTGAATGAATTGTCATGAGAAATTACAAACATGATATACGATTGACTCCAGGATATATATTAGCAACATTATAAAGATTACTCCAAAATGGTCTCTAAGTCTATTGTATAGTGAGTTATTTTCAACTTCTTGAGTTTTAAATTAGATTGTGTAGATTTCAAATATCATATACATTGATTCAATGAGAAATATTCATTGTAAACGGACGCTTTTATTAAGAGTTATGATATTTCTATGTTCTAACATTGACCGTTAGTTAATATTCATTGACTTATATTCTATTTTTTTGAATTTCCGTGTTAGACTTGTTTTCTTATCACATAAATATCAAAAAGTACACGGAATTAAAATTAAATTATTGCTCTAGACAATGTAAATATATAGTCTTTTAAAAATATTTTACTTTTGTGAGCAATGTGGCATGACTTTATTCCTATATAAACAATATATTGGATATTTTTTAAAATTCAAAATTTTTTTAAATAATCGCTTCAACTTTATTATTTAGTGTGATACGAATATCAAAAATCTTGTATTCAAACCCTAACAATTATCCTTCTTTCTTGTTAGTTTATTACACGAGATCGAATAAGTTTAAGAAATAACTTATTCAACTTTATTATTTAAAATATCTCGTACACTATTTATTTAAAATAAAATTGTCTAACACCTCCATACATTATACCATCATACATAATGTCTATCCCATAATAAGCACTTTCATATTCATATTCAAGTTGCGGGTACTCCGAAAAAATAATTATTGTCCTGGTGTCGCTTTAAAATTAAAATTAAAATTAAAATCAAAATTAGCAAAATATCTAAATTATGATGATGTTAAAGACAAATAATAATAGTAATAATAAGAAAAATCATAGAAATAATAATAATGATGATAATAAACCCGACCATGAACTAATTTAATTATTATTTGTCAAATTATATCGCCAATTTATCATCATTATCGTTATTAATTATGTATTCTTGTTTCTGAATTAATAAATATCTTTACATTTCAAAAAAAAAAAAGCTATAGTTTTTCAACACTCTATGTGCAAAAGCTATAATCTACATTGGACATGTAGCGCCCGGGAAAATGAAAAAAAAAAGGGGGGGGGGGGGGGGGGGGGGCTACATCAGCAGCCACGTCAGCAGACCCAGTCAGCAGTCCCGGCCAATCGGGACCTGCCACGTGGCAAGACCACGTCGATCCGGGACAGGCCACGTTGGCGATCCGCGTGTGCGCGATCGGACGGTTCAGATCAAGCGTGCGATCGGACGGCCCAGATTAAATCAAAATGGACGGCTGAGATCAAAAGGCAAAAGGGTATAAATAAGACCCCCACACCAGACTACAAAACCCTAGCCGCTTGCCCTCGCCGGAGAAGACGAACCAGAAGCCGGCCGCCGCCACCCGCCGCCGCACCGGAGGGATTTTCGACCGCCGATCGAGGTAAATTTCATACTCCCGACTCGTTTTTCCACGCTGATTTCCCCTGTGACCAAATCGGAGCTAAAATCCCGGCCAAACAGCCGAAAAACACGGCCAAAACCCAGCGGCACTGCTATGCCCCTCCTCGGTTTTTGCCTCCGATGAGGCCCTTCCCGGCCTCCGTTTAATGCAATTTTTATATCACCGTGATCACCATTCTTTTCTCTATAGGTTGATCAGAGCCGAATCACCAAAACACGAACTTCACCGGAGAGCCGCCACACCCGAGAACGCCGCCGCCGGTAAGCTTCGGTTTTCCGTAATTTTTTGGCCCCCCCGAGGGGCCTAGAGTTGTTTAATCGCAAGGATCGATGCAAGTGTGGCCGAATTCGGCCGAAAACGGCCAAACCGAGGCGAATCGCCGCCGCAAGTGGCGGCACCGTCGCCGGAGCACGGCGGAGCTGCCGTGCCGGAATTGCGATATTGGCCGAAAGGGGCCCTGGGCCTAATTTGGGATTTTTTTGGAACATGTGCAGGTACCAGTAGTGCATTTCAGTTCCCCGGGAAAAATTCAAGGAAAATTAGGAACAGCCTGTAGGCGCACTGTGAAGCCGTGTTCGAACCCCGAAACGAGTAAGGACCCCTCACCCTATTTCCTATCACGGTATTAAAGTTCAATAATGATAAAACGGTATTTCTTGAATCAACGAATGTGTGAAATTGCTTAAGGTCGCTAATGGAGCCCGAGTCTAGTGTGTTTGTCAGTTAACTGTTATTTGGCCTGTTTTACAGTTTTAAATGCAGTATGAGATTTGATGTTTTCATTTTATAGTTTCGTGTGCATATTTTACTGTTTTATTGATTATGGATTGAATGACTGGGATATTGATGCTGTATGTTGTCTGTTTGGCGTAAATTACCGTTTTGTTTGTTTGTATGTGGATTGATGATGCTGACTGAGGAAAAAGAGAATGAAAGATTATGTAAATGAGTAATCGTATAATGTGGTCAGCCTGACTAGATATCCTGAGAGATGGTGGACGGACTGGGTCCGTAGGGAACCCTACCGGGATTGTGGTCTCCCATACCGGACGGGGTATGGAGATCTTATGTGTTTTGGCGCCCATACCGGACGGGGTATGGGGACGGCCCGTTTCACCCTCATACCGGACGGGGTAATGAGGTTTATAGTTTTGGTGCCCATACCGGACGGGGTATGAGGACGGCCTTGGAATATGATTTCAAGCGTTAAGGGTTAACGGGTAGCGGGACCCCTATGGATCCCCATGGATACTAGTGGGCTGGTAAATGAGGAAAACATATTGTGTAACGATTGAATTACGAAAGGCTTGATAAGTATTATGTTATACAGTTTATATATGATTTCATGATGATGATGATATTATTGCTTTCGTATATTGTTTTATGAATTTCACCAAGGTAAGTGAATGGTAAAGGTTTTATTATTGATGAAAGGATTTGTTGTAAATTATGCTCTATTGGTCTTTTTGTGTTTTCTACCCACCTTTACCTCCGTGACGGTGAGATATCGTAATGTCTTTATTGGGCTAGTGTAGCTCATTCCTTATTTAATCATTTCAGATCAGGAAGACATTGTTCCCGAGCCGGTTCCGCAGGAGGACGACGAAGGGGACGCCTAAAGACTCCATAGTCATATTCGTAGCTTTTACTTTCAAGTCTTTCCTTTAGGTAGTTTGATCTTTTATATTGTGAGCACGTTTTTGGTTTTAGTGTAAGGGATGTTAATCGAATTTTTGACTTCGCTTCCGCATTTGATATTTTTAATATACATTCCATTTTAAATTTTCAGGACCGTTACAAGACATGCTTATTAGATCTTAATCTTATACTTGTCTTAATCTGTTCTGGTAAATTTTTAAAATTTATGCAGATTCAACTTAATATATATATGTATTATTTGAATGGTCACTCAAGGTAAAAGTTATATAGCTTAAAAATATTTAACATCGAATAAGCTATTTCGTTACCTTACATGTTAAATTTCAAGAAGTTTAATATCGTATTTAAATTGTAAAGATTTTGAAAACTTCTATTATCGTAAATTTATTCTTTTTTTTTCAGTGAAATCATTTTTCTTAAATCTTAATTTGAATTTTAATTTGAAGACATATTTGTTTTAATATTATCATATATCTCAAAAAATTCAGTTAATTTTTCATGATTAAATATCATATTATTATTGGTATATAAGTTTTACCTAAATAATAAAAATATTTTACTTCCTTATTATAACCATATGACAAAAAGATACCCTTAATTAAGAATATAATTTTATTAAATATTTACTTCATACAAAACAAAGTCCCCAACTTCATCAATTCTTCCTTTAGTTGTTGCCAATCATATAAATATATGTGTGTGTATATATATATATATATATATATATAATATAGAAACATGCTAGTAAACTTACATATTTATATATAGCATATAAACTTACATTAAAAAAATATAATCATTAAGTTAGTGCGTTATAAAATATAATTTATTAATCAATCAACTTTTATTTAGGTTTAATCAACCAACTTAAGTTATAAATCAGAAGAATCTCAATTGAGGAAAACCAAGCAGGGCAGTCATTTTCCTTGAATATATACATATATATACATATATATATATTGAATATACAAAATCAATTGAGAATTATCACATCTTAATTTTATAATATTTTAAAATAAAATTAATATATAAACTGTTGATTATCTACTCCTTCTCTATATCTCATTTATTATATAATTTTTAAAAAAAAAAAATACAAAGTACGAAATTTTTTTTAATTTTATAAAATTTTTCTCTGTGTAAATTAATTTTTATGTTATATTTATATAACTATAAAAAAATATTCTAAAACTGTATTTTGTACATAATATAAGCTGAAAATCTAGTTTAATATTAATTTATTTAATAAAACTTGAAAATCACAAATATAAAAATTATTTAGAAATATTGATTCTATCCCTTTGGATAAGTTTTTATATAATATATCTCTTTATTATCTAACAAAATACTCAAGAAAACCTCTAAAACATCTATTAGTTATGTAATTAATCCTAATTTTTTCTTAAATAATATATAAATCAACCCACTTTTTCATATATATATAAAAAAATTGTGTGATTAATCTAGCTTAAAAGAAGAACTTGTTTAATTGTGTGATTAATCTTTAAAGTAAGATGTAATTAGTATCTAATTTTTTGAGGTGAAAAAAATTCCACCTCCAAAAAATATCTACTAAATCTTGATTAATCTACGATTAAAATTACTTTCATAAGAAAACCTTATTCCAATTCTTCTTCTTCTTCTTCTTATATATATATATATATATATATATATATATATATATATGGATTAATTAGAAGCTAAGCTTAATTTTTTCAAACAAACATTCCTAAGTTGCCATGTGTAAAACAAAAGTCTTAAAGCAAATTAAATACCATTAAACTCTTTATATTTATATATATATATAAAGATGGCATAATCCATTACTACTACACTAATAACTACAATTATTGATGGGAGAGTTAAATAAAATGCATAAATCAGTTAAAAAGGTTTAAAGCTTTATCAAAAGAGAAAAATAATTATAATAAAGCTAAATTAAGTTGGGTATATGTATATGTATATGTATATATATATATATGTGTGTATATATATATCTGTGGGCTTATTATAAAAATTAAAAAAAGAAAAGTGTGGGGTATGTGGCAATACTTAGTGAAGAAGGAAATGTGAGGGAGTAGAATCCAAAATTAAAATGGCTTCTGGTTGTTGTCTTAATGTGCCACGTGTCATGCTTTGATTGGAGGTTCCGTAGAACAGTCATTATCGGCCAGGTAGTTTATCTGGTTAGTTAATGATTGTTGAACATGAAAATAAACTTCCTCAATCTCTCAGTTTATGAACAGATTTTTTTTTTTTTTTTAATAGAAATTATTTTTTAAATATAACGTAAAATATATATATATTATTTTTAGGTTAGATAAAAATTCCAACTTCAAATTTTTTTTAAATTAAAATTTGAATAGTATTTTATCCAATAAATGAGATTGTAATTTTTTTTTTGTTATTATATTTTTTTTTTGCTAAATCAATTTTAATAAATGAATAATAATAAATTTATTTTATAAAGAGGTAATTCCAAATTTACCCAAAGAAAAATGTTAGGTATAAGTGCTTTTTGGGTTTTGGAATTTGTTTAGAAAAGAAAATTTGTACTGTAAAAAGTTAGATCTGATTGGATGCATGCATGGAAAAATGCTATTCAACAATGGCCAAAAAGTACTTTTGATGCTACTGAGAATAATAGAAGATGAAAGGGTAGTAAGCCTTATGCCTGTGAAAATTATACACACCACTTGCATATATATATATATATATATATATATATAGACATATATATATTTAATAAAGTCAGGAAGAAGAATATTATGTCTTTTCTTTTTTAAAGAAAAGTATTATATAATTGAAATTTGGAAAATAAGATAAAATAAAATAGTATTTATGTTTGATGGGCTATAAATAGCAAATCTATGCAATCTAGACATTCAATACATATACATATACATATATTCTTCAAGTATTCCAAACTGTTAAATGAAAAACAGAGCTTACTCTGTTTTACTCTCTGTTTCTCTTCGTTAGGACTTCACTGTCCTTTCTTTTCTTTTCCATGATCCTAAACACAACTACTCTGTTTTCTATTCCCACAGTTTCCCTATTTCTTCTTTTGAGAGAGAGGGCTATTGCGGTAGTTTCGGGAAATAGCGGGTTTGGTTTCCAGTGACAAGAAATCGAACCATTTCCCACTGAGTTCCAGTCAAATCTCTCTGTTTTTTTTTTTTCTCTCTCTCTTGGTTTTCGAATGGATCCGTTTAAGCTCCGGAAGGTCAAAGTTGATAAGGCAAATGCAATCCTAAAGTATCGGAGGCTAAGGCAGATCACACACTTGTTCAGATTAGTTGAAATATGTGCTGTTCTGGTTTTGATTTCGAGGCTCTCCGCTCACCTCCCAGATGCTGTCAAGAACTCCGGTGAGTATTTCCGGGACTTATCTGTCATCCTAGCAAGCCCGCGCTTTGTGTTCATTCTCGGAAACTTGATTGTCATCATTCTTTTTGCAAAGTCTGGTCAGTTTTCCGGCCAAGATTCTGCTATGCGAAGTTCGAGCTTCGATTTATATCAAGAGTTTGTCAAAAAAAGTGAAAGGAGGCACGGTATCCATCGAGACGTGGTTAGATACAGAGAACAGCAGAGTATAACCGAAACAAAAAACAGAGAAAAACAGAGAACTTCTGAAGCGAAACAGGGAGAAACACAGAGTACGTGTGAAGAAAAAAACAGAGAAAAACAGAACATATTTGAAGAAAGAGTTGTTGCTAACACTGTCTCTGCTTCCAGAGAGATCAAGAGTTACCAAAGAACTCGATCCGAGAATCTCAGGCATGTGACTTTCGAAAATTTTGCGCAACTAAGGCGATCACAGACAGAGAAGTTCACGGAAAGCTCTGAGTCTAATATGAAACTGGTGAATATCTCGTACCCGGAAGACTCAATGAGCAACGAAGAGTTCCGAAACAAGGTGGAAGAATTCATCGCAAGGCAGAAAAGGTTTCGGAAGGATGAAGAGTACTCTGTTATCTAGAGAGCTCTAAGTGTCTGTATGTACATGTAAAAAATCATGTAGTACATAAGATGGAAATTATCAAACAGTTTTTGTTTCCAAAAAATTTACTGCCTCTGTCATTCTATAAACACTAATGTGTTAAATATAAAGAACTCTGTAATTTTATGTAGATAATAAATTTGGCTATTTCTCTCATTATCTTAAACGTTTGAAAAAGTCGTCTTTTACACAATTGGATTCTGTTCTGTATTCCGATTCACGTACTAATTCTTTTCGCGCACGAGAGAAAGAGCACTATAACATAATAAAAATAAAAAATTTGATCTTTTTTACCGTTCGTAGTTATTACATAAGTAACAAAAAAAAAAAAAACAAAGGGATGTAGGAAAATTTTTTTATCCAAATTCAGATTATGCAGAAAAGTAATGTCCTTTACGCGTGGCCAAGTTCCAGGAATCTTAGCCAATTTTCTGAGATGCCCCATTTCCTAGATAGGAGAATGTATGGCAAATCAGATGAGCTAGGAAGAATGAATTCTAAAAATCTTGTGCTCACAAAATCATAATATACTTTGATGCTAATTGCCAGTTAAGGTCATTGAAACTTGAGACATGAATCTTAAGCAGAGCATAAAACAGAGAAAGTTGGGTTTTTTAAAACATATATATATATATGTGTGTATAATATATACAATATATATGTCTGAAAAAGCATCTCAAGTTTATCTCAAGTATTTGTCTAATCTCTCAAAAAATACCCACAAAAAAATAGAAAGTTGAAGGTGTATTTTATGGGATACCTCTGCTCTGATTCTATATATATATATGAAATATATTCATGGTGACTAGGTAATTGCTGTCATTCACTAGAAGAAACAGGCATCAGTTCCAAGTTCTTTTCCACTTGCAAATGGATTATTATTTATTTAAATTGTTCTTTTCTTTAATTCATTTGATGTGGATAATGCTCTAATGCATTATTAGCATTAAGCAGATACTATATGTATATATATATATAGATGTGCGTGTGTATGCATGTGTGCGTGTGTGTGTGTGTGTGTGTATAGGTTGAAACTGTTGGTGGGTTTCGGATTAGTTTTCTTTTCTCAGTTGGGTTTTTCTGTTCGTTTCATTTTTCCCTTATGAAAGTTCAATAATTATTTCTAACATTTTTTTTTTCTTTTTCATTTAATGATTGGATGGTACGTGTTTGTTTCAGAAACTAAATGCAAAAAAGAAGAGGAAAAATAAGCTATTCGGATTAAGCTTTAGTTACACGCAAACTGAGAATTTTAAATATATATATATATATATAGAAAGCAATAAAATATCATTAACAAATAAATAATTATAAAAATATAGAATTTATAAGTCAACAAGTCAACTTTCTTCCTAATTGGTTCAAAATATTTGACTTGCAGCAACAGGGCCACTGCAAGACCAAGACTTTAATTTCTCTGCAGAAACTACCCATTTTCTTCCCACTTTCTCTCAGTTTCCCAGTAGCCAATCACCACCCACCACCATCGCTTCAAAAACCATACGGTCTATTTCTGCTCAACCTTCAACTATTTCAATAGTTTATAATCAAGTAGCTCTTTGATCCTTTAAACACCTCCATTTTAGTAGTACGTCCTCTCTATTTTCTCACTCACCAAAACACTTCCCGTGACCACCAGGTATAACCCATCAAAACTCCATATACCCACCAATTTACAGCAAAAAATAAGTAAACCCAGTTTAAAAGAAGTCAACCCAGTTTAAGAAGCACCAAAAACCATGTTGTTGTCTGCAGATAGCTCCCAGCTCCCCTCCGCCAAATCCATAATCTCCGCCGCAGCCTCAGTTGCAGCAACCGCCGTGCTCATCCGATCAATCGCACAGGACTACGTTCCCCACGAGCTTCGTGACTACATTTTCTCCAAGCTCAGAGGCTTTTTTTCCTCTTTCTCTTCTGATCTGACCTTGACCATCGAAGAATACGACGGTCTTAACAACAACCACCTCTTCACGGCGGCGGAGCTTTTCCTCGAGTCCATGATCTCGCCGGAGGCAAAGAGAATCAGACTCTCAATGCCCAAAAAAGATAACACGTTTTCACTTTCTCTAGAAACAAACGAGGAGATAATTGATACCTTCAATGGGATTAAGTTGAAATGGAAGTTTATATCCAAACAGGTACCTTCAACTTTCGTTAATGGCCCAGATCCGTACAATCCCGTAATGAAATCCGAGCTCAAGTTCTTCGAGTTACGATTCCACAAGAAACACAAGGACATGGTTTTAACCAGATACATTGAACACGTCTTGATGAAGTCCAAACAAGTGACAGAAGAGAAGAAGATATTGAAAATTCATACCCTGAGACACGACAGGTTGCATAGGAGAGGAGGGGATGTTTGGCAATCGGTTAATCTGGATCACCCGGCAAGATTCGAAACGTTGGCTATGGATGCAGAGGTGAAGAAAACGATAATGGAGGATCTTGAGAGATTTGTAAAGAGAAAAGAGTACTATAGGAAAGTGGGCAAGGCTTGGAAACGTGGGTATTTATTGTTTGGACCACCAGGAACTGGAAAATCGAGCTTGATTGCTGCAATGGCGAATTATCTGAATTTTGACATTTATGATTTAGAGTTGACTGATCTTAGAGGCAATGCTGAATTGAGGAAGCTGTTGATTTCAACAGCGAATAAATCCATATTGGTTGTGGAAGATATTGATTGCTCTATTGAGTTGCAGAATAGGATTGAACCAGCCGGAGCTATGAATCCTTCGAGAGTTTATGCAGGATTTAACCAAGGAAACCAGCCGGTAAAAGAACTCAAAGCTCATAATTATTTGAAAAACTTTGTTTAGTGATTGGATTATTAAGAATATGTCCAATGCAATTCAATTCCTATTGTTTTACCTTTCAATCACTAAACTTTGTATGAAATTTTATAAATGATCTAAGAATTGAAAAATGAAAACAAAAAACAAACAAATAAGAATTGATTTAGTGATTGGAAGGTAAAAGAACAGCAACTGAATTGCACCAGACATATTCTTACTAGAATTTGCTAACACAATTAAAATATTTTAGGTTACTCTATCAGGATTACTGAATTTCATTGATGGATTATGGTCGAGCTGCGGGGACGAGAGGATTATTGTATTCACCACGAATCACAAAGAGCGACTTGATCCAGCTCTGTTACGTCCTGGTCGAATGGACGTGCACGTCCACATGTCCTACTGCACCCCGTGCGGGTTCAAAATGCTGGCCTCCAACTACCTCTGCATCACAGACCACTGGCATTTTTCGGAGGTCGAAGACTTGTTGGTGGCAGCCGAGGTGACTCCGGCAGAAGTAGGCGAGCAGCTGATGAGGAGTGAGGTGCCTGAAATTGCTCTGGGAGGTCTCATTGAGTTCCTAGAGGGCAAAATAAGAGAGCTTGAAGCAAAAGCTCCAGAAGGAGAAGCAGAAAAAAAGCAGGAAGGAGAAGCTGAAAAGGAGGAAGAAGAAAATGGAATGGAAGCAAAGAACGAGTAATTTAATAAGTTGACCTGTCAAAGTAATGTTAGAGAGGTAAGGGAGGTTCTAGGAGAAGTTAAAATGTAAATAGATATATATATATATATACATATTGGGGGCATACAGTAATAATGGTGGGTATCTGTGGGGATACAGATGCTTTAAAAATATAAGCAATTTTTTATGTTAGTGGGTTGGGATAAAAGAGATGATAATGTTAAAGATCCGGGTATCATAACAGTTTCTTATCTACACTAAGTAACTTAATATAGCTAATCTATCTTTTTATAATATAATGATATTTTGTTCAAGATTTGTTTTTTTAAAAATTGTACTTTTAAGATGTATTCATAGTGTGTATATACGGTTACTTAAATATAAATAAAGACAAAAAAATCTAAAATATGTTAAAACGGTTCTTTCATTTTTTTTTTATTTTTTTTTTCATATTATGTACACAGATAGACAATGAAGAAAGCAAAGTTTCATGTAAGTTCTTTATTAGAATGAGAGAAACTGCACATCCTCTTCAGTCTAAATGTCTAACAAAAATAAAGCAATTTTATACTGATAATCTCTCGTATAAACTATGAAATTGTAAGGTATGTAAGTCAGCATATCATACCACCATGCACCCAAACAAATCAAAATCAAACTAATAACCAACATTCTAATTTCTGAAGGAAATCATTTCGAGCATCTGACTACAGATGAAAAGTAGTTGATCAAATGAACGGGCATTGCATCAAGAGAAAATTGTCAGCATAACTCTCTCAACACATCATACCAAAGCTGTAGCAGTTTTAGAATGTCAGCCTCATATCATCATCATTAGAAAAGAAATGATTCCAAAAGTAAAAGATACAACCATATAATCCTGAATCACCTTAGAACCACCAAATCTGGAACTAAAGGATTCCCATTTACTACATAAATAAAGTTTTTAACTGTATCCAACAACTACCAAATCTTTATTTGGATGTTTGTATGCAACTCTATATCAACAAAAAGTCTCCGGTAGCTACACCTGAAACATTACTGAAAACCAAGGCTTCAGTATGCCTGAGCAACATAAAGCACAAAATAAATCCCTAAAATACAAGAATGCAATGCTTTTTTCCATTTAATATTCGATTTGCTACCAAAAATAGAAGTGCTATCCTATAAGTTATAGACCCGCGATTGCTACCGGTGCCGGTTTAATTCCCATTTTATTCTTCAATTCTGATTTTCATTTTAGTTTAATATGCATAAGAGCTTTTTTTTTATCAGAAAAAATATGGATAAGAACATAACTCTTGTATTTTGATTATAATTGCCCCTACCTCAAATTTCTTCGCGGTAGAATTCAGTCTCCATCTTAAAAGGTAAGAATTGAATACCCATCATCCAAAAATTTAAAATGGGTTAGCAGGAAGTCAAATACAACAAATTATGTTTTAGTTATACATACTAATACTAATATGAAATTTATAACTACAAATTGAATATGACATAGACCAAAAGAAACCTAACTGGTAACTAAACCGTCCGTCGAATCACTAAGAGATTACATGCACATAGCAAAAGTAATTTATTGAAGAAAGACATGTAATCACGTACCTGCCTCAAAACTGAGAACAAATATCTCCTAGTAGAGATCAGAGTCCTTGAGCTCACCCAAAACCTATAAAAGAAAGCTCTCTACACCGCCATTTTCATTTCTATTTTCTGATGAGGATCATAACCTATGAGCTTGAAATCAGTCGCCACAAAAGAATCAATGTTTTTCTTTTCTGGATTGATCTTCAAAATCTACATTAAAATGAAGGTTGGAAAGTATAGAATAACCAATTATAGAAGAAAATAATAGAAAACCATGGTACACTATAATCTATATAAATGAGTACTATGCAATAGACCAAATGGTAATCAAACATGGTTCCTGTCTACTTCCCACTCACTGGAAAAGGCTTTGGAAGGTTCTGAAGCTGCTCCTGCAAGGGCCTGACATGATTGCTGTAAACATGAGTATCCCCAATAACATGGACCAAATCACCTGGTCTGAGATCTGAACAATATAGAGGATGGTTACTTGCAGGTTCCAAATAGAAAAAAGGTTATACTTACTATCTTCCATCCATTTATCCATATTTTTATTAACATATCTCTTCCAGGCTACCCAAATTCTGGTACATTTTTCTTAAAGATTATATCAAACAGCTCCTCTGTTTCATCCTTGCTAGCGCAGTATTCCTATTCCAACCAGACTGACTCTTCAGATGTCAATAGATAACAGCATCATATAGACTACAGAGCAATCAAAGCCATTAAAGACCTATGTACTTATTTTTTGGGAAGATAACATACCACAAACATGAGCAATAATGCAAGTTAGGAGTGCATAAGAGGCGATATTAAATGGTACACCCAGGCCCATGTCTGCTGAGCGCTGATACATTTGGCATGATAACTCCCCATTGGCGACATAAAACTGCAAAAAAAAAAATATTACTCCAAAAAATTGGTAGTTACTTTTTTTTAGATAAAAGTAAAAAAATGGTAGTTTCAATAAGAAAGCATTAGCTATATTGATAAAAACCTGTGCAAACATGTGGCACGGGGGAAGTGCCATCAATTTGAGATCAGAAGGATTCCAAGCTGAGAGAACTATCCGACGATCATTTGGATTATTCTTGATTTTATCGATAATATCTAACAACTGATCAAATCCTTGACCTGTATAGTCCGCATGCATATCAGTGTACCTGGGAATTACAAAAGATAGGTAAAATTTTAGTTTGATATTTCCATTATTTCACCAAACCTTAACATAATAAAGAATTTAGTCAATCACCTAGCACCAAAGTGTCTCCACTGAAACCCATATATGGGCCCTAGGTCACCTTCCTCTCTCTCTTTCAACCCAATACTGGAATTAAGAGACAAATATTAGCTAGAACTAAATATGTCACAGCATTTTTGTATGAAAAAATAGATAATCACAATCCAACTTGCCTATCAAAATATTCTCTGGATGCATTGCCATCCCATATATGGATGCCCTTTTCCTGAAGGACCTGTCAATTATACCAACTTCTAGAATGTAGATCATATAGACTTCATCTACAACTACATTAATGAGATGACAGGGCACCTAACAAGTAACATGGATGAGGTTACCCTAATTTTTGAAGAAACAACAGATTAAGTAGGATACATACTAGAAATAAATTTATTATAAAATTTTAAAAATTCAAACCTTAAAAATCCTCAAGAAAGAACTGGCATACAACTAGCTGTACTGAACATCTCCAGTTAAATTTGAAAATTCTCTTTAAGAGTAACAAACACAATCCATGCATAAAGATATTAAAACAAGGCATCATTACATTCACTACATTCTCTTAAAGCAAAACAGATGACTGATTTTCTGGTGAAACAGTTAGCTTTCTGAGCAAGAACAGGTGAACTGAATTACACATATGTATAGTTCACATGAGATGGAAGAGTGTGAGAGGAGAGATTTGAATAAAAAAGAACCAAACACTTTCAACCTTTAAACCTTGTTTACACTCCTTGATCCAAAAAGCTCCCTACATGTTTGGAGCTATGATCCTAGAGTGTGCTCACTTCTGAAAAAGAAAAGATAGAACTATAGATAGATAATAATAAAGTTTACCTTTGCATTAGTCGAACCACTTATGAACCAAAGAAGTTCCTCAACAACACCTCGCCAAAACACTTTCTATAAACCAAACGAGAATAATATATGTCAACCTATATATCAAATAAATAAAAGGTTTTCCTTTTAACAAATTGTCATCATGATAAACAAAGAATTATTATTTAGTCCAAGGGGAAAATGGAAAAGAATACAGAAGAAGCTAACTATTACATGGCAGAAATGAAGAGGATGGAGGGATATGGTTGTAAAGGCATAAATACCTTAGTTGTAAGAAGTGGAAAAGTACTCCGCAAATTGAATCGCATCTGACATGAAATGAGCTTGTTAGCAGTCAAAATAGGAACCATGTAACTCAAGCATACTTCTGAAGAAAAAGTTACAAAACTAGATAAAGCCTAGATAATCTAAGTTCCAACTGACCTGGCAACCAAATTTCGACAAAGTACCAGTTCCCGTCCTGTCATCTTTCAGAGTCCCATTTGATATGATGTCTTGAACCAATTTTAGATACAAGTATTCCTCATGTCTCTCAAAAATCATCTTGGGCAAGAAAGAAAACTTCTTTATCTCAAACTTAGATGATTCTGACCAACTATCAAAGCTGAGCCCATTATTCTGACCAGGGATATCAACCGCAGAACTTCGTACACGAACGTAAGTCGTGAAGCAAAATCGTATATCGTTCTCCACAATAGGAAACGATGAGTACCATGGCTGATACACAGAAGTATCAATTGTAGGTATAAATGTATCACAAGCGATGGTTGTCTCAATTTCGGTTATGTGGATAGCATCACAGCTAGGTGCATTGATAGTTTCCCTGTACAAAAGGATAATAAACATAAAGAAAGAAAAATGAGATCCTCAAAGAAGTAATAAAAAAGAAGTGCACACCTTAATATCTGGCCTCCTCCGATAACAAACACCTTCTCTATTGACAGACAGTAAGGAGATGCAGCTAATAATTCCAAAGCAGAAGTCATGCTGCTACAAATTACAACATTCTCAGCAGTGGCAATATCAAAACTCCCTGAGCGAGTAAGAACAACATTAAGTCGACCAGGCAGAGGTCGATGCTCAGTGGGAATACTTTCCCATGTTTTTCTACCCATTATAACAGCATTCTTCTTCCCAGATTCTGAGGTAGTTAAAGTAACATCCTTGAAAAATTTCAAGTCAGTAGGCAACCTCCATGGTAATTTCCCATTCTTACCAATACCCATATCGCTGGTTGCTGCTACAACAACTTGGTAAGTTCTCTGTGGATCTGGCTGTGTGCCAAAATTTCCATCAGGAACATTTGCCACAGTGTCTGCCGCCATCACTGCACTCAAACCTTGGGATAAACCTAACAATGATGGCGTGAAGTGAAAACTAAACTGCCAACTTTTGTGGACGGGCAGCACGACCTGAAATCAGCAACACGCTTTACTTTAAAGCAGAAAAGAGATATCATATTTTTTTCCTTGAAAATTGAAGACATGCACCACAACAAAGCAAATGAAAATAAAAAGAACAATGAATCATAAATAGAGACTTATAATATCTGAGATGTAAAAAGAATTTTACTAAAGAGACGTAGACTTAAATGGTAACTCCCCATTATTGGAAAACTCTGGAAATCCTATGAAATATTTGATTAAGTTTAGCAGACACGTCACCATATAACTCTAATGAAATAAGAGCTTCCAATCATGCTTCCGGTTTGGCTATCCAAAACTAAAGCAGCTGGAACTTCCAAAAAGGTTCAAATGAAAAAAGAAAGAACAACAAATCAAAAATTGAGACTTAAAAGCTCCGAAACGTAAAAGGAATGTCGCTAAAGATATGTAGACTTTAATGCTAACGCCCCATTATTTAGTGGACAAAACACCAGATAACTCCAATGAAATAAGGACTTTCAACCATGCTGCCGGTTTAGCTATCCAAAACTAAAGCAGCTGAAACTTCCAAAAAAATTAAATAAAAGAGGATATTACGCCTCGAGCTTCTGATCTTGACGGTTTACCAATATACACTCACTGCTATGTTGAACAAAACTGTGTTAAAGTACAAATGAGTATACTTACCTCAACTAGATGTCTCCTTGTCACCAGAATTAAGAATTCAATCTCACCTCCTCTTTTACTGTTTTACTCTCCTCTAGTTTTTATCAATCATACATTTCCTGCATGGCCTTAAAGTTGTGAATTGCAACTCTGGAATTCGCAACTATTTCTTTAGTAAAAGAAGAGCCCCTCCCTTCGTCCACTCCCAATCCACCGATCAACACGAGTTACAGAACAAGACTAAAATGAACTTTTACTCTCTGTTCGATCTTCTTATTCAATTTTTTTTTAAAAATAATCTTCTTATTTAATTTACTTGTCACCAAAAGATGGAAATAGAATATAAAGCCGAAAAAGTTTGGCGAATGAACAAAACTGACCCGAGCAAATTGTCAAAAGAAACTCTCATACAAGCATAAAGCCAAAAAGGCTAACCAGTTAACAAAAACAAAAAGAACAATTGTCAAAAGGGAGAAAACTCAAAACACATAACAATAACGACAATCTAATTGAAACAATGCATTCGACCAAAAATGCAGAGAAGAACCTTTAGAGCTCTCACCAGAGAACAAAAAATAGTTAAAAAATTCACATATCGGCGTCAAACAATCAAGATAGACAATCATGAAAGTTATAAATCAACCAAACCGTGAATCAGATAACAGCAAATACAAAGCAATTTCTTCACCAAAAAAAAGAAGTAGCGAAAAGGAAATGTTACCAACCGATCTGAAAATAGACCGTGAAATCTTGACGAATCGCTTTCACAATCCTCAGAAGAATAACACACTCGAGCTCAAATGGAAAGGAGGATTAGGGTTTGAGAGTGCAAATGCAAGCGAAAAGGAGCGAATTATTAGCCGAAGCGGAAGGAGAGAGCGAGTGTGTGCGTGAAGAAAACCAGAAGCTAAGCAAGTTTCTTCACTGACAATCTTCTTTTCCTTTTTCTTGTTTGGTTACTTTCTCTCTCTCTCTCTCTCTCTCTCTGATTGTGCGAAGAACAGAAAAAGAGAGAGAGATGGAAAAGAGCGAGAAAAACACAGACCGAGACTGCAAACAAAATCCAAAAACACGGTTGATGCGGACGCGGAGTGCCGCCAAGTCTAGTGCGTGCGTATATAACAATCCTATGGCTCTACCTGAATGCCCCTGATCTTTCGTTTATTTACTACTTTACCCTTTTGCCAGGTATATCATAAATTTTATGGATTTAATAAATTAATCAAATTTGCGGATTTTTAAATAATAACCCAATTAGTAGTGGTGCTTATCCGTGACATGATTAAGAGTGGGGTCTAAATTGAAATAGATTAATGTTGTTTTAATTTATTAATTTAATTTTTAAATATTCTACTTCAATTCATCCATTTTATTTTAACTCAAAATATATTAAAAATTAATTTTTTAATTTAAAAAATTTATTATAAATGAAAATCTATTCAAATTATGTATGAAATGAGTACCAACTTAATTGTGTACTTTTTTAATTATATTTCTCTTGATTTAGTTCTATCCAATTTGGTTTATTATCTCATTAATTAATAATCAAAACTTTAATTTTTATATTATCATTTGATTAAGTTACTCAAGTTGGAATTTTTTTTATTTTTCTTCTAATCCAATTTACAATTCTAAAACCATATAGGGAATAAATTAAAGAATTTTATAAATTCTATTTATAAATTTACATTTAATGTAATTAAAATACGATAAAAAAAATTATTACTAAAATAATTAAAATTATAACCCTATATACGACTCAAAATTCTAAAGGTAAGATAGGAGTAGCTTGGTTATTAGAACTTAAAAAGAGGGGCATTTTGGGGAAAACAAATTGAAGTGGCTGAAACATGCATTGGCAAAAGCATATATTTAAGGCACTAAGGGAGTACTATGCCTGAAAGGCGGGAAATCCGCAACGAGCCATTTACAGGGCGACATCTGTCAACATCACGTCGAATCCTCCGAAGAGAATCTTAACCGTACACGTGGAAAGATCCAAAATTTTCGTTTGCGTCCTCGAGCAATTTTGGTTTTGGTGGTTGATCAAGATTGGTGCTTTCTTGGACGTCTTAATTAACTCCAGCAACAGCAGCGATTAACCCAATCCACCTCCAGATTAAATCTCAGCCGTCCACGTCCTCATCGTAAAAAATCATTACTAAATTCTCCATATTACTTGTAGAGCTGACCTTATTTTATTAATTTTTTAGAAATTAAATTAATTGAAGAAACTTCTTCAAACTTCAACAAGCAAAACTACAAACCATAAAATAATTGGAAGTTTCTAACTTCAACAAGCAACTACAAACCCTAAAATAATTCAAAGTTCAATACATTATTTCATTAAGCACGATAACGTTAGACTTTACTCTTAACAAAATAAATATTTTATGACAGCTAAATTATTACAGAGGAGATAAATAAATCGGGTTTTTATCAAACCCAACATTTCATCTTTTGGTTCATAATAGGTTAAAAAGCAAGTTAACCAAAAACACCAATCTTTGTCCCTTATCCAAGATAATGTCTTTTTTTCTGGGCATGCATGGAATCTAGATAAACAAAATTAGGTCCACCCTATCCCCCCCCCCCCCCCCCCCACTATTACATTGCATGAGAATATGGCATGTTCATATCCATCCTTCTATTTTTTTTAAACATGGGGGAAAAGCTTTCCTGACTTTAATAATAATAAAGAAAGAAAGAGAAGCCAACATATACATATCAACATACATCCCAATCAAGTAGGTTTGAATTCATATCTATCTTTCAATATTTTAACCAAGGGGGCAAAGTTTTTCTCACTTTACAAAGATAAAACACAAAAAAAAAAAAAAAAAAAAAAAAAAACAGACGCTAATACAGTAGCATACGTGGTAATCAAGTTGGTTTCAAGAGTTCGAGTTGAATTATTATGATTTTGAAGCATTTGAGTACTGAAATTTTCAATCATTCAAGAATCAGGCCGGTTCGGGTTTTGGGTCCTTTCGAATTATGGCTATTGAATCCTGTTCCTCTCCTTACGAACAGAATTAGGTCATGTTTTCCTCCTTAACAAGTTGAACTAATCCTGACCGACCAAAGAGGGACATCTTTCTACTATTGTGCTCTTCTAATATTTGTAAATTCCTATATTAAAAACACTACCAGCCCAACAGTTTTTTGAGCCGAATCAACTGATCATCAAAAGTTTAAGCTTATGTTTGATATCTTGAGCCCCTAAATATGGGACATACATCACTAATCAGTCTAATGTATGATTGGGTATTACATAAATTTTTATCTCAAAATTTTGGCAGAATGTTGTATGGACCGTTGGCAATATAAACTCCTTAGATCAACAACTATTTGTTAAACTATCTAGACAGGAGTACCGTGGAATTGCAAACCTATAGCATCAATTTCCGTTTTGCAGGCTCTAATGAAACTAGATTCAGGATTTACACTAAGAATCATCATAAATGCAATGTAACAACATTGGCTAGGTTGAGGGTGGGGTTGCTGCCATCAAAAATTGGAAGGCTCTGTCCCGCTAAAAGCTGTCTTTTTCTTCAGAAAACAGAAAAATATAAAGATGAAAGTGAATTAGCTAAAACACAAACCACTGTACTGTCAACATCCAGTTCCGGGAGTGCTTATTCACTTAAGGGGCATATGGCTTTCACTCTCAATGATAGATGACCTAAATCTCACCAATTCAAGAAGTCTAAGCGGGCTAAGTTGGATCTGCCTACAAGAGATAAGTACCTAACTTGCAGAAGTCGTCTTCCCCGTCTGAAATTTAGATGCCTGCATCTTGAAAACTCTATATTATCCTAAGGCACTGTTAAGAAATCAAAATATAACAACTATTTTCAGCAGGACAGCAGCAAATCATAATTGCTGTGTCACATTTATTTTTTTAATTGTTTTATCTGGCCTCCTTGTTTCATTTCCGGTTCTTACTTTTGCGCTGATTATCACTATAATCAAGAGAATTCAATTCAACAGGTTGGCAAAAAAGTTGCTATATTCAGCAATATCCAGATTTCAGAAACAGCATTCATGAAGACAAACCAAATTTCAAGCCGCTCAAAGGCTGATGTCTACAATCAGAGATTCTCAAAGAACCGCATATGATCTTCAAATGTCTCTCCATGCCGAATTTTGGCCACTGATCCATCTTCTTCAACCTGAAAATACAATTTAAAATTTCCAGAACTTAATTTCTTGTGAACCAACAATAAATGGAATCAGAAGTAGTAACCAGAATGGTAACTTTCAATAGAATCCTTTATAAATGCTTCGCATATGGGAAGAATAAGAAGAATTTGTAAATTGTTTGATGATATCTTACCCCCAAAAAAAACTATATTATGGTAGATTGGTTATCTTTTTTTTTTTTGGTGTTTATCATTATCTTTAAGTTGATTATAAGCACAAAATCAACAAAACAGTTATTTAGGAAGTCAAGTGCTTAAATTCATCTTAGGATGTTAGGTGTTTGAATTTTTCTCATTCAAACAACCACTTATCCAGGTAGCAGTTGACTATTTCTTATGTATTGTCTATACAATGTTGTTTTGGAGGGAATAAAATTATGGACATATACTTTCTTACTCAAGAAATTGTTAGATTCTCTCTCAATAAGCCTAAAACTTACCTGAAACAAAATAGGTCATAAAGGAAGTGGCAGAGAAATTCTGCAGCTCTTTTCTCTCAGTATCTAGGCCTATAACCAGATACATAACAGGGAAATATACCATACTTTCTCTAGCAAAATATTCCATGGAACAGAAACATCCTGAACTTAGAATGAGTATAACATAAACGTAAAATACTCTACCCAGTACTCTGGAGGACGCATCTTGAGATTGTATGTAGATGCCATGCTCATGCAGTAAGCACCTGCATCATGAACAACCAGGCCAGCTCCCTGAAAAAAAGAGAAACTCCTGATCAGATATATATTTGCTCCAACCATCCAATTAAAGAGACTCTATCTTTTTTCTTAAAATTCTTTAATGGATATAACAGTTACCTTAGCTGGGGTTGGAAGTTTTCTCTCCTTTCCTAAGAAGTCCGCAGACTCACAAACAGGACCAACCACATCAAATGTAGAAACTTCAGCATCAGATGATGTAGGAGAAACCAGTTCTATATGCTGCAGCACAGTATAAGTGAGCCAGTGAAATCAATAATGGCAAGGAGGATACCCAAGTCAACAATGCAAAATTGAACTGTATATCGCCACTTTCGCTTTCATTAGACAATAAATCTGGACATAAAGAGATATATGTTGCACGTTGCTTTCAAGCACCAACACAGGTATGCTCTCGCACATTACAAGCATCATAGTTTACTTTAGATTACCCGATAAAGTACTAATATTACAAGCACCATAATGATGGAAGTACTACATTACAACAACCAACAACCAGTAACGTAATTTAGTTAAATACTTACTTGATAAGCATCATACAAACTGGGACGTATAAGTTCAGCCATGCTGCCATCAATGACAATGAAGTTTTTGGTTCCATTTGTTTTAACGCCAGTGACCCGGTTAACCAAGCAGCATGTATTCGCAATAAGTGATCTCCCAGGTTCAATTATAAGATTAAGGTCTCTTGAAAGAACAAGCTCCCTCACCTGGAAACAAGCCCAATAAATTAAAATCTTAAACTATTTTTAAGAATTTATCATAGTTATGCTTATTAATCTTACAAAAGATCTCACTAAATGAAGCTGAACACGATATAACAGGAAAAGCTGTTTTGATGTAGTAAAGGACTTCAAATCTCTATCTTATATAAAATATAAGGCTATAAAACCTTAAACTATTTTTCAAAATTTATCATAGTTATGCTTATTAATCTTTCAAAAGATCTCACTAAATGAAGCTGAGCACGATATAACTGGAAAAGCCGTTTTGATGTAGTAAAGGGCTTCAAATCTCTATCTTATATAAAATATAAGACTATAATGCTGTTAGTGAGAGACATGTCATGACTCCAGATTGAGAAACCCCTTCTATTAAATGCAGCATCTTTCGGCTTTTTGCCCACTCCACCGAAAATGGGATCACTTTGTTCCTTTAACTATCAAAGCAACCCATTTCTGAAAACACAGATTTTCTCTTTGTGAAAAACATCTTCACATTCTCTTTCTCCCCTCATTAATGCAAAATTATCCCATCCTTTGGGTTTTTTTCTCATTTTTCATTTTTTCTCATACTTATTTTTTGTGGATCCTTTCTATTTGGTTTTGGATCCAAGTTTGTGATCATGTAATAAATAACACAAATTTAACAACTCTAAAATAAAATTCAAATGTCAAAGATCAGAGTAGTCGTTTCGTAAATGCAGAATGCATCAGTTATCTTAGGAATTTTTCTATCAAATGGGAAATATCTAGGAATTAGACTACAATCCTTAGGCCTATTATGTTATCTGTCAGATGTGTGCAGACTCTGCCATGAACGTAACAAGCCTAAAGAATTTTTTATTTTCAAATTACCACATAGTTCTCACGTGAATAACGACAAATTTTGTGAAAAGAGAAGAGAAGGTTTACTGTGTCAATAAGATCTTTGGGTGTGGGAAGCACAGCACCACTATGATAATAATCAATCCCTAAACCACCTCCAATGTTTAAATAATCAACTTCGAATCCTTGAGATCGAATTTCATCAATGTACTTCACCATAATAACTGCAGCATCTCTAAATACGTCCACCTGAAAAGCATAATATACCAATAAGGCATCATAGAGCCATCAACTTATACTTACAGAGGAAACATTTGTGCATTACATATCTTACAGATAAAGACAACAATCAATCATATTTTGATAATATATTAAAGAAACAGAAGACATAATATTAAAAATAATAATAATAAAACGTTGAATAGGAGAATAGAAACTGCCAATGACTGGATGGAACAGCTTGAAAAAACGTGTCCATTTGCAAAAAGCTTCCTACATAATATTCATGTGAATATTCCCTTTATAAGGGGGAAGATATGACCATTACATATGACATACAGCAGCAAGGGCAAATCCAGTTAAGAAGTTCTTTTTGTATAAACATACTAATTTATGTCTTCTCTTCACAAAAACAAAGTAGTATTTGCAGTCACTTCATTAGTTTTTTTAAAAAAAGAAATATCCCTAAACTTATCCAATAGAAACAAAATACTGCTGATCATTGTCATTGAGTAAGAAAAAATCATCATCCTTGCCAAAATGAACAATATGATAGTTCAAAGCACAAACGTATACAAGCAATGCATTAGATTAGGCTATTAGCACCATCTAATGCACCTCATTCAAGATTCATCTTATAACAGGTATCAAAAGATGGAAGAACATTGATTGTCACTAAGATACCTTTGTAATAGTCGAACCAAGATGACAATGAGCTCCAACAAGTTTCAACTCACTAGGATATGCCTTCACAGCATCCAGAAACCATTGCAGCTTCTCATTCCTAATGCCAAATTTAGAGTTCTTGTTTCCTGTAGCAACATATGGATGAACCTACAGAAGGAACACATGAATAATATGCACACAGATGATTGCCACAATGAAGAAGATGTATTTAACTTGATATTTAGAATTATAAAGCTTATTCATTTCAAACAAACCAGATCTCTAAAAGTGTACGGCTAATATTATTCTTCATCATTGTACTCTATCTAAATCAATATTAATTTTTATTCTAGATTCATAGTTTCTTCCTACAACCTCATAAAAGCACATAGTTTTGTGTCAACATGAATTAACTTCAACTAAGACTTGAGCACTATTAGATCTTCATTTGCTGCAAAAAAGAAGAAAAAATCAACAACCTTAGATATAAATAGCAAAAATAGACCACCTCGGTGAATTAAGAATGCATGTGAAAAATGTGTGAAGATCAATAACCTTCTGCTGAGAGTGATTGCAAAGCACTGGTTGTGATTTAAACAAATGCAGCAGCACATAGCAGAAAGCCAGGCATAACAGTGAAGGCAGTGACAGTGCAATATGGGGGGTGGAATGCCATGAAAGTGGGGTTATCATATGTTAAAGGTAGTTAGGAGTGGTGGTTTGCCGAAACTTAAAAACACAAATCATAAAGCACAAGTAACTCAATGCAGTCCGGACAAATTGTGGATCTATAATGATGGCAGCACCAGGGACCTTTTTCAAATAAGAGAAAGGACCATATTATTGCCTCAGATTTTACAGGATTATAGACGTGACTGGTTCCCTTTTCTTGATATCTGTAACAACCCCGGAAAATATTAAAAAGAAATGAATATTTAAATATATCGAATGCGGAAGCGAGATCAAAATTTCAGTTAACATCCCTTACACGAAAAACCAAAAACGTACTTAAAATATAAAAGGTTAAACTAACTAAGAAAGAAAACTCGAAAATAAACTATGCGTATGACTACAGAGTCTCTAGGCATCCCCTTCGTCGTCCTCCTGCGGAACGGGCTCGGGAACCATGTCTTCCTGATCTGAAATGGTTAATTAAGGAGTGAGCTACACTAGCCCAGTAAGAACATCACGATATCTCACCGTCACGGAGATAAAGGTGGGTAGAAAACCACAAAAAGACCAATGGAGCATAATTTACAACAAACTTGTTTATTAACATGAAAACCTTTACCATCCACTTACCTTGGTGGAATTTATGAAAACAATATGAGAAAAATAATAACATTATCATAATCATTGAATAATCTAAGCTGTAAAACATAACACTTATCACGCCTCTTGTAATTCAATCATTGTACAACATATCTTTTTTTTTCTCATTTACCAGCCTACTAGTATCCGTGGGGGTCCATAGGGGTTCCGCTACCCGTTAACCTTTAACATTCATAATCAGTTTCCAGGGCCGTCCCCATACCCCGTCCGGTATGGGCGCCAAAACCATGAACCTCAATACCCCGTCCGGTATGAGGGTGAAACGGGCCGTCCCCATACCCCGTCCGGTATGGGCGCCAAAACCATAAGATCTCCATACCCCGTCCGGCATGTGAGACCACAATCCCGGTAGGGTTCCCTACGGACCTGGTCCGTCCACCATCTCCCAGGATATCTAGTCAGGCTGACCCCCATAATACAATTATCAGTCTACACAATCTTTCATTTTCCTTTTCCTCAATCAGCATCATCAATTCACATTTAAACAAGCAAATCGTAATTCATACCAAACAGACAACATACAGTATCAGTTTTTCAGTCATTCAACCCATAATTAATAAAAACGTAGTACATGCACACAAATCTGTAAAATGAACACATCAAACCTCATTTTGCATTTAAAACTGTAAAACAGGCCAAATAACAGTAAATCACCAATCACACTAGACTCGGGCTCCATTAGCCACCTTAAGCAATTTCACACATTCGTTAATTCAAGAAATACCGTTTTATCATTTTGAACTTTAATACCGTGATAGGAAATAAGGTGAGGGGTCCTTACTTGTTTTCGAGATCCGAATACGATTCACAGTGCGCCTGCAGGCCGTCCCTAATTTTCCCTGAATTTTTCCCGGGAAACTGAAACACACTAAGAGTACCTGCACGTGTTCCAAAAAAAATCCAAATTAGGCCCAGGGCCTCTTTCGGCCCAAATCGCAACTCCGGCACGGCGGCTCCGCCGTGCTCCGGCGACGGCGCCGCCGCTGGCGGCGGCGAGTCGCCTCGGGTTGGCTGTTTTCGGCCGTTTTCGGCCGAATTCGGCCACGCTCGCATTGGTCCTTGTCAGAAAACAACCCTAGGACCCTCGGGGGGCCAAAAAATCACGAAAAAACGGAGCTTACCGGCGGCGGCGCTCTCGGGTGCAGCGGCTCTCCGGTGAGGTTCGTGTTTTGGTGATTCGGCTCCGGTCAACCTATAGAGAAAAGAATGGTGATTACGGTGATATAAAAATTGCATCGAACGGAGGCCGGGAAGGGCCTCGTCGGAGGCAAAAATCGAGAGGGGGCGCGGCGGCGCCGTTGGGCTTCGGCCGCGTATTCCGGCCGTTTGGCCGGGATTTCGGCCTCGATTTGGCAATAGGAGGAATCAGCGGGGAAAAACGAGTCGGGGGTATGAAATTTACCTCGATCGGCGGTCGGAAATTTCCCCGGTGCGGCGGCGAGTGGCGGCGGGTGGCGGCGGTCGGCCTCTGGTTCGTCTTCTCCGGCGAGCGGCTGGCGGCTAGGGTTTGTGGTCTGGTGTGGGGGTTCTATTTATAACCCCTTGCCTTTTGATCACAGCCGTTCATTTCGTTTTAATCTGGGCCGTTCGTTTTTGATTGAATCTGGGCCGTCCGTGCGTTTGAATCTGGGCCGTCCGATCGCGCGATTGATCTGGGCCGTCGGATCGCACCCACGCGGATCGCCAACGTGGCTCCTTTCGGAGTGACGCGATCTTGCCACGTGGCAGGCCCTGGTTGGCCGGGACTGCTGACCGGGCCTGCTGACGTGGCCCCCCCCCTTTTTTTTTTTTTTTTTTTTTTTTTTTCCTCCTTTCCGGGTGCTACAACTCTCCCCCCCATAAAGAAATTTGGTCCCCAAATTTGCCTCATTACTCTTGGTCAAACAGATGAGGATATTGGGCCCTAAATTCTGATTCCAGCTCCCAAGTCGCCTCCCTAGGCGTGTGGTTCTGCCACAAGACTTTTACAAATGATATTTTCCGGTTACGGAGTATTCTGCTTTCTCGGTTCGTGATACTGACCGGTACTTCTTCATAAGACAAGTCCTCTCGGAGTGAAAGCGGTTCATGAGCCACGACATGAGAAGGGTCCGGATTGTACTTGCGCAGCATAGATACATGAAACACATTGTGAACCCGGGAGAGCTCAGGGGGCAGTGCAAGTCTGTAGGCAGTGGTACCAATCTTGTCTAAGATTTCAAAGGGTCCAATGTATCTGGGGTTTAATTTTCCCCTTCTGCCGAACCTACTAATTCCCTTGAAGGGGGTGACTTTAAGAAACACTCGGTCACCTTTCTCAAAGGCCAGGTCTCTCCTCCGGGTATCAGCATAGCTCTTTTGCCTACTCTGAGCCGTCTGGATGTTCTTCTTGATCTTAACTATCTTGGACGTGGTTTCTTCCACCAAATCCGGGCCAAACAATCTTCTATCGCCCACTTCCTCCCAACAAATCGGTGACCTGCACGGACGACCGTATAGCGCCTCGTATGGGGTCATGCCGATGCTTGCTTGGTAACTGTTGTTGTAGGCAAACTCTATCAGGGGTAGATGGTCGTCCCAATGGCCTCCGGAGTCAAGGACACAAGCTCGGAGCATATCCTCCAGCGTACGGATTGTCCTCTCTGATTGTCCATCGGTTTGGGGGTGGAAGGCAGTACTAAGGGACAGCTTTGTTCCCATAGCTTGCTGGAGACTATTCCAAAACCGAGAAGTGAATCTGGGATCCCTGTCGGATACCACTGTTACTGGGACCCCATGCAGTCTGACTATTTCCCGGACATACATTCTTGCCAATCTGTCCAACGAATCAGTCATTCTGATGGCCAGGAAGTGGGAAGACTTAGTGAGTCGGTCAACAATTACCCATATGGCATCGTGTCCCGATCGTGCCTTGGGTAGTCCCGATACGAAGTCCATGGTGATGTGTTCCCACTTCCATTCTGGAATCGGTAAAGGCTGAAGCAACTCCCCTGGGCGTTGATGTTCTGCCTTGACCTGCTGACATACCAAGCACTTAGATACAAAGTCGGCTATATCTCTCTTCATCCCATTCCACCAGAATCGGGGTCGCATAGTTTGGTACATTTTTGTACTTCCTGGATGCATGGCGAACCTTGAACTATGGGACTCTGTCATGATGTCTCTTTTTAATTCATTGTCGTCTGGGACACACATTCTGTCCTTGAAACGAATCAATCCGTCGGCAGAGATCTGAAATTCTGAGTTCACTCCCTGTTCTGCATCCTTCTTGCGGTTTACTAGGGCGGGGTCGATTGACTGGGCTTCCTTTATTCTTTGGATTAACTCGGGTTGGACTGCTAGGTGGCTCAAACATGTGGCCCTCTTCAGATCTTGCAGTCGAACCTGCTGCGTAGCCCCAATGGACCTGCATTCCGAAACCATCAGATGGGCTAGGGTGCCTGCACTCTTCCTACTGAGGGCATCGGCTACTACGTTGCCCTTACCTGGATGGTACAGGATGTCACAATCATAGTCCTTGAGGAGTTCCATCCACCTTCTCTGACGCATGTTGAGATCCTTCTGAGTGAAGATGTGCTTCAAGCTCTTATGATCAGTGTAGATCTGAAAGGTCTCTCCATACAAATAATGGCGCCAGATTTTCAAGGCGTGTATGATTGCGGCAAGCTCCAAGTCATGGGTAGGATAGTTCTTCTCATGATTCTTTAGCTGTCTAGACCCATATGCTATAACCTTTCCATGCTGCATCAGGACACAACCCAGGCCCAGATAGGAGGCATCACTATAAACTGTATACCCTCCTGATCCACTCGGTAGAGCCAGCACGGGTGCAGTAGTAAGTCGCTTCTTCAATTCTGAAAAACTCCTTTCGCAGTTCTCATTCCAATCAAACTTTGCATTCTTCTTTGTGAGTCGGGTTAGAGGGGCCGCTAGACTGGAGAACCCTTCGACAAACCGGCGGTAATAACCCGCCATCCCTAGGAAACTGCGAATTTCCTTAACTGTTGTCAGCCTTTCCCAACCAAGTACCGCTTCAACCTTTTCGGGGTTCACCGACACCCCTTCCTTCGATATAACATGTCCTAGGAAGGCGGTTTGCTCGAGCCAAAATCCACACTTGCTCAACTTTGCATACAACTTCTTTTCCCTGAGTACCTGGAGGACTTGGGCAAGATGATGAGCATGTTCTTCTCTACTTTTTGAGTAGACTAAGATATCATCGATGAACACGATGACAAATTTATCCAAAAACTCTCTGAAGATTCTGTTCATTAGATCCATAAAGATGGCCGGGGCGTTGGTTAGCCCAAACGGCATAACCAGGAACTCATAGTGTCCGTACCTGGTTCGGAATGCCGTCTTGGGGATGTCTTCTGCTCTCACTTTTACCTGATGGTAACCTGATCGTAGATCTATTTTAGAAAAGACCTGTGCACCCTGCAACTGATCGAAAAGGTCATCAATCCGGGGGAGAGGGTACTTGTTTTTAATTGTTACCTTGTTTATCCTTCTATAATCAATACACAGTCTCAACGTTCCATCTCCTTTCTTTGCAAAAGTAACCCCGGCACCCCATGGGGAAATGCTGTGTCTAATGAAGCCACTGTTTTGTAGCTCAGTGATTTGTTTCCTTAGCTCTTCCATTTCGATGCGGCTCATTCAGTAAGGAGCTACCGAGATGGGTTGGGTTCCTGGCTGTAAGTCTATGGTGAACTCGACCTCTCTGTCCCCTGGTAGACCGGGCAGTTCATCCGGAAATACGTCTGGAAAGTCTCGGACTACTGGAATCTCTTGGATACAAACTTCCTTCTTGGGTTTACCATGTACCACGTCCGGGTCTGCATCGGCATCCTTCTGGGTAAGGTTGTAAACTCTGCCCTGGATTGGAGGCCTCCCTTGATTCTGGTTCCTAGGGCACTCCCTTGCATAGTGCTGGGCACTGCCGCATATGCGACAGGTGTTGTTGAGGCGGTAGCAGGGTCGGTCCCCATGATCCCTGCCGCAGTACTGGCAGATCTTCCCACGAGCTGCCCCCATAGCCTGAGGAGGGCCCTGAGCGGCAGGCCTGGGTCTCTTACTGGGTTGGACAGGCATGGCAGGCGCTGGCCTGCGGAGCGGGGCTGAAGGTCGGGAACTTCCTGCTAGCTGAGGGCGGGTGTCGAAGCTCCTTTCTATGATCTGCGCCTTTGCCAGGACTGCCGAATATGTCTCGAGCTCCATCACCAACAAGTGCTGTCTGATCGCCGGGCGGAGACCCCACTGGAATTTCCTGGCCTTTCGGCCCTCATCCAACAATGTCTCCGGGGCATGTCGGCCCAGCTCCAGGAACTTGCGGGCATACTCCGACACTGTCATATTACCCTGGACCAACTGAGCAAATTCCATTTCCTTTAAATGTTGGATGTGTTTAGGGAGATACTCCGCATGGAAAGCCGCTAGGAACTGCTCCCAAGTAACTGGTACAGGCAAGGTGGCCCGCTTGAGCTCCCACCAGCGTACTGCTTCCCCTACCAGCATGTAGGAGGCAATGGCAGCCCTCTGCTCAGGAATTACTCCCAAGGTCTCAAATGCTCTCTCAGTCTCCGCCAGCCAGTATTGGGCCTCTTCGAAAGAGGATCCCCCTGAAAAAGTAGAAGGGTTCAGTCTCTTGTACCTCTCTATGAAGCCGGGGTCGATCAAGGAGGGAGCGGGGTCCCGAGGTAGAGGGACTGGGGCCGGCTGAGGGTGAACTGGGGGACCCTGTGGTGGCGCCTGCTGATGGGGTGGGGGCACTGGAATGTGCTGTGGCGGTACCTGTTAGTACTGTGGCTGGGGTACCGGGTCGTACCGCGGCTGTGGTGCCGGGTGGTACTGTGGAGGAACAGGCTCCTGCTGGGGTGGCTCGGGATCAGCCTGCTGTAACGGGGGCTCAACCTGCGCTAGCGGGGGAGGTCCGGGTAACTCCCTTCTCTCCTCTTGCCTTCGCTGAGCAGCTACGAGAGCTTCCACCATCTCATATAATCTGTCCAAATCCTCCCGAAGCGAATTATCTTGGGCCGCTCGGTTTAGTGGGGGCCTTCCTCTCCTCATTTCTGTGTACCTGCATTTACAAGGAATGGTTGAGTAACGACCAATCGGTGAGTATTTCTTTAAAGGACTATAGTGTAAGGGATGGGTCCGAGGAAATGCGGCTCTGATACCAACTGTAACAACCCCGGAAAATATTAAAAAGAAATGAGTATTTAAATATATCGAATGCGGAAGCGAGATCAAAATTTCAGTTAACATCCCTTACACGAAAAACCAAAAACGTACTTAAAATATAAAAGGTTAAACTAACTAAGAAAGAAAACTCGAAAATAAACTATGCGTATGACTACAGAGTCTCTAGGCATCCCCTTCGTCGTCCTCCTGCGGAACGGGCTCGGGAACCATGTCTTCCTGATCTGAAATGGTTAATTAAGGAGTGAGCTACACTAGCCCAGTAAGAACATCACGATATCTCACCGTCACGGAGATAAAGGTGGGTAGAAAACCACAAAAAGACCAATGGAGCATAATTTACAACAAACTCGTTTATTAACATGAAAACCTTTACCATCCACTTACCTTGGTGGAATTTATGAAAACAATATGAGAAAAATAATAACATTATCATAATCATTGAATAATCTAAGCTGTAAAACATAACACTTATCACGCCTCTTGTAATTCAATCATTGTACAACATATCTTTTTTTTTCTCATTTACCAGCCTACTAGTATCCGTGGGGGTCCATAGGGGTTCCGCTACCCGTTAACCTTTAACATTCATAATCAGTTTCCAGGGCCGTCCCCATACCCCGTCCGGTATGGGCGCCAAAACCATGAACCTCAATACCCCGTCCGGTATGAGGGTGAAACGGGCCGTCCCCATACCCCGTCCGGTATGGGCGCCAAAACCATAAGATCTCCATACCCCGTCCGGCATGTGAGACCACAATCCCGGTAGGGTTCCCTACGGACCTGGTCCGTCCACCATCTCCCAGGATATCTAGTCAGGCTGACCCCCATAATACAATTATCAGTCTACACAATCTTTCATTTTCCTTTTCCTCAATCAGCATCATCAATTCACATTTAAACAAGCAAATCGTAATTCATACCAAACAGACAACATACAGTATCAGTTTTTCAGTCATTCAACCCATAATTAATAAAAACGTAGTACATGCACACAAATCTGTAAAATGAACACATCAAACCTCATTTTGCATTTAAAACTGTAAAACAGGCCAAATAACAGTAAATCACCAATCACACTAGACTCGGGCTCCATTAGCCACCTTAAGCAATTTCACACATTCGTTAATTCAAGAAATACCGTTTTATCATTTTGAACTTTAATACCGTGATAGGAAATAGGGTGAGGGGTCCTTACTTGTTTTCGAGATCCGAATACGATTCACAGTGCGCCTGCAGGCCGTCCCTAATTTTCCCTGAATTTTTCCCGGGAAACTGAAACACACTAAGAGTACCTGCACGTGTTCCAAAAAAAATCCAAATTAGGCCCAGGGCCTCTTTCGGCCCAAATCGCAACTCCGGCACGGCGGCTCCGCCGTGCTCCGGCGACGGCGCCGCCGCTGGCGGCGGCGAGTCGCCTCGGGTTGGCTGTTTTCGGCCGTTTTCGGCCGAATTCGGCCACGCTCGCATTGGTCCTTGTCAGAAAACAACCCTAGGGCCCTCGGGGGGCCAAAAAATCACGGAAAAACGGAGCTTACCGGCGGCGGCGCTCTCGGGTGCAGCGGCTCTCCGGCGAGGTTCGTGTTTTGGTGATTCGGCTCCGGTCAACCTGTAGAGAAAAGAATGGTGATTACGGTGATATAAAAATTGCATCGAACGGAGGCCGGGAAGGGCCTCGTCGGAGGCAAAAACCGAGAGGGGGCGCGGCGGCGCCGCTGGGCTTCGGCCGCGTATTCCGGCCGTTTGGCCGGGATTTCGGCCTCGATTTGGCCATAGGAGGAATCAGCGGGGAAAAACGAGTCGGGGGTATGAAATTTACCTCGATCGGCGGTCGGAAATTTCCCCGGTGCGGCGGCGAGTGGCGGCGGGTGGCGGCGGTCGGCCTCTGGTTCGTCTTCTCCGGCGAGCGGCTGGCGGTTAGGGTTTGTGGTCTGGTGTGGGGGTTCTATTTATAACTTCTTGCCTTTTGATCACAGCCGTTCATTTCGTTTTAATCTGGGCCGTTCGTTTTTGATTGAATCTGGGCCGTCCGTGCGTTTGAATCTGGGCCGTCCGATCGCGCGATTGATCTGGGCCGTCGGATCGCACCCACGCGGATCGCCAACGTGGCTCCTTTCGGAGTGACGCGATCTTGCCACGTGGCAGGCCCTGGTTGGCCGGGACTGCTGACCGGGCCTGCTGACGTGGCTGCTGACGTGGCCCCCCCTTTTTTTTTTCTTTTTTTTTTTTTTTTTTTTTTTTTTTTTTTTTTTTTTTTTTTTCCGGGTGCTACAATATCAGAATGTTTCTGTTAACCAGTCTCTTTTTGTCATTACATCCATGAATAATCAAGTTGAAAAAGTTTTTACTCTCCAAATTCCAAGTTGCATTTATTAAGACAGCATTTTAAAATTTTACAATCCCAAGGTTAGGGTGAGATCACTAAGATGTTCCTCTATTTTGAAAACCCTATATTTTCATACTAATATTAAGACTTCATTAGTTAAGCAAAAGATGATATCATAGTAAAATCTAAATAAAAATGGCATACAAATCACTGCTGACAAGAAAGCTGAAATATAGGGTCGACATACAATAGTGTTTTTGTAACATCCTTTAACCTTGAGGCCTTTTTTTGTGATTTAATCATTATTTTACCTATATGTCTAAACCAGAGTTGCAATATACCTGTGGGTCCACATCTGGATTTATCCGAAGTAAAACATTAACCCTCTTTCCAGCAATTCTTGCAGCTGCTATGATGTTTTCAAGGTCAAATTCACTATCAATATTAACGAAAACACCTTCTTTGGCAGCTAGAACCAAATCGTCTAGAAGCTTCCCATTCCCATTAAAGATGCATCTGCCATTAAGAAAATAACACTAGATTGAATTAGTCGCTCATTTTGCAAATGGAATATCAAGTCAACTCAACTTATAGGTATTATAAGTCCCAAGCAGATGCCTACCAACAAAGCAAGGTTTGTTGAGTCTTTCATCAGATTTTTATATTTGTTTTTAAGAAAAGCACTGGCAAGCCTAAAGATAATATCCAGTTTATAATTGGTTTCTAAAGCAATGACACATTCAGGGAACACTTTTTTTGCCAACATTGTAAAGTCAACTGGTATTGTTTGTTAATCCCAAAAAAGAGTAACTTCCTAAACTTACAGGAGCTAAGTTACATAGAAGCATGAATAAAAAAAAATGACAAGCTAAAGCCCAAATAAAAAAAAATAGAGTAATTCTTTTTTTTGGGGGTTAGGGAACCAGATAAAGAATAAAAATAAATTAGATACATGATCATATGTCTTGGAGATGTTTAATGAGGATTGGAAATTTTACAAAGAGAAGATCTGAAATTGTAGGAAATAAGAGACAGACAATTGGAATCAAAGAGCCAAAAAGAAATTTTTTTTTTTTTTTTTTTTGGCAATAGTTTTCAACAGGAAAGGCATTCAAGGGGATGAGAGGATAAGTCTTATCCCTCTAGTTACTTTTCGGGTCATTTGGAAGGAGAAAAACAGAAGGGCTTTTGATAGGATTGAACATAACTTTGTTAACTTGAAGGATTCCTGGTTCCAAATCCTAAGCTTCTTGATCAAAGATCATCTGCTTTATTCTAACGAGGATCTTGGAGACCTTATATATATTTTGATAAACTTGTAAATCTTTCTACATGGGTCGCACTTGCTTGATGCTCTTGAATATATACATTGTTTATATTTTGATAAACTTTTAAATCAGTGTACATGAGTTTCACCCCCTTGATGCTCTTGAATATTATACATTATCTATATTCAAAAAGAATAGTTTTCAACTGAAAAAAGTATATATGTAATTTTAGTATTTTCATGGTTTCAGAAAATAAATTTTTCAAGGGAAAAAGAAACATCCAGACAGAAGTACATTTCATTGGAAGCTTAGAGCATATAAAACCTCAAATTTTTATATACTGTTTACCTCCTTGGCTATACATTAGTTTTATTTATAAGAAACAGAAGCTTCTATTGGAAACTTAGTTGCCTTCTTTTATTTTGCTTGCTATCCACACACAAAACCAAACAAACAAAAAGAAAAGAAAACAATTAGCCACCTTTTAAGTTGACTAGTGATTTTTTGCCAAAGAAAATGAACTTCATAAGGTATCAAGTGCCAGGTTAAATGAAAATGAAAACGAAACTTCTACCAGACAGAAACTTTTATTTTTAAATTGCTTCAAGACAGAAGTATTCCTCCAATTATTTGCTTCCATGAACCAATTTGGTTATGTAGCCAATCTTAAAAGCTCAAATTTGACTTTAAAAAAAAAAGGCTCAAGTTTACTATTTGTTTTCTAAAAGTTTTTTAGACAACCAAATTAGGACTAGAGATTAAAGTACCCCTTGCACCTGGTTCTCCATCACCAGGCACACACATACCACTACCACACAATTCCTCTTAGAAACCATCTAAACTTATGATCTCCAAATCTTTCACATCTATCACATTATTCGCAACAGCAACTCCAAACTCATCTCTCTTTGGGAGGAAAAGGAATTAATCAGTGCCCTGTCGGTTCTTGCATTGGGTAGATAGCTGAAAATCAGTCTTCCCACACCATAAGTAAACTCCACAGACTTTGTCTTTATCAAATCCCCATGTCACAAGATAAACAGATCATATGTTCACACCTCCTTTTAGGCTAATAATATTTTCTGGCATTAGTGTACATAATCTTACAAATTCAACATCAATCCAAAGTAATATCACCATTCAGCATGTCTAAATTGTAAACAAATTACCATGTTCTTGTCTATACATACACAAAAGTAAACCTGCAAAAACTGCAAAGAAACAGTGAAAGAGGGTATGAAATATTTACTTTTTAGGGTCAAAACCGGCACGAAGAGCAAGCCTTAGCTCATTTCCAGAGACCAAAACAGATCCACATCCCAAATGTCTCAAATGCTCCAAAATCTTCAAATTATTGTTGGCTTTTATGGCGTAACCGATTATAGACCTCAATCCCTGCAAGGCCTCTTTATATGCCTCAACATTTCTAGTAATCTGCTCTTTGCTATATAAATAAAAAGGTCTTCTCTCGACAGTCTCCATGATATCTTGCACCTTGACCCCCTCGCAGCAAAGAAATCCATCAGGGGATTTTGTGAAACAATGGTGAAACTCCGCTGTTTTTTCTTCTTGGTTCAGGGATTTAGAAGGATTCTGGACGACTGCCATGTGGGAGAGGGGTTTCACGGGTTTCAGATTGGATTTGAGAGGCAAAATGGGGAATTGGGAAAATGAGTTTTGGTGCAATGGATGTTTTAGGGTTCTTGACAGAGACGAAGAGTGAACCGCCATCATTGATGGAGGAAGAGTGTTCGGTCTCGACTGTAAAGAAAAATAGTGATTCGCCATCATTGATGGAGAAAGAACGTTGAGTCTTGACTGTAGCAGCCGGAGAGTATGGCAGCTCTGGAGCTGAACTTAGAGCCGCTTTGATAGTCTCTAATTTAGCTGTGAAGAACTCTATAGGGTTTAACCAGTGACGAAAACGAAGAATCAAACAGACAAAAAAACTACAGCAGTTTTAGGAATCTAATAATAAAAATGAATTTGAAATGCATACTTACACGTGTAATAAAGAACCAGTTTTTTCTTCTTTTCTGTGTAATAATTATGGTTAAAATAATAATTTAATTTCTATATTATTTATTTTAATTATGGTAATAATTATAATTAATATAAAATTTAAAAAAATATTAAATTAATCAGAATGTTCCACGTGTTAATAAATATAACACATAACACTTAAATTAATGATATTAATCTTTATTAACAGATTAAATTAAATTAATTTTTTAAAATATATATATATATATATAAAGACTAATTCGACAAAAAAATTGAATTAGAAACTAATTTAACAAGTGTAGGAAACAAATCATTACTTACAACCTAATATTTATATTGTTTTTAAAATTATTATTACATTTGAAACATGAAAAAATCTTTTAATAAATTTTATAATAGTTTTGTGAATTATAATAAATTTAGAAATAATAGTTTATTTTTTATATATATAAAATTACAAGTCTAAGAAAAACAATATAATTTTTATATATTTTCCCACAAATTTATAAAATATAATTTAACAAAATACAAAACACCACTTTGACAATCCGAAAAGCTAAGCAAATAGGGTTTTTTTTTTTTTTTTTTTTTTTTTTTACAATAAGACGTGCCTCGCATTAATTACAATCTTAATACGTGGCCTCCTTCTCTCATAATTATGTTAATTAATTAATTATAAAAAACCAAATCATTTTAGTTATTATTATAATTATTTATTATTAATAAATTTTGAGTTTAAATTATTTTTTTTTTTCAAATTGAGTCAACTCGAACTTGGTCAAAATTGGGTAATGGGGTCCAGCCAATTTTGACATAATTCATTGATTTCATTAATTAGATATGCACAAAATAAATGGGTTAATTATAAGTTATAAAGTATAAAATAAGTAATTAATATAAATAAATATCATTAAATTTACCCAACAACCCCCTATTCAATTTGTCAATGCATTCCTTTTCTAGCTGTTATCTTAACTGTAAAAACTACCTTCTTAATTTTCCCGGAAAATCTGTGGGAAAAAAAATTAGTTAAAAAGAAAGAAATATATATTTATATATATATATATATATTAAAAATTGAAGGGAGTGGATTGCATATCGCCAGCTTTGATCATCAAATAGAAATTTTAAAAGTTCAAAAATTTTTTAGAAAAAAAAAAAAAAAATTAAATGAACTGTCTCTCTTATCTGTTTATATATAATTCAAGCCTATACATCATTTTTAGCTGTCCTCTGAGGGGCCATATTAATTCCTTCGGGTGATCTATACATACATTTCTCTGTATCTCTCTTCACCAAATTCTCTTGACTCCCTTCTTATAAAGGTAAAAAAAAATTATTTCTTTTTCTCTCCATTTTCTCTTCAATTCAAGTTTTTTTATTTTTTTCCGGACAACCCTTTTCGATTTTAAGCTTACCCGATTGCATCGAATTACATATCGAGTACATTTTATGCTTCATTTGAATTTTCATTTTAGTTTTTGATCTTCTTCTCAATTAATCCTAGTTCTTGTTTTTTTTTTTTTTTACCCACCACCATTTTCAATTTTATTGAGTTAAAGAGATTGTATGTACTGATATGCAGAATGTGGTTTTATGCATACGTAGGTGTACGTATAATATAATTGAGAGCACTAATTTTCAGCAATCTGTACGTATGAGTGCTTAAAATCTCCTGTATATAACAAAATAGAACAACCTTCCAAGATTATTTAATCATGGCTGACACCAAATCTGGACATATCAAAGCTGGTAAGTAAATATTTCGAATAAATAATTTTTGAATTTGTTTCTGCTTTGATTAATTTTCATGCCGCAAATGATGATATTTACAGGTACTGAGAAATCCGAGATGGAAGGCTGTGAGGAAGATAAGAAGACGAGGCTCGGATCATTGAAGAAGAAGGCGATCAATGCCTCGAACAAGTTCAGGAATTCGCTGACAAAGAAGGGCCGACGAAACAGCAGGGTTATGAGTGTTTCAATCGAAGACGTAATTGATGCCGAGGAATTGCAGGCAGTGGACTCCTTTCGCCAAGCACTCATCTTAGAAGAGCTACTACCGTCTAAACACGATGATCATCATATGATGCTAAGGTTATATTTATTTTTTCGTTCCGTCTATTTTTTATCAGTTTAAGTTTTTAAATAATTTGTTCGAATAATTACTTAAAATATTTATCTTAACAGTAAAAATTTAATGTTTGGATGATTACAGATTTTTAAGGGCTAGGAAATACGACATTGAGAAAGCAAAGCAAATGTGGACTGACATGCTTCAATGGAGGAAGGAGTTTGGTGCTGACACAATCCTGGAGGTTTACTTCAACTTTTTCTTTTAAAAATATATATATATATATATATATCTAGTAACATGCTGCATTCTCTTCTCCGTAATAATTTTCTTCGATTTCTCCTTTATTAAGGACTTTGATTTCAAGGAGATCGATGAAGTTGTGAAATACTATCCGCAAGGATACCATGGAGTAGACAAGGATGGAAGACCAGTCTACATTGAGAGGTTAGGTCAAGTTGATGCAAATAAGCTAATGCAAGTTACAACAATTGATCGATACGTGAAATACCATGTGAAGGAGTTCGAGAAAACTTTTAATGTCAAGTTTCCTGGGTGCTCCATTGCAGCCAAGAAACATATTGATCAGAGCACAACTATTTTGGATGTGCAAGGAGTGGTATGTGTTTTTACTTTGTATCGTCTGGATCATTTACGTGCCAAAAAATAAAGTTGTTTGCTACAATATCATTAGATCAGACCTGAATTCGATAGTATTTTAGTTTAAATTTGTTCAATCTTACAGGGTTTAAAGAACTTCAATAAGGCTGCAAGGGATCTCCTTCAGCGAATTCAGAAGATCGACGGGGACAATTACCCCGAGGTACTTCTTAACTCGTTAAATTCTTATCAATATACTTGGGAATTTTCTCAATTTGTTGCCTTACCTTAAAATTTTTTCTTCTTCTTTACCTAATTAACATTAACTCGATGCTCTACTTGGTCGTAGACACTAAACCGGATGTTCATCATCAATGCCGGTTCTGGATTCAGGCTACTATGGAACACAGTGAAATCATTCCTTGATCCCAAGACCACAGCAAAAATCCATGTAAATACCTAACATATACTTACCTAATCCAATTCACATTTCAATTAAATTCCAATGGGACCTAAAAGAATAAGAATATGGTTGTAATTTTCTAGGTCTTGGGCAACAAATACCAGTGCAAACTGCTTGAAATAATCGATTCTAGGTACGATCACTATCGATACGAATTAGTCCTAAATTCTTCTTTCTTGATTGACCTATAAATGATTAGAATCTGGTAACACCTTTACTGGGTTTCGATCAAAATCTCGAAGAGAATCTCATGGCATTCTTGTTTCTTGATTTTGTTCCAGTGAGTTGCCAGATTTCTTGGGTGGCTCGTGCACTTGTGCTGATAAAGGTGGTTGTATGAGGTCGGATAAGGGTCCATGGAATGATCCAGAAATAATGAGGGTAAGAATTAGATAATTGTTTCATAAGCTGTAAAAATGGATTTGATAATTCAAATGGGAGATTCATGGGACTTCGTTTCCATGTTGATGAATCAGATGGTTCAAAATGGAGAAGGCAAATGCTCAAGGAGAAGCTTGTCAGACATTGAGGAGAAGACAATATCTGAAGATGGCAAACCATATTCAAGGGTATCATTGTTTCTTTAAAAATTTCTTGCTTGTAGAAGTATAAATATCTGTAATAGTTTATATAATGTATATCTATATATTCTACTCTTCAATCTTCATCTTATGATTTTTGGATATAGTCGTCCAGAATCTGATGGGTATTGTGTAAAACGCAGAGAACTGATTCTTTCAGCTCTGACATGGCTATGAACACTCACAAGTATGGCGAGCATCAAACACTTTCTCTAGTTGTTGAAGATGTAAGAATCTGAATCAAGATGGAAACTTGTCCATACATACATATATATATATATATATATGTTCACTTCATGGTTTTCACAACAATGAAAAAATGCAGATTCCCATCAACAAGAGCAAGATTGCAGAAGACTATGAAAAACTCATTCCAATGGTCGACAAGACTGTAGATACTACTTGGCCTACATCATTGAAGAATCAAACTTGTGCTTTTCCTACAGGTTAATCTGATATATATATATATTATGCTTTAAGAGAATGTATTATTGAAAATAATAATTTGCAAATCAATAAGACTCTTTATTTCAGTGTTTAATATTTTGAATTTAATTATAATCATAAATTAGGTTTAATTATGTTACACGTACTGGATAAAAGCTGTTCAAATGCTTATATATACCTGTACTCAAACTAAAGTACTATCTAGCGATAACTTATCTTTTAAAATACTTTCTCATACTTATTTATATAAATCACATTTTTCCGAATGGTTTAACAAAATTTCACTCTATATCTACAGATTGCTATCCCATAAAAGGTGCCTGCAAGGCTCCTGAGGAGAGTAACAAACTCTTTGGAGGAGTCCTGTCGATAATCATGGGTATCGTCACCATGGTTCGCTTGTCCCGCGGCATGCCAAGGAAGCTTACAGAAGCTGCAATGTTTGGATCTGGTTACTATGATGACACAATGCTTAAAGGCCATTCCCAGAAGTTACCTACACCGGCTGTGTCCGCAGCTGAGTACTTGTCAGTGATGAAACGAATGGCCGATTTGGAGGACAAGGCCAAGCTCATGAGCATGCAGCCTGCAGCCTTGCCACCAGAGAAGGAAGAGTTGCTGAATAATGCTCTGAGTCGTGTCAGTGCCCTCGAACAAGAGCTATCCGCAACTAAAAAAGTATACGACAAATAAATCAAACCATGTTACTTAATTATTCTAATAAACATTCGTAAGTTGTGTGTTTCCGAATGTTTAATGTGCAGGCACTTGATGATGCTCTTGCCCAGCAGAAGGAAATACTTGCCTACATCGAGAAGAAGAAGAAGAAAAAGAAGGTAAGTACACATACATATACATACAATAAATCTTATATGTTCATCCTGTTTAGTTCAATTTAAGGTATTGATCAACTTCTCATCCCTAAAAAATTTGAAAATTTTTTTTTAAGCATCTAAACTTGTTCTGATTTTTGCCAGTTCTTCGGATTTTAAACACGCAATCTATCGTCCGAGGCAACAGATGCTGCGTTCTGGAGATTGTTTCTTAGAATTAAAATCCAAAGTCCCTCTGAACTATGAAATTTTATGTTTTCATTTATTTGTAATAATTTGTGTATGTAATTGTATTTTGAATACATATATATATATATATGTATTGTATTAAGTTGTAGTAATGTAAAAATGGTCTTCATGGCCCCATTTAGTTAGATTTGTTGAAAATAATAATTTACAAATTTTAATATATTTAAATTTTTATTTTATTAAAAAATTAAGTTAAATGTAAATTGGGAATAAAAAAATTAATATATTTATTTTAAGTTTTATTACGTGATTCATATATTAAACTTATGTCTTAAATTTTTTTAATAACACTCTTTTTTAACAGAAAAAATAAATTAAAAAAAACTTTGGGCATGTATTATATATATGTATTTATTATAATATATATGTATATGTATTATATATATTACACCAAAGTTGACGAGCGGCTCCGACCGGGTCAACTGGCGCAAGTACAGCGGCGTGGTCGACGCGATCACGCGCATGTCGTAGTAGGAGGGAATTACTAGCTTGTGGTTCAAGCGACGCCGTTTTACCTTTTTTTAAAACTTTCTCTTCTGAAAACGCTGCGTTTTTATTTTAAGAATACGTAATATAGAAGACGCCGAGGGTGAGTTAATAATGGGAGTCCAGCCGAAAGTCAATAATGGCTGACATTATTGGGACTAAACTGAAAATTATAAGTTGTTTTTGGGGGAGGAACGTAAATTACTTAATCTGAGGGGACGTATTTTTCTAGAAAATAAGGGGGTGTATTGGGAATTTTGAGAAAATTTATTTCTCTTCCTCGGGGATATAAAACAGATAGGTACACTGGATACATAATACAGCGATACCTATATATACGTATATGCATGTGTGTGTGACCGACAAGAAGGAGACTGTAGATACTACTCTGGTTTCAGCATGCATTTCCTTTGAAGGTGAAGCATGTGCAACAAGCATGGCGGTAGAAAAATAGACAAATGAAGAAGATCTGAAAAAGCCTTCCGGCGGTGAACAGAAGAAGATGATGATGAAGCTGAAAACAGAGAGACCGCAAGGAGAGAGAGAGAGAGAGAGAGAAGAATCTAGAGCGTGGAGGTTGAGGAAGAAGAGAAGGAGACTCTGAATGATTGATTGAATTGTTTAATTTCTTCTAGAGTAAAGATCACTCGCTCAATCTTTTTTTTTCTCTCTCCATGGAAAATTACAAGATTGGTTTTCTTGAGCGATTGACTGAATTCAAGATTCATATATGATGATTTTCTTTATTTTTTCCACGAAGATGATAGAATTTTTAGTTAGTTGTTGCAGCGATCATATATCATTGTTGAAGTTTTTCTTGTAATGGGAAAATGAATTGTTGGGCAATAATGATGTGAAAGTTCGGATCATATATATATGTACATGTATGTGACCCGTACACAGCAACATTTATATATATATGGGTAAATATGTAACGATATCTCTGCTGTAGCTGTACTGTTTATATTCATGAAAAAAATCAACAGGGTTCACATTGAGCTAACGTTGAAGCATTGTTCTCCGAACTGGTTCTGGACAAGACTGATGGCTTTGTAGATTGCGAACAAGAAGATACAGCAGTTTGAGAACACAGCTTTTCGCTCTTCGATCCATTGGGTGGGTTTGCGCAGTGCATAAGAACCGAGAGTTCCATTCTTGAATGTCTTGATCACTATTAACAAATCAGTTAAAATTTATATAAATTTCAAAATGTTTTTATCATTTAACGTCTTCTCCAAATCCATAAATGAATGGCATCTATTGCATATGGCGGAAGCTTTATTTACACCTTATACTCTGTTGTTGTGCAGGAGTAATACCAACAAAATTACGAGGGTAATAATTACACTCAAATAGCAAAAAAGACATAGTATTGCAATGTGAAATGAGATCAAACCAGTTTTTTATATCAAAAGACTCAGAATTGAGATATGCGTGACGTGAAGAAAACCCTTGAATTATACCAAATCCTCTTGTCTCAAACATTACATGGAGAGAAAATGGGATATGAAATAATAGACACAAATTTAGGTTTAGAAAGTAATTATCAATAACTTTTCTCACAAACACCATCCTATTTCGTATCAGTAGATAGAGATCAAATTGTTTTCAACTGTATACATCCTCAAAAACGTCGAACTGGGTTGTGCAGCGCGCACGTTTCAGGAAATGACCCTAGAAGCAGCCGAGTGATTTTTTAAGCCTCTCTGATAGAGAATATCTTACCAGCAAAACTTCTTCTTCTTCTGTTACAGAGAGAGGAAGATATCAGTCAATGACATCATAGTTTAAATTTAATTGAAATGTGAAATTACTTTTCATTTACGAACGATAAAAATTATTTGAAACAATCTAACCCTGAATTTGGCTTCTTCTTGACGGTCAATGTAAGCAAGTAGTTCTTCCTGCCTCATCAAAGCTTCATGAAGAGCCTGCTCGGAAGGAACAAAAGCAATAAACATTTTTGAAGTCTAATTAGGAAAAGTTCATTCAAGTTTGCGCCGCTCACACAAAGTGCAGAATAAAATCCAAGAACACCCAAGGAAGTGTAAAGGTACGCATAGCATATTAGAGTAATTAAGAATCAACTTTAGGAGACCGCTCAGGCCATGACATGAAATGGTAAAGTGCTCAACCTTAAAACAAGATACCTCTTTAGTGGCAAACAGATTCCTGAGTGGGTTAAAAAAGATACCTTTTTAGTGGCAATAAGCTCAGCTTCAAGAGCATCTACACGGCAAACAGCTGCATTCAACAATTCCTCTTTCTCATAAGGCATCTCAGATGGCTTTGATTGAAGTGTGTCCACTTTCTCCTCAAGCTCATTAAGCCTTTTCAGTACAGAAGAGAGCAGATCTGCTTCAGTATAAGCCGGTGTTGGTGAAGGGGGACGAAATTCCTCCTTCTGGGCTGTATCAGTGGTAACTTCAGAAATACTTGGATCATTTTCGGGCAACGTGTTAGGAAGCCTCTTAGTTACATGGCATGCAACAGAACGGAAGAAGGTGAAAATTGTCATGAAAAAGATCATAATCATCATCATTATTCGAGCACGAAGTCCTTCTGGAGTCTTCGGAGTGTCAGATATGGTTAATTTTGCTGCATTGGAAAATCAAGTTCCCATTCTTGAGTAAACATTTTCTTGTAGATGATATCGTAAATTATGATAGAATCAGAATTAACAAAAAAAGATATGATACCATCTCAACCAAAAGGGGAAGAAAATTGAACCAAACATATCAAGCATCCTAAACCATTATACTCGAGCTAAACTCAACTATGCACAACAGTTGTACAGAAATGAGCTTGCTAACCTCTAGAAGATGCCCTCTGAAGGGCTGGTTTTTTTTTCCAACTAGCATCAACAGCTTTGTCAACCATAGGAACATATTCATCATATCCTAAGAAAGTAGCAGCAGCATAGCTACTCTTTCCAACTGCCTTTGCCTGAAAATACATGCACAAGAATCAGACACTTTTAGAAAACGCAAACAACAACCAACAGTTGGTAATAACTCATATGTAAGCAAGATAATTTCATATGCTTTATGAACCATAAAGAAAAACCATAAATTCTCACGTCGTTTGTGACCATACGTAATTCTTTTTGCAGTAAATGGGGATTGAATCCCTCCACTTAAAGGTCCATGAAGGAGACTGCCATCAGAGCCATATGGCACATATGCCGAATTAATCCTTGTGTTATGAAATTATAACCAAAAGCCAACCCTTTTGTATGATTTGTACTAACAAGTAAACACTAGATATTCTGGCAGATACAGGTCACTTGGAAGTAGAGCATGGATAATCAGCCAAGTTCAGCATTATAAGAAATTGCCAATGATATTAACTTATCTACAATTACATATTAAAAATTAAAAACAACGTACTTCTTCTCGAACAGGAGTCAATCGAAGATGTGAATAACTCTTTATTGCCTTTGGGGAAGCAATATCTTCAGCTTCAGATCCTGACTCAGCAGTGGATGTATCACTACCTTTTACCTGCTTTATATAGTGCCCAAATAATTAAAGTGATACTTGCAATTATGAACTCAAATAACTATAAGAAATGACAGTAATATAGACATACCATTGGATAAGATGGCTTAGCATAAGCAATTACTTTCCCCTCGCTATTCAAAACTTTTACAACTTGCCTGGCACGGTGTGCTTCACCATTAAGAACCATCTGCAACAATGTAAACAAAATAACAGATTGTTTTAACTTCCTCACCACTGCAAATGATAAAAAAGGAAACTCGTGATATTAACACCATATATATCACATAAGGAGAAGACAAGACCAAAAATAACCTTTAATATGTCAGGATTCTTCCAGGGCCCCTTATTAGATCGCAGGCAACCACCCTGATCTGCACACGTACAGGAACCACCCAAAAATTCTGGCAACTCACTGCATGAATGGCAAACAATTGTGAAGATTAGCAAACCCATGGCGTTTGAGGGAAAAGTGAACAGAAGTTGAGGAAGAGAATTATATGTATATTTGTTCCCGCTCGAAATACCTGGCATCAATAATCTCAAGCAATTTGCTCTGATATTTGGTCCCAAGAACCTATAGTCATTCCCAACCAACGATAACATCAACAAAAAGGATAAGTAATGGGCTTCTTAATGTCAATATAGAGATATCCAGTAAACATTCCAAGATATGTAAACAGACCCATCTTTTGACTCACATGTATCTTGGAAGTTGTTTTGGGATCTAGAAAAGTCTTTACGGTGTTCCACAGCAGCCTAAAGCCAGGACCAGCATTGATGATAAACATTTGGTGGAGAGTCTGCATCAATTAAAGTGGCATGGAAATGAAAGATCAATATCATAATGTTACCATGATTTTCCATATTTGTATACATGATACAATAATGTATCATAGTGAGCAATCACACCTCAGGGTAATTATCACCATCAATTTTCTGCAGCCGCATAATAAGATCACGTGCAGACTTGGTGAAGTTCTTAAAGCCCTGAAACATTAACCATGAGAACACGAACAAAAAAAGGGAGACCAATCTTAATTGCATGGGCACAATAACCTCAACAACAAAATAGCATAAGTAGTTACAAGAGACATACCACTCCATGGACATCCAAAATCGTTGTGCTTGAATCGATATGCCTCTTTGCTGCAATAGTACAAGCAGGAAACTTGACAGCAAAACTTTTCTCAAACTCCTGTACATGGTATTTTACATATCGATCCATAGTTGTGACTTGCATCAGTTTGTTAGGGTCAACTTTTCCCAATCTCTCAACGTAGACGGGCCTTCCCTCCTTATCCACTCCATGATTACCATGAGGGTAGTACTTTAAAACTTCATTCAACTCTTTGAACTCAAAATCCTGTAACATGAATGTGTTAAACAAAGTGACGACATAAAGAGTGGCATGGAAATAGAATTTCAAGCAAGCTGCGAAGACCGTAGTTACCTCCATTATGGTATCAGTACCAAATTCCTTCCTCCACTGAAGCATATCAGCCCACATGTGCTTTGCTTTTTCAATATCAAACTTCCTTGCTTTCAAGAACCTGGAATGAACGGAAAGCTAAAGGATTTTAACACTGAGAATTCATTAAGTTAAGACTTGAAAAATATCATGAACAACAAAAAGGATGAAACTTGAAATCATGTCGAGAACTATAAAAATAAACAATAACGGAATGAAACAAGCAAAAGTGACAAAGCAAAAGCACCTCAACATCATATGATAGTCATCATGTCTATCTGGCAGCAACTCATCCATGATCAATGACTGGCGAAATGCATCAACAGCCTGCAACTCCTCAACATCCCGAACATCCTCAATGGAAACAGAGCTGACTCGGACATCACTTTTCCTTCTACTGCTCTTCTTCTTTAGAGAATGCTTGAATTTTGTAGATGCATTTATTGCTTTTTTTTTCAAAGACCCAATTCTTGTGCGTCTTTCATCCTCAGAATTCTCAAAATCAGATTTTCTTTCTCTCCTCTCATCACTACCAGAGAATCCCTCAAAGCCTGCAACACAGTAAACATTAAAAATTGAATACGATAGGTTCTGAATAAATCAGGCAAATCATACAATACACCAATTAATCTTGCTGCATCACTGCAAAATAGTCACTACATACTATCTGGATGGCGGTCCTAATAGGACCATAAAATATCAAATTCTACTAGTACACGGAATTTCTTTGATTAATATGTCTCGTTATAGATTAAAACTTCAGAAAAGTTTCTACAAACAAGCTTTATTAATTAGAAATTTAGTATTGCGACCGCATTCTTATCATAACACCACAGAGAATAAGAAAAAAAAATGGCACTCATTTAAGTTTATGGTAAATTCTAGACCTAAGAAAGAGCAATTCTGCAAAAAAAATTTGTTCCAAAACAAACCCCAAAATTCTCGACCTAGCGAGTAAAATCAATCATTTCCAAGCATTTCTACTTCCAAAAAATTCATTTTGCAGAAGAAAAGTTTGATAATTTAGCACTTACAGATACAAACCTACTATAATTGGCCAACTCTACGGCTCAAATTAAGTCAATCCTTTTGCAATGCAATATTATAAACAAATTTCTCCTCTCCTTCGCAAAAAATATCCGAAACAATCACTTTTCGTCAAAGTTTTGTCGATTACTAAACTGAGACAAGCTTATATTCTTCTCTTTTCTTTTCCGTTTAATCGTAATTTTCTCGATAACCCAGCAGAGACTACAGTAAAACCCTAGAATCGACAACTACAGAAAAAAAAAAAAAAAAAAAAAAAAAAAAGCGCAAATAACAGCGGAATTAATTAATCAATGAATCAACAGTAGAGAAAGAGAAACTCACAAGGTCTAGCAAACCGATCGAGAGGTCCCGACATCTCCGCTCTCCTCCAAGCAAGAAATTAATCGACCAAAAAAAAAACCCGCCGACAAATCAACGCGTCAATGCAGAAGCAAGTTCCCTATCAAAACTCTGTACATTCTCATACCAGATGCCAAATCAGGCAAGAAAAAGAAGACACAACAAAGCTCGACGAGAATTGGTAGAGCAAAATGGATTATACCTCTTGGGGAAAAGTAAATTCAGCAAATGACGGAGATCACAAGAGCAATCAGACGGTCATAACTGACTCTGACCAGAAACTTTCAACTGATCTGTCGACTCTAACGTGTTCACAAAAAAGTCAAAAATATTTAATAAATAAAAATAAATTCGAACATTCGCCGATTAAACGACGGCGAATTGAGAGAGAGAGAGAGAGACAAAACGAGGGAGAGAAAAGGAAAGAAGAGAAGCAGGGGGTTTATATAGGGGTTGATAAGTAGGCCCGACTGACACGTGGCGATTAAATAGAGAGTGGTGTATGGAATGAGGAATCTGCCGGTGGTGGGTGAATATAATCAGTAGATTATATGACTGTGCTTGTAATTGGGTAATAATTTGGTCACTGGCTCAGTTTAAATGTGTGACCGTCATTAAATGGAATGGTCCTATTTGTTGGGTCACCGCCGGTTACTTTATCAGATTGTACTGTACAGTACTACTGTTAAACGTGCACGTGATTTTTATTTTTTATTTTTTTATTCTAACATTTCACATTTTTATTTTTATTTTTATTTTTATTTTTCTCACAACCTTTTGCCTTCTCTTACTTCAAGGGTTCCTTGGTCCGTCATCTTCATCCCCATAAATCATAAAGCTTAATTATAAATTTTAGGAAAAAATATATACTTTTAATATATATATATATATATGTGGGTTCTTGAATTTCAAGAAAATGTATCCAATACATTTATGAAAATTCTTTGTAGAAGCTTCCTTCATTAATGGGTTAGGCCAATTTTCAACAAAAATTGGCTCTATATGTATATATGTACATATATGTGTGTATATGAATAGAAGCTTCCTATATTTGACCATATCAAGAATCGGATGATTGGGATTCCTCGGATCAATTAGAAGTTTTTTTTGGCAATGTATTGTGATATTTTGACTTTGACTCTTTATCTCAAACTATAATTGGGTTGAGTATAAAAAGTTTGGGAAGTTCCATATTTTGATTTTAATGAAAATTGCAATATATATATATATATATATACATATATTATAAAAGGATCACCCCAAAAAAAGTACAAAGTATTGAAATTAAAAAAAAAAATATTTTTAAAATTTATTAGAGTTATCACGTGAAATTGTGTCATTAAATTTGATAATACTTTCTATTAAAATTAGGAAAAAAATATTGTATAAAATGGTATGCATTAATTTAATATTTACTAATGATTTGAGGAGTGCCACACGAGCCTAAGACTCTTACCATTTATTTATTTATTTATATATATATATATATATACACACACAACAACAACAAGTCAACGAGAAGAAATATATATATATATATGCGTGCGTGTGTGTGTATATATATACTGGTGGATTGGTAGTTGCCACAGCTGGATAGAAGTTAGAGAAGAAAGGCCAGCCAATAAGATCGCATAATTCTCCATTTGTCAATATATTAATACAAAACTTTTATGAAAATAAAATATTTAAAAACCATATTTTTTTTTTGCTAGTTTAATTACTTTGGTATATAGTCAACAAACATGATTAGATACATACATACATACATACATACGTGTGTGTATATATATATATATATATATGTATTGAATTGGGCTAGCTTTAACTAATAAACTAACCACTGATTTCGGGTGCTCTTATCCGGATTTTTGGCTTTTTATTTAACCTTTGTGAACTACTTTTGTAATTAAATTGATAAATTTTAAAATATTTTTAATAAAAATTAAATTCAACGAGTTTAAACACAAAAATTATTTTAATTTTTAATAAAAAAATTAAATTATATTTTAAATTTCAAAAATTATTTTTACTAAATAGAAACTTTATATTTTTTAAATTAATAATACTTTTTACGGTTATTTTTATTAAATATTATTTATTAATAAAATATATGACACTATAATTTTAATAAAATTCTTATGTTTAACAAATAATATGGATATATTAAATATTATTATTAAAAATTCATATATTATAGTCTTAGACACCTATATATTTGATTTTATATAATTCCCAAATAATATATATATATATATAGGTAAGGCAAATTTTTGTTATATTTTTTTTGGACTGATCTAGTAAATTGGGTTTGGGCCTTAGAGGTTATATTAGGGCTTTTACCTTACAATTATGGGTCGGTCATTCCTTCATGTGAACAATTATGGGCTAGGGTTTAACGGATGTGTCTTCGAGATATAAACCTATATATATACACACACATTAGTCAAAGCACTATTTATAAAGACAAATACTGAAAATTTATTTTTAAAAAATGGTGGGTTTATGAAATTTAATTTTTTTGTGGACTCTCGTGGGCTGCTTATATACATATATATATATACATATACACACACACACACATATATATACATACAACGCATAAAAATATTTAATTATTGAAATAAAAACAATACTCTGGAAAACCATTATTATTGAATCTACAATTATATTTAAAAAAATTATGTATTAAGGTAATGATATAAACAAATAAATTTAAAGTCAAAGTTTTTACACATATATATACACACACACACACATTAGTCAAAACCCTATTTATAAAGATAAATACTGAAAATTAATTTTTTTTTTTTTTTTAAATGATGGGTTGTATGAAATTTACTTTTTTTTGTGGACCCTCGTGGGCTGCTTTATACATATATATATATATATATGTATGAGTACTAGCGATTTGAAAACACGTGTGAAAATAAGGGATAAGTATGATAAAGGTTTCCTGTTTGGTTAAATTTCGACAAGCCAAATGTCTTCGAATTGGGCAAATTTCTTCGATACGAAGGCAACCAAAAGCTATATGCAAAGTTCATATTTTTTAGACCACACACACACATGCAGAATGTTTATTATTATAAAATCAATTATAAGTGATTATTATATATCATAATATCAAATCAAACCATGTTGGTATGATTATTTATTTTTTAGGTTATTATATTATATGGTGGTTATAATTATTTTATATCGCTTATATATCTCTACCTTATTAAAAATATTATCATAAATTATTAAATTAATTTTTAAAATTTAATACTTATTATAATTTAATTTCTAATCTAATCCAGTACATTTTTCTTCAATTGTTCGGTTTCATTTCATTATGTAATAAAAAAATTTTAAAATAATTAATTAATAGTTGAATCGTTTAAAAAATAACTTAAAAGAATAATTTTAAATAATTAAACTAATTATAATTTAATAACATTTTAAGAATTAATTTGATAATTCGTAAAAAAAAATAAAATAAAAAATTATATATAGTTAATGAATATGACCGTCTAAACTCTATTATTATTTGTTCTTTTTTTGTTAAATTGATACATTCATAAAGTAACGAATTTTACGTTTTTAATTATATTAAAATTTATTACTTTTAAATAAAATACAAATATTTTAATAACGAGATAAGACAGATGGTAATTGACATTATTAATGAGATCAATGCTTGTTAATCATTAAATATTAGCATTTATAGTTTATTTTTTAGTTAAATATCATTTATTAAATATACCATCATATTTTATCTTACACCTTACTTTATAATATATATGTATACATGTATATATTATTTTTAGTGTTATGATATTAATTTTATTTCTTTATTTCACAACACAATGTGTGTGTGTGGTATCGATACAAGGTAGGAAATAGATATTTTATAATAATAGTATTTTGTCATGTCAAGCAAAGCATAATGAACAAAAATCTTATTGAACGGTCCGTGTCATGATATATATTGCTATTTAATCAATTAATATTCGATCATAATTTAGAAAAATTAGATTGCCACATGAATATAATTAATTATTTTCAAAATAATTAAATAAAATCATGTAAACTCCTCATTTTTTTAATTTAATTGTTTGAAAAACTAATTTAATGTATATACCTAAATAACTATTTCTAATCTTAATACAATAATAAATATTATATATATATATTTATATATATACGTGGATAAGATTAAAGTAATTTAATATGTACTTGTAAATTAACTATTTCTAAAATTATTTTAGTACACGTGTCTATATTATAAATATGCATACGTTAGTACATTATAATTCATCATATCGATTATAATGAATGTAATTATAATTTATGATTGATTCTAAACGTGCATAAATTTAATTTATCACTGCTATGAATATTTTAGTGTTATATATCTATATGTAGATATGATCGATGTGCATTGCATAAAATATATTGAATTATAATACATTCGAAAGTTTAGTCTATTTAATACATATTTTCTATTATCATAAATATGTTATGGGTATGAATTTATGACATACCATTTTTGGAAAACAATGATGGACTCTCTCTCTCTCTCTCTCTCTCTATCTCTATAGTTATTTGTATTTGTGGCTTATAATGCGAGATTTAAATACGGAATATCAAGAAGCAAAACAATAAGAAAAAAAAAAAGTAGGGTATGATTATGTGATTTACTTGCTACAAAATATTGTGCGGTTTGCTTACTTTAATATCTCGACTTTTTTCTTTAACAAGATTCGTTATATATGCACTTTCTATTCATATGTGTATGTACATATGTGTGTGTGTATATATATACACGGCAAACTAGAAAAATTTTGTGAATTTTGGAGTTTGGGTCTTTAAATGAATATCTTTTGATGACAAATATATATATACGTACACACACAATAACTTTCTAACTTGGAAGATGACAAAAGAATTTTTGATCACATTAATAATTAATTAGTAAATAAATCAACAAAAAAAATTAGAGTTAACTAAATTGTGAAATATGTTGAGGAATAAGACACGTAGAATGCAGAAGACATACTGATTAAAGATATCCGAGAGTCTACTCACACATATATATATATGTCTTGATGTAAAAATTATTGTTTGCACTTAAGATCATAATACAAATTTGATCGTGTGTGGATAAATATTTATTTTTTATTTTAAAAATAAGATATTTGAGACTGTTTTTATAGTTCAAACATTAGTTCATAAATTTAATTAGAATAATTATAATTAGGGTAAAGTAAATCAAAAAAAATATTATTTAATTTGGAGAAATTAAGGAGAAAAGAAAAAATTAGATGCTGAGTTCAGACATCCTTTAGATCTTGCAAGTCTCAAAGTGAGTGAGTGGTGTCAGAAAATGAAAAGGAAAAAAAATAAAAAAAATAAAGAAAAAGCAAATTTCTGAAATATTTTATTTTTTATTTTGTGAAAAAGAGGCAACATTTGGGGAAGTGTGTCGGTGGTGGGTTCATTTGCACGCTAAACAATATATATATATATATATATATATATATGCGTGTGTGTATTATTTAATTATTTATTATAATTATGATTAATAATTATTACCAATTAATGAATCCAACACTAAAAATCGAACTTAGTGAATAGTTAACCAACAAACAATAACTAATAACGATTAACATAAGAACCATAATTAAAACAATAATTAAATATATTAATCAAAAGAATCCCACGTGTATTTTTTATTTAAAAACATCATTTAATTATTAACATATATATATTTAAAAAAAAATTATGAAAATGGAAATTATCAAAAGGGAGTAAGTAAGTAGAAGAAAGGCACGAAACAAGTTGCCACCAAACAGTGACATCTTTTTTGGCCTTTTTCTGAATTTCTCATTTTTCTTAAAATGTTTAATTTGATTTTCATGTGGGTATTTTAGATTATATATATATATATATATGTGTGTGTATGGAATTTCTAAATGTTATAAAAAAATATTCACCGGCTGTTGTTGTAAAAATTAAATTGGGAATTTGTTGGTTCCCAGCTGGATCTGCATAGTTGTGGACTCTTCTCCCACCTCACATCACATGTCCCATCAACTTTTTCCAACTACTTTATATATATATATATATTTTTTTTTTCTCTCTCAGAGAGGAGATTCCGATGTTCTCTCTTCTTTAATTTTTTTTTTTTTATATTTTTTCAATTTTCTCCTGTTGAATTTTCTGATTTTGAAGTAATTTCCTCATCAACTTGTTCCTCTTTTTCCATCTATAAATTCCTGGTCACTCAATAGCTTCTCCTCCTTTACTTTCTGCTTCTCCTCTTTACCGCTCTCCTAAGCATCTTCCTTCTCTTCATATATATTTTATATTCTTAATCTCGCGGCTTCTCAAATCTGAAGCCTTCTTCTTTAGCTTTGAGAGATCTCTTTCCTTTAAACCAAATCCACAACCCCTTTGCTTGATCTGGTTTTTCACCCCTGGATTCCAAGAAAAAACAAAATTGGAGTTTTCTTCTACACCAAACAATAGCCCAGATTTGCTTCATCTGGGTCTCCTTGGTCCATTTAGTTTCTGGGTTTTGTTGATTTTGCAGGAAAGAAACTTGGGTTTTTTTTTGCTTCTTCGTTTAAAGCACGTTTCCTTCATCTGGGTCTGTTTGGTTCATTTTGTTTCTGGGTTTTGCTGATTTTCCAGGAAAGAAAAAGGGTTTTGCTGTCTTTCTGGTTCATCAAAAAACCCATTATTGCTTCTCAGATTTATTGATGCTGGGTTGGTGTTTTTGATCTCTGTATCAAACATCAATTCAAATCTCATTTAAAAAAAAAAAAAAGTTTGTTTGGCTAACTTTTGAGCCTTATTTAAATGCTTAATATCTTGTTTTTAATGTTTGAAATTCATGTCTCCAATTCTCTGTGAAGGTCTCCTTTCTGAGTTTATGATCAATTCCTTGTTCAGGCGCAGGACCCAACTTGTTCAATCCTTCTCCGTCGTCTTCCTCTACTGGCTCTACTACGTTTCATGATTAGAAATTAATCTCTGCTTATTAATTAATCTATAATAGTTATATTAATAATAATAATCTATAAATAATCAAGAAAAATTTCTCCTGTTTCTTTCTTCAAATTTCAAGCTTTTTTTTACTACCCGGGTCCTGCAGCTTAATCAATAATTCTTCTTAAATCTCTCACTTTTTCTTCCCAGCCAAACTATTAAAAAAAAAAAAAAAAGAAAAGGAAAGAAAACATCCATGGCGTCCTCCAGCGGCACATCTTCCGGGTCCTCTCTGATACAGAACTCCGGCTCCGAGGAGGATTTACAGGCGCTAATGGATCAGAGAAAGAGGAAACGAATGATCTCCAACAGAGAATCTGCAAGAAGGTCGAGAATGAGGAAACAGAAGCACTTGGATGATTTAATGTCGCAGGTTAGTCAGCTGAGGAAGGAGAATCATCAGATCATCACCAGCGTCAACATCACGACTCAGCACTACCTTAACATTGAGTCGGAGAACTCAGTCCTCCGAGCTCAGGCGAGTGAACTCAGCCACCGGTTACAGTCTCTCAACGAGATTGTGAGTTTCTTGAACGCCAACAATGGCGGGTATGGAGGGGGAAACGACGGCGGATTCGGAGGTGGGAATAGTAATTTCACTTCATCATCGGGTGGCGCGCTGGCTGATCATCAGACGGCTGAGAGTTTCCTGGACCCATTCAACTTGATTTACTTGAACCAGCCGATCATGGCCTCTGCTGATATTTTTCAATATTAATTTACTTATCCGTAATTAAAATTAATTACGGGTAAATTTACAAGTTACAAAAATTTTAATTCTAACATATTAAAATTAAGAGTAACTTGTATTTTGGCTGGCAGAAGGAGAAAATAAATTACTTCTCTTTAGTGCTAAATGGGAAATTTAGAGAGAGAGAGGGGAGAATTGAGAAAATGGTTTTATTTTGTTTTTTGTTTTTTGTTTTGTTTTTTTTTTTGTTTTTTTTAAGAATTTATGTAATGAATTATAAGTACTAGGAAGTATGATAAAGATAATATTAGCATATATATATATATATACATACATACATATATATATATATATGTATGTGTACGAAGGGTTTTGTGGGTAATGAATGAGTCATTGTTTGTAAAAATGGTGGAATTGTTTTTATGATTGCAAAACCTTTTATTATTGATGTGATTAATCCCTAGTTTTATGGTAAATTAAAATGTATATGTTTTATATATATATATATATATATTCCACAAAAGTATAATCACTAAATTAGTATAAACAATATTTATAAGGAATTACAAATTGTACGTGTAATATGTAAAAGATTAGTTTGAAATAGAACATGTAAACGATTTGTATGCACTCATTTATTTAAATTATATATTGAAAACAATGTTAATTATTAAAAAAAATATATATACCGTAATCATAGCCCTAAAAATATTACACACATAAATATATAAATATGTAAAATATATATATAAGTATTTTTTGTGCTTTACTTTTCCACCCTCTCCTTTTAATATATCCCAAAGAAATTGGAAAAAAAAAAATTAGAAAAAGAGAAGAATGATCAAAGCAAACAAAAAAAGTAAATATATACTTAAATATTTAGAAAGAGACATTTCATTTTTTATTTTTATACCATTACAATTAGGTATAAATTTTATTTTATTAATAAAATTATTACATGACATTAGATACGTTACTATTTTTCGTTAAATAAAATTATGAGTTTGTCGTTTAAATATTTAGTTATATGGTACTGACATCGTAAGAATATAACTAAATTGATATGATCTATACCTCCATCGTGAACTGATTTAGATTTAAAAATCTTGTTACGTTAGATAACAAATTTATAAGATATATGACATCTGATGGTAAATTTTATTTAATTAGAAATAGTTACGTATCAAATTCGTTATTTCGTGAAAATTTCGTAAATTCGTTGTTTCGTGCTAACTCAATCAACAACATTTTATATAAATATTTTTTAAAAAAATATAATGAACAAATTTTAATTATGTATTGTCTTTGATCCACTTAAGCCCGAAAATAACAGTTAACAATTAATTTTTGTAGTGCTATATAATTTTTGAGTTAAAATAAAAAATAAATTAAATAAAATGGTTAGCATAAGTAAACTTTTTATTTTTTTAATCTATAAAATAAAAGCAATGATACTATAGAAATGGTAAATAGTGCATAAAAGTACGTGCCAAAATTAAATATAGAGAAAAAAAAAATAGTGATTAGCGTAGGATTAAAGTTAATTAATTAATTATAGTAGTTATGACTTTATTTAAAAGATAATACAGTTCTAAGTGCTCATGCAGTTAGAAGAGCAAATAACACGTGCAAGGGAACAATGGTTTCAGTTCTTCATGTACTTAATACACATGACGACCTCTCAAAATTAATAAATATTATCATATAATTAATTTTATTAATTACATTAATAATGCATGTTTCTTTAGATCTGCCTGATTAATTTTATATAACATAATAATAAATAATTTTTAAATTATTAATTGATATTTCATTTTATAGAAAATTATAAAATTTAGTTGGATTATTATTATAATTAAGGCGTATGTATTATTTTATTAACAAATTTTTATAAGTATTTATTAAAAATTTATATAATATAGTTTTATACAAACATTATTGATTGGGAAGTGACATGAATTTAAGGTAAGATTAAGAATGCTATTAATTATTATTAAAGTGCTAGCAAATCAAGTATTATTGCAATGAGTTGTAATTATTCTTAGGTGTTAGCGTGTTTCACTTTATATATGTAATTATTATTTAACTAACTTTCCCTTTTTTTTTTTTTTTTATAGTTATCAACAATAGTGTTTATAATTTTTATGTTATATTTTAAGATAATAGAGTATAAATTTTATTAATTGTAACACCCAAATTTATTATTTTTATTTTTTAATTTATTTTAATTTATATTAGAATTTTAGTTTAATTTTTTAATATTTAATTTATAAGGTTTTAATTTAATTTAATAAAAATAAAAATAATAGTAATGATAAAATATGGTAAAATTATTTTTGAGATTTAATTGAAATTGATTTTGGGAAAAATGGGTGAAAATTTAGATTTTGAGGGTATTTTTGAAAAGAAAATCGGAAACCGAGGGTCAAAATACAATTTAGGAAAGTTGTACCACGTCAGCAGCCACATCAGCAGCCCAGTCAGGAGCCCTAGCCAACCAGAACACGCCACGTGATAAGGAAGCTGATGCACGAGGCCACGCGAGACGGAGCCACGTGGGTGATCCGCGTGCACGCGATCGAACGGTCCAGATCTCATACGTGCGGACGGCCCAGATCTCACGCGCACAGACGACCCAGATCTCACGCGTGCGGACGGCCCATATTGAATCACGCACGGACGGCCCAGATCGTATTTTGATGGACGGTCCAGATTTATTCTCATTTTAATCGCGATTGGACGACACATATTAAATCGTGATGGACGACTGAGATTAAAAGGGAAAGGTTATAAATAGCCTCACCCACACCCGACCCCAAACCCTAGCTGCCAGTACCCTCGCCGGAGCAAAACATCAAATCGCGACTCGCGCCGGAGAAGCCGCCGCACCCGAGAGCTCCGCCGCTGGTAAGTTTTGATTTTTTTATGATTTTTTGGCCCACCGAGGGCCCTAGGGTTGTTTTATCGCATGAACCAATGCAAGTTTGGCCAAATTCGGCCAACCCGAGACGGATCGCTGCCGCGGGCGACGGTGCCGTTGTCGAAGCACGGTGGAGCCGCTGTGTCAGAATTCCGATATTGGCCGAAAAAGGGGCCTGGGTCTGATTTGGGGATTTTTTGGGACACGTGCAGGTACCGGAAGCGTGTTTTAGTTCCCGTAAAAAAATTTAGGGAATTTAAGGACAGCCCGTAGGCACAGTGTAAAGCCGATTTCAGACCCCGAAACAAGTAAAAATTTCTCACCCTATTTCCTATCACGGTATTAAAGTTCAATAAATGATAAAACAGTATTTTTGTGAATTAATGGATGTATATAATTGCTTAAGGTTGCTAATAGAGCCCGAATCTGGTGTATTTGTCGGTCAGTTATTGTTTGATCTATTTTATAGTTTCAAATGCAGTATGGTACTTGATGTGGTTATTTTATGGTTTCGTATGCATGAATCTCGGTTTTATTTATTATGGTTTGAATTATGGTGAACCCGATGTTGTGTTGTTTGTTTGGTGCTCATTACTGGTTTACGTGTTTATGTTTGATTTGATAATTGAGACCCAGGAAAATGGAAAAAAGTTATGTGAATTGATAAATGGATAATGTAGACAGCCTGACTAGATATCTTGGGAGATGGTGGACGGACCGGGTCCGTAGGGAACGTGGTCTCTTATATCGGATGAGGTATGGGGACCTTATGTGTTTCGGCGCCCATACCGGACAGGGTATGCGGACGACCCGTTTCACCCTTATACCGGACGAGGTATTAGGTTCATGGTTTTTAGGCACCCATACCGGACGGGGTATGGGGACGGTCTTGGAATTAAGTTATTAATGTTAATGGTTTACGTGTAGCGGAGACCCCATATGAATCCCCATGGATACTAGTAGGCTGGTAAAAGAGGAAATTTGTTGTCAGATTATTGAAGTACAAAAGTATAACATGTGTTACGTTACAAAGTGTATATGATTTTATTATGGTCATGATGTTATTGTTCTTATATGTTATTTTCACTAATCTCACCGAGGTAAGTGGACAGTAAAGATTTTTATTATTAATAAATGATTTTGTTATAAATTATACTCTATTGATCGTTTTTGTTTTCTACCAACCTTTATTTCTGTGGCAGTGAAATAGTGTGATGTCTTTACTGGGCTAGTGTAGCTCATTCCTTACTTAACCATTTCAGATCAGGAAGACGTAATTCCCGAGCCCGTCCCGCAGGAAGACGACGAGTTAGACGCCTAAAGATTTTATAGTTCTATTTATAATTTTCATTTCGAGTATTTCCTTTAATTAGCTTATTCTTTCATACATTGAATACGTTTTTGGTTATTGTATAAGGGATGTTAATCAGAATTTTTATTTCGCTTCCGCACTTAAAATTTTTAATACATACATCTTCATTTAAATTTTTCGGGGCCGTTACAGTTGGTATCAGAGCCGCGTTCCTTGGACTCATCCCTTACACAATAATACTTAGAGAAATACCCACCAATAAATCGTTACTCAACTCTTCCTTGTGAGATGCAGGTGCAAAGAAATGAGGAGAGGAAGACCCCCACTAAACCGAGCAGCCCGGGATGATTCGCTTCGAGAAGATGTGGACAGAATATTTGAGATGTTGGAAAGGATCATGGCCGCCCAGCAAGGTTGAGAGGAGAGAAGGGAGTTACCCGAACCTCCCCCACTACCACGGGTTGAGCCACCGCTACAGCAAGCAGATCCCGAGCCATCCCAGCACGAGCCTGCTCGATCACAGTACCACCCGGCACCACCGCCGCAGTATGAACCGGTGCCCCAGCCACCATATTGCCCGGCACTGCCATAGTACAATCCGGTGCCCCCACCATATCAGCAGGTGCCACTACAGGGCCCCCCAATCTATCCCCAGCCGGGCCCAGTCCTTCTTCCACGGGACCCAACTCCTTCCTTGATCGACCCAGGCTACATAGAGAGGTACAGGAGGCTGACCCCTTCCACTTTTGCAGGGGGATCCTCTTTTGAAGAGCCCAGTACTGGTTGGCGGAGACTGAGAGAGCTTTCAAGACCTTGGGAGTGGATCCTGAGCAGAGAATTGCCCTTGCTTCCTACATGCTGGTAGGGGAAACAGGTCGTTGGTGAGAGCTCAAGCAGACCACCCTGCCTACACCAGCCACTTGAGAGCAGTTCTTAGCGGCCTTCCATGCAGAGTATCTCCCTGAGGACATCCGACACCTAAAGGAGATGGAGTTTGTTCAGCTGGTCCAGGGAAACATGACGTTATCGGAATATGCTAGTAAGTTCATAGAGCTGGGCCGATACTTCCCGGAGACATTGATGGATAAAGGCAGGAAAGCCAGGAGATTCCAATGGGGCCTCCGCCCAGAAATCAAGCAACACTTATTGGTACTGGAGCTCAAGACATACTCAGCCGTTCTAGCGAAGACACAGATTGTGGAGAGGAGTTTCAACACCCGTCCTCAGTCAGCAGGGAGTCACCGTCCCTCAACTCCACCCCGTAGACCAGCACCTACTGCGCCGGTCCAACCAAATATGAGGCCCATACTAGTGATCCAGGCACCTCCTTAGGCTCCAGGGGCAACACGTGAAAAGATCTGCCAGCACTGTGGCAGAGATCACGGGGACTGACCATGCTACTGCCTCAACAACACCTGTCATATATGTAGTAGTGCCCAGCACTATGCGAGAGAGTGCCCGAGGAACTAGAACCAAAGAAGACCTCCTTTTTAGGATAGGGTTTACAACCTTACCCAGCAGGATGCTGACGCCGACCCGGACGTGGTACAGGGTACGTACACTATCTGTGATCATATTGCTCATGTTTTATTTGACACTGGTGCATCGCATTCATTTATTTCACATGTTTTTGCTTCTAAACTTAATGTATCACTGGATAAACTTGATTCAATGTTGTTTGTGTCTACTGCTGGGGGTGAAACACTATTAGGGGAAGTTATTTACAGGGCTTGTGCCGTGGAGATAACAAATAGGAAACTAAGTGTAGACTTGATAGGGTTAGACACGGGGGATTTTGATGTTATCTTAGAAATAGATTGGCTAGCGGCGCATCACGCCACCATAGATTGCTTTAACAAGAAGGTTGTATTTAATCCTCCCAATGAGGAGCCATTTACAAATTAATAAAATTATTTAGTACTTATTCCTTGATGGCAAGTTTTCTTAATTTTCTAGTACCTTAATCTTGCTATTTTCTCTAACTAGGCAAGCCCAAGAAGCAGATTTGTATCCAATAGATTCCAGTAGTCCGAGACTTTTCAGGTGTGTTTCCAGACGAACTACCCGGACTGCCGGTGGACAGAGAAGTCGAGTTCACTACAGACTTACAGCCAGGCACCCAGCCCATTTCGGTTCCTCCTTACCGCATGAGCCGCATTGAGATGGAAGAGCTGAGGAAACAGATCACTGAATTGCAAGACAATGGTTTTATTAGACACAGTGTGTCCCCTTGGGGTGCGGGAGTCACTTTTGTCAGGAAGGGAGATGGAACATTGAGACTGTGTATAGATTACAGAGGATTGAACAAGGTTATAATTAAAAACAAATATCTCATTCCCAGGATTGATGACCTCTTCGATCAGCTGCATGGTGCACAGGTCTTCTCTAAAATAAACTTGCAATCAGGTTACCATCAGGTGAAGATAAGAACAGAAGACATCCCCAAGACGGCCTTTCGAAACAGGTACGGACACTATGAGTTCCTGGTCATGCTATTTGAGCTAACCAACGTCCCGAAAATCTTTATGGATATGATGAACAGGGTCTTCAGAGAGTTCTTGGATCAATTTGTTATCGTGTTCATCGATGATATCTTAGTCTACTCAAAAAGCAGAGAAGAACATGCTCACCATCTTGCCCAAAGTTTTGCAGGTCCTCAGAAAAAAAAAGTTATATGCAAAGTTGAGTAAGTGTGGATTCTGGCTTGAGTAGACGGCCTTCCTAGGACACATCATATAAAAGAAAGGAGTATCAGTGAATCCCGAAAAGGTTGGAGCAGTACTTGGCTGGGAGAAGTTGACGTCAGTTAAGGAAATCCGGAGCTTCCTGGGGATGGCAAGTTATTACTGCAGGTTCGTTGAATGATTCTCCAGCCTAGCAGCTCCTCTAACCCGACTCACAAAGAAGAATGCCAAGTTTGAGTGGAACGAGGACTGTGAAAAGAGTTTTTCAGAATTAAAGAAGCGGCTGACTACTGCACCCGTACTGGCTTTACCGAGCGGATCAGGAGGATATACAGTTTATAGTGATGCCTCCTATCTAGGCCTGGATTGTGTCCTGATGCAGCACGGGAAAGTTATAGCATATGGGTCCAGACAGTTAAAGAATCATGAGAAGAATTATCCCACCCATGACTTAAAGCTTACCGCAATCATACACGCCTTGAAGACCTGATGCCACTACTTATACGGAGAGACCTTTCAGATCTATACTGATCATAATAGTTTGAAACACATATTCACTCAGAAGGATCTCAACATGCGTTAGAGAAGGTGGATGGAACTCCTTAAAGACTATGATTGTGATATCTTATACCATCCGGGTAAAGGCAACGTGGTAGCATACGCTCTCAACAGGAAAAGTGCAGGTATCTTAGCCCATTTAATAGTTTCAGAGTGCAGGCAAATTGGGGCCATACAACAGGTTCGACTTCAGAACCTGAGGAGAGTCACATGTTTGGGCCACCTGACAGTCCAGCCCGAGTTAATCCAGAGAATAAGGGAAGCTCAGTCAGTCGACCTCGCCCTGGTGGTCCGCAAGAAAGATGCAGAACATAGAGTGAGCTCAGAATTCTGAATCTCTGCTGATGGGTTACTCCATTTTCAAGACAAGATGTGTGTCCCAGACGACAGCGAGTTAGAGAGAGACATCATGACAAAGTCCCATAGCTCGAAGTTTGCCATGCATCCTGGAAGCACCAAAATGTATTAAGGCATGCGACCCCGATTTTGGTAGAATGGGATGAAGAGAGACATAGCCGAATTTGTATACAAATACTTGATATGTCAGCAGGTCAAGGCAGAGCATCAGCGCCCAGGTGGGCTACTTTAGCCGTTACCGATTTCGGAGTAGAAGTGGGAACACATCACCATGGACTTCGTAATGAGATTACCCAAGGCAAATTCAGGACACGATGCCATCTGGGTAATCGTTGACCGACTTACCAAATCTTCCCACTTCTTGGCCATCTGGGTAAGTATTTCTTATGATTACGCCCAACAGTCCACTTGAGCAATTTTCCATTCTCCCATTGATTCCTATGAATATAGGAAACTTTTCTTTCTCATTCACAAATCCATCTTTGTTTATGCTGATAACTCTCAGTTTGGTCCTACTTTTGGTTCATTTTGTTACTAAAAACGGAGGAGGAAACTCAGTACCAAATGCTTGGCAATCCTTGGTAAAGCTTATTTATGATTTCGTGCCGAACCCAGTAAACGAACAAATAGGTGGTCTTTCCAGAAATGTGAAACAAAAGTTTTTCCCTCGCATCTCGGTCACTTTTACTTTTTCGTTATTTCGTAATCTCCAGGGTATGATACCTTATAGGTTCACAGTTACAAGTCATTTTCTCATTACTTTGGGTCTCTCATTTTCTCTTTTTATTGGCATTACTATAGTGGGAATTCAAAGAAATGGGCTTCATTTTTTAAGCTTTTTATTAACCCTTTGGACAAGTTGGTAAGAATGTATATCTGGAAAATAGTCAGATTGCACGGAGTTCCAGTAACAGTGGTATCCGACAGGGACCCCAGGTTCACTTCTCGATTTTTGAGTGGCTTTCAGCAAGCCATGGGAACAAAGCTGTCTCTCAATACTGCCTTCCATCCTCAGACTGATGGACAATCAGAAAGGACAATCGTACACTTGAGGATATGCTCCGAGCATGTGTCCTTGAATCCGGGGGCCATTGGGACGACCATCTACCCCTGATAGAGTTTGCTTACAACAACAGCTACCAAGCAAGCATCGACATGGCTCCATATGAGGCGTTATATGGGCGCCCATGCAGATCACCGATTTGTTGGGAAGAATTGGGCGATAAAAGATTGTTCGGCCCGAAGTTGGTAGAGGAGACCACGTCTAAAATAGTTAAAATCAGAAAGAACATTCAGACGGCTCAGAGCAGGCAAAAGAGTTATGCGGACACCCGAAGGAGAGATCTAGCATTTGAGAAAGGCGACCGAGTGTTCCTTAAAGTCACTCATTTCAAGGGAATTAGTAGGTTCGGCAGGAGGAGAAAATTGAATCCCCGATTTATTGGACCTTTTGAAATCTTAGACAGGATTGGTACTGCTGCCTACAGACTAGCACTGCATCCAGAGCTCTCCAAGGTCCACATCGTGTTCCATATATCCATGCTACGTAAGTATAACCCGGACCCCTCTCATGTCTTGGCTCATGAACCGCTTCCACTCCAAGAGGACTTATCTTATGAAGAAGTACCAGTCGGTATCACGGACCAAAAGAGTAGGATACTCTGCAACCGAAAAATATCATTTGTAAAGGTCGTGTGGCAGAACCACACGCCAAGGGAGGCTACTTGGGAGCTAGAATCAGATTTTAAAGCCCAGTATCCCCATTTGTTTGACCAAGAGTAAGAGAAAAATTTGGGGGACCAAATTTCTTTAAGGGGGGAGAGTTGTAACACCCAAATTTATTATTTTTATTTTCTAATTTATTTTAATTTATATTAGAATTTTAGTTTAATTTTTTAATATTTAATTTATAAGGTTTTAATTTAATTTAATAAAAATAAAAATAATAGTAATGATAAAATATGGTAAAATTATTTTTGAGATTTAATTGAAATTGATTTTGGGAAAAAGGGGTGAAAATTTGAATTTTGGAGGTGTTTTTAAAAAGAAAATCGGAAACCGAAGGTCAAAATACAATTTAGGAAAGTTGTGCCACGTCAGCAGCCACATCAGCAGCCCAGTCAGGAGCCCCAGCCAACCAGAACACGCTGCGTGGCAAGGAATCTGACGCACGAGGCCACACGAGACGGAGCCACGTGGGTGATCCACGTGCACGCGATCGAACGGTCCAGATCTCACACGTGCGGACGACCCAGATCTCAAGCGCACGGACGGCCCAGATCTCACGCATGCGGACGACCCAGACTGAATCACGCACGGACGGCCCAGATCACATTTTGATGGACGGTCCAGATTTATTCTCATTTTAATCGCGATTGGAAGACACAGATTAAATCGTGATGGACGGCTGAGATTAAAAGGGGAAGGTTATAAATAACCTCACTCACACCCGACCCCAAACCCTAGCTGCCAGTACCCTCGCCGGAGCAAAACATCAAATCACGACTCGCGCCGGAGAAGCCGCCGCACCCGAGAGCTCCGCCGCTGGTAAGTTTCAATTTTTTGTGATTTTTTGGCCCACCGAGGGCCCTAGGGTTGTTTTATCGCAGGAACCAATGCAAGTTTGGCCGAATTCGGCGAACCCGAGACGGATTGTTACCGCGGGCGACGGTGCCGTCGTAGAAGCACGGCGGAGCCGCTGTGTCGGAATTTCGATATTGGCCGAAAAGGGGCATGGGTCTGATTTGGGATTTTTTGGGACACGTACAGGTACCGGAAGCGTGTTTTAATTCTTAAAAAAAAATTCAGGGAATTTAAGGACAGCCCGTAGGCATAGTGTAAAGCCGATTTCAGATCCCGAAACAAGTAAGGATTTCTCACCCTATTTCCTATCACGGTATTAAAGTTCAGTAAATGATAAAACAGTATTTTTGTGAATTAATGGATGTGTATAATTGCTTAAGGTTGCTAATAGAGCCCGAATCTGGTGTATTTGTCGGTCAGTTATTGTTTAATCTATTTTATAGTTTCAAATGCAGTATGGTACTTGATGTGGTTATTTTATGGTTTTGTATGCATGAATCCCAGTTTCATTTATTATGGTTTGAATTACGGTGAACCCGATGTTGTGTTGTTTGTTTGGTGTTCATTACTAGTTTACGTGTTTATATTTGATTTGATAATTGAGACCCAGAAAAATGGAGAAAGGTTATGTGAATTGATAAATGGATAATGTAGACAGTCTGACTAGATATCCTGGGAGATGGTGGACGGACCGAGTTCGTAGGGAACCCTACCGGAAATGTGATCTTTCATATGGGATGGGGTATGGAGATCTTATGTGTTTTGGTGCCCATACCGGACAGGGTATGGGGACGACCCGTTTCGCCCTCATACCAGACGGGGTATTGAGGTTCATGGTTTTTAGGCGCCCATACCGGACGGGGTATGGGGACGGCCTTAGAATTAAGTTATTAATGTTAATGGTTCACATATAGCGGGGACCCCCTATGAATCCTCATGGATACTAGTAGGCTGGTTGTAGCGCACGGAGAAAAGGGGTCGAAAAAAAAAAAAGCCACGTCAGCAGGCCCGGTCAGCAATCCCGGCCAACCGGAGCCTGACACGTGGCAAGACCACATCACTCCGGAATGGGCCACATTGGCGATCCGCGTGGGCGCGATTAGACGGCCCAGATCAATTGCGCGATCGGACGGCCCAGATGCAATCGCACGGACGGCCCAGATTCAATCAAAAACGAACGGCCCAGATTAAAACAAAATGGACGGCTGAGATCAAAAGGCAAGGGGTTATAAATAGAACCCCCACACCAGACCACAAACCCTAGCCGCCTGCCACTCGCCGGAGAAGACAAACCAGAAGCCGGCCGCCGCCACCCGCCGCCGCGTCGGGGAAATTTTCGACCGCCGATCGAGGTAAATTTCATACCCCCGACTCGTTTTTCCACGCTGATTCCTCCTGTGGCCAAATCGGAGCCAAAATCCTGGCCAAACGGCCGGAATACGCTACCAAAGACTAGCGGCGCCGCCGCGCCCCTTCTCGGTTTTTGCCACCGACGAGGCCCTTCCCGGCCTCCGTTTGATGCAATTTTTATATCACCATGATCACCATTCTTTTCTCTACAGGTTGACCAGAGCCGAATCACCAAAACACGAACCTCGCCGGAGAGCCGCCGCACCCGAGAGCGCCGCCGCCGGTAAGCTCCGTTTTTCCGTGATTTTTTGGCCCCCCGAGGGCCCTAGGGTTGTTTTCTCGCAGGGACCGATGCGAAAAAGATATGTTGTACAATGATTGAATTACAAGAGGCGTGATAAGTGTTATGTTTTACAGCTTATATTATTCCATGATTATGATAATGTTATTGTTTTTCTTATATTGTTTTCATAAATTCCACCGAGGTAAGTGGATGGTAAAAGTTTTTATGTTAATAAGCGAGTTTATTGTAAATTGTGCTCCATTGGTCTTTTTGTATTTTCTACCCACCTTTACCTCCGTGACGGTGAGATATCGTTATGTTCTTACTGGGCTAGTGTAGCTCACTCCTTATTTAACCATTTCAGATCAGGAAGACATGGTTCCCGAGCCCGTTCCGCAGGAGGACGACGAAAGGGATGCCTAGAGACTCTGTAGTCATGGTCATAGCTTTGTTTTCGAGTTTCTCTTTTAGTTAGTTTAACCTTTTATAATTTAAGTACGTTTTTGGTTTTCGTGTAAGGGATGTTAACTGAAATTTTGATCTCGCTTCCGCATTTGATATATTTAAATACTCATTTCATTTTAATATTTCCGGGGCCGTTACACTGGTAAAAGAGAAAATTTGTTGTATGATTATTGAAGTACAAAAGTATAACATGTGTTACGTTAGAAAGTGTATATGATTTTATGATGGTCATGATGTTATTGTTCTCATATGTTATTTTCATGAATCTCACCAAGGTAAGTGGACAGTAAAAATAAGATGGGTCATATGACAAGGATAATCAGGGGCTCATTAAAAATAAGATGGTGGTAGTTGCCACATCTACTGCATTAATTGCATTCCTTCTCATTGCTATAATTGCTTTCTATTGTCTATGGTGTCGGAAGACCTCAAGGGATCGCGGTATTTAGTACTCTCCTTACTTAATTTTACAATAATAATAATAACATCAAAAATAATTATTAGATATTCTAATAATACAGATCAAGTAATGCCTCATATCTAGGCCTGGGTTGTGTCCTGATGCAGCATGGGAAGGTCATAGCATATGGGTCCAGACAGTTAAAGAATCATGAGAAGAATTATCCCACCACCCATGACTTAGAGCTTACCGCAATCATACACGCCTTGAAGACCTGACGCCACTACTTATACGGAGAGACCTTTCAGATCTATACTGATCATAAGAGTTTGAAACACATAATCACTCATAAGGATCTTAACATGCGTTAGAGAAGGTGGATGGAACTCCTTAAAGACTATGATTGTGATATCTTATACCATCCGGGTAAGGGCAACGTGGTAGCAGACGTTCTCAGCCGGAAAAGTGCAGGTATCTTAGCCCATTTAATGGTTTTAGAATGCAGGTAAATTGGGGCCATACAACAGGTTCGACTTCAGAACCTGAGGAGAGTCACATATTTGGGCCACCTGACAGTCCAACCCGAGTTAATCCAGAGAATAAGGGAAGCTCAGTCAGTCGACCTCACCCTGGTGGCCCGCAAGAAAGATGCAGAACATGGAGTGAGCTCAGAATTCTGAATCTCTGTCGATGGGTTACTCCGTTTCCAAGACAGGATGTGTGTCCCAGATGACAGCGAGTTAAAGAGAGACATCATGACATAGTCCCGTAACTCGAAGTTTGCCATGCATCCTGAAAGCACCAAAATGTACCAAGGCATGCGACCCCGGTTTTAGTGGAATGGGATGACGAGAGACATAACCGACTTTGTATCCAAGTGCTTGGTATGTCAGCAGGTCAAGGTAGAGCATCAGCGCCCAGGTGGGCTACTTTAGCCGTTACCGATTCCGGAGTAGAAGTGGGAATATATCACCACGGACTTCGTAATGAGATTACCCAAGGCACGTTCAGGACATGACGCCATCTGGGTAATCGTTGACCGACTTACCGAATCTTTCCACTTATTGGCCATCAGAATGACCGACTCCATGGACAAGTTGGTAAGAATGTATATCCAGGAAATAGTCAGATTGCACGGAGTTCCAGTAACAGTGGTATCCGACAAGGACCCCAGGTTCACTTCTCGGTTTTGGAGTGGCTTTCAGCAAGCCATGGGAACAAAGCTGTCTCTCAATACTACCTTCCATCCTCAGACTGATGGACAATCAGAAAGGACAATTCGTACAATTGAGGATATGCTCTGAGCATGTGTCCTTGACTCCGGGGGCCAGTGGGACGACCATCTACCCCTGATAGAGTTTGCTTATCACAACAGCTACCAAGCAAGCATCGACATGGCTCCATATGAGGTGTTATATGGGCGCCCGTGCAGATCACCGATTTGTTGGGAAGAAATGGGCGATAGAAGATTGTTCGGCCCGGAGTTGGTAGAGGAGACCACGTCTAAAATAGTTAAAATAAGAAAGAACATTCAGACTGCTCAGAGCAGGCAAAAGAATTTTGTGGACACCCGAAGGAGAGATCTAGCGTTTGAGAAAGGCGACTGGGTGTTCCTTAAAGTCACTCCTTTCAAGGGAATTAGTAGGTTCGGCAGGAGGGGATAATTGAATCTCCGATTTATTGGACCTTTTAAAATTTTAGACAGGATTGATACTACTGCCTACAGACTAGCACTGCATCCAGAGCTCTCCAAGGTCCACAATTTGTTTCATATATCCATGCTACGTAAGTACAACCCGGACCCCTCTCATGTCTTGGCTCATGAACCGTTTCCACTCCAAGAGGACTTATCTTATGAAGAAGTACCAGTCGGTATCACGGACTGAAAGAGCATGATATTCCGCAACTGAAAAATATCATTTGTAAAGGTCGTGTGGCAGAACCACACGCCAAGGGAGGCTACCTGGGAGCTAGAATCAGATTTTAAAGCCCAGTATCCCCATTTGTTTGACCAAGAGTAAGAGGCAAAATTGGGAGACCAAATTTCTTTAAGGGGGGGGGGGGGAGAGTTGTAACACCCAAATTTATTATTTTATTTTTTTTAATTTATTTTAATTTATTTTAAAATTTTTGTTTAAGTTTTCAATATTTAATTTATAAGGTTTTAATTTAATTTAATAAAATAATAATAATAATAATAAAAAGGGTAAAATTATTTTTGGGATTTAATTAAAATTGATTTTGGAAAAAAGGGGTGAAAATTTAGATTCTGGGGGTGTTTTTGAAAAGAAAATAGGAAACCGGGGGTCAAAATGTAATTTAAGAAAGCTGTGCCACGTCAGCAGCTCCGGCCAACCAGAATACACCGCGTGGCAAGGAAGCTGACGCATGAGGCAATGCGGGACGGAGCCACGTAGGCGATCTGCGTGCACGCGATCGAACGGTCTAGATCTCACGCGTGCGGACGGCCCAGATCTCACGCGCACAGACGGCCTAGATCTCACGTGTGTGAATGGCCCAGATTGAATCACGCACGGACGACCCAGATCGCATCGCGATGGACGACCCAAATTTATTCTTATTTTAATCGCAATCGGACGGCCCATATTAAATTGTGATGAATGGCTGAGATTAAAAGGCGAAGGTTATAAATAACTTCATCCACACCCGACCCCAAACCCTAGTTGCCAGTACCCTCGCCGGAGCAAAACATCAAATCGCGACTCGCACTGGAGAAGCCGCTGCACCCAAGAGCTCCGCCGCCAGTAAGTCTCGGTTTTTCGTAATTTTTTGACCCACTGAGGGCCCTAGGGTTGTTTTATCACAGGAACCAATTCAAGTTTGGCCAAATTCGACCGAAAACGACCAACCCGAGGAGGATTGCTGCCGCGAGCAGCGGTGCCGTCACTGGAGCACGGCAGAGCCGCCGTGCCAAAATTCTGATATTGGCCGAAAAGGGGCCTCGGTCTGATTTGGGATTTTTTGGGACTCGTGCAGGTATTGGAAGCGTGTTTCAGTTCCTGAGAAAAAATTCAGAGAATTTAGGAACAGCCTGTATGCGCAGTGTAAAATCGATTTAAGACCCCGAAACAAGTAAGAATTTCTCACCATATTTCCTATCACGGTATTAAAGTTCAATAAATGATAAAATAGTATTTTCGTAAATTAATGGATGTGTATAATTGCTTAAGGTTGCTGATGGAGCCCGGATATGGTGTATTTGTCAGTCAGTTGTTGTTTGATCTATTTTATAGTTTCAAATACAATATGGTACTTGATGTGGTTATTTTATAGTTTCGTATGCATGAATCCCGATTTCATTTATTATGGTTTGAATTATAGTGAACCCGATGTTGTGTTGTTTGTTTGGTGTTCATTACTAGTTTACGTGTTTATATTTGATTTGATAATTGAGACCCAGAAAAATGGAGAAAGGTTATGTGAATTGATAAATGGATAATGTAGACAGTCTGACTAGATATCGTGGGAGATAGTGGACGGACCGAGTTCATAGGGAACCCTACCGGAAACGTGGTCTCTCATATCGGACGGGGTATTGAGACCTTATGTGTTTTGGTGCCCATACCGGACAGGGTATGGGGACGACCCGTTTCACCTTCATACCGGACGGGGTATTGAGGTTCATAGTTTTTAGGCGCTCATACCGGACGGGGTATGGGGACGGCCCTGGAATTAAGTTATTAATGTTAATGGTTCACGTATAGCGGTGACCCCTTATGAATCCCCATGGATACTAGTAAGCTGGTAAAAGAGAAAAATTGTTGTCTGATTATTGAAGTACAAAAGTATAACATATGTTACATTACAAAGTGTATATGATTTTATGATGGTCATGATGTTATTGTTCTCATATGTTATTTTCATGAATCTCACCAAGGTAAGTGGACAGTAAAGGTTTTTATTATTAATAAATGTGTTTGTTATAAATTATGCTCCATTGGTCGTTTTTGTTTTCTACCAACCTTTATTTCTGTGGCAGTGAGATAGTGTGATGTCTTTACTGGGCTAGTATAGCTTATTCCTTACTTAACTATTTTAGAACAGGAAGATGTGATTCCCGAGCCCGTCCTGCAGGAAGACGGCGAGTTAGACGCCTAAAGATTTTATAGTTCTATTTATAGTTTTCATTTCGAGTATTTACTTTAATTAGCTTATTCTTTCATACGTTGAATACGTTTTTTGTTATTGTGTAAGAGATGTTAATCAAAATTTTTATTTCGCTTCCGCACTTAAAATTTTTAATACATACATTTTCATTTAAATTTTTCGGGGCCGTTACATTAATAACGTAATATTAAATTTTTATCAACAAATAGACTTAATGTGGGTATTAGTTTGCATAATAGACCATTAATTTTTAGATCCGTTTAAAAACGATCAATTACGGTTAGCGGTAATGAACCTCAATGCATCATATTTAAATATGAGTTTAAAATATGTAAAGATATTATATTTATAATTTTTTATTTTATAATGAGTAAAATAAAAAATGAAAAAGGTTGACGATATAAAAAGACGATAATAATCCTCGAATTGCACGTAAAGTTTTATTTTTCTTGTTATCTCATCAACAGAAAAAAAAAATACTAACAATACTACGTGTCGATTTAGAATATCTACTGTACTATCTAAATATTCATTACGTTATAGATTTAGTTACGCTTTCGTGTTCATTTTCTTTAATTCAGTACGAAATTTATTGCGATTTTTTCAAATATAGTTTTATTTAGTTATAACACGTAAATTTACTACGTTATGAATGTATTATAAACTAATAATTATTTTATAATATTAAATTTAATATAATTAAAAATTTAACTCAATATTATATAAATTAGACCTTGATAATTTATGTTAAATTTTGTGGAATATTATATCTTTAGATTAAAAAAAAATATTCTGAAATGAATAGGCTCTCTTACATATTAAGTTAAAATCTCGACTTAATCTTTTTTTAATATTCAAAAGCTTTTTTTTTTTATTTTATTTTTTTATGGTGGATTAGATCGTAATTATAAAATTAATTTAAAAACTAGATAATATATTTTAATATTTTATTTAAAAAATAGGACAATTTTTTAAGAATAATTTATTTAAATATATAGTTAAGTCTAGCTATAGGTAATCATAGGTAATAATTATTTATACAGATTGAAGAAGCCGTTCATATTGAAGTATTAATTCATTTAATAATTTCTATTCAAATAGTTACAAATGTTTATCTCCACTTATAATAATACATTTATTTTTTAATAAAATAATTACATGATGAATAAAAAATTAATTAAAAATATTTAATTTTATTAAATCAAATATTATAAATTAGTTACTGTTAATTCATATGAATTAACATACTTATGAGCTTTATATATTTAATAAATTTTAAATTTATGACCTTTAAAGTATAACAGAAGAATTTTGACCACTAACTTACCACTTTATTTATGACCGTAAAATAAAAATTATAACTTATGTAATTAACCACGTAGTAACTAATTTTCGGAACAATTAAGTTTAAGAAATGAAATCCCCTCTACTTGATTACATTTAAAGCTAAGCTTATTATTATCAAGTAGATTTTGCTGCTATATTACATCATATATGCTTATTATTTTTACTTTTGATATTAAATGCACGTTTTTATCATTATTTTTTTATTGAGTAATTATAAAAATGCATTTTTAATTCGATTTCAGAAATAATTATTAAACTTCTTATAAAAATTCAAATAATTATTCAGGGTGAATAACTTGAGGACATTCTAAATTACTAGTAATTTGAGTATAAAAACTTATTTGGATCATTGGTAGTTAATGTGAAATATTGTTACTACACTTTTATGTATCATTTTGATATATATATATATATAATTTTAATGATAAATTGTAAAAGTTCAAAATTTAAGAAAATAGAAATATCGAATTATATAAATAATAAGCGAAAGCAATTTAGAGGTAGGTTTTATATTCTTTATATAATAAATCAGGATAACCAATAGAGTTACGAGAATATTTTTTTATATAATTTTAAAATAATTTAAACAAAACGAAATAAAAATTCTATAGAGTTAACCTCTGCTGGACAACGTAACCTTTCTTCGCAACTCTCCTGCAGTTCAGGATATAGATATTGATTTTTCTGATATGAAAAAGGTTAAATAGGAGAATGAACTACACTATCTTAATAATAATATCACATTTAATACCAAAATAAAAAATCAAAGATTGGTAAAAAAATCATAAAACAACAAACAAAACCATTTGCTTTCTTAAATAAATTTATTTATTATAAAAACGTAAGTTTCATAGTTACCCTTATGAGTTTCTAAAAATCTACCTAAGAAGACAGTAACCCAAATTGTATTTTGATTTCATTCAAATGAGCAATGACAATAAACTTATATACTTACCAGTATCTTTGGGGGTCCATAGAAATATCCTCCTATGCGTGAACCCAATATCCAATTTCTCGATTAACCTACTGTCTCCATACCTTATTCGATGATGGACACCAAATAAACCACCGCCTCAATACCTCGTCCGTTATGAGGGTGAACTACACCTCTCAACCCCTTCAAGTATGAGACTTTTTAGCCTCGTTTGACTGAGATAATGTCAACGGGAGGATTCCTATGAAACGGGTTCGTACACCACTCCCCAGGGTACCCAATAAGCCTTTCATCCATAGATCTATATCATCTATCAATCACACATCACATACCAACATTTTATTTTTACCAATCAACACTAAATCATGCAAATAGGCAACACGTAAATTGAGAAAAACACGATTAAACCATTTATTTCAATCAATAGGCAAATAAGAAAAACAATTAGGTAATTAATACTGAGGGGGTAATAAATCCGTAATACAAGTGCACGCGGCAAACCAACAAACATACCCTACCAATAGAGAAATAATATCGAAAAAATAGGTAATTTTATACTAACTAGTTACCGACTCCACTGGTGTAATAACCCCGAAAATCCAAAAGAAAATATATAATAATTTAAGTGCGAAAGAGAAATAAAAGGTTAAGGTTTACATCTATTACACAATAATGAAAAATTACTAAACAAACATCACGGAATGAATTCTCTGAAAGAAACACGAGAAATGAGAAAAGTAAAGGAAAATATAAAGTATCTAGCATCTACTCGCAATCTTCTTGCGGATCGGGCTCAGAAACCAGGTTTTCTTGATCTGAAATGGTTAAATAAGGGGTGAGTTATACTAGCCCAGTAAGGACATCACACTATATCACCGACACAAAAGTAAAAGTTGGTAGAAAATCAAAAATAACTAATGGAGTACTAAATTTAAAACAATACATTTATAAAAAATAAAACCATTTACCATTCACTTACCATTGTGGAATTTATGAAAACAACCTATAAAGACAATAACATCATACAAATCATAACTTCATGCACAATCAGTAACATAGAACATATCATAAATTCATATTCATTAACAATAACTAAATCATAACCGTCTCTCGTTTCTCCAGCCCACTAGTATCCAAGGGGATCCATAGGGGTGTCCCCACTACACGAGACCCTTTTTCTTAACAATCTTAATTACAGAGTCGTCCCCATACCCCGTCCGGTATGAGTACCAAGATATTAAAATCTCAATACCCAATCCGGTATGAGGGTGAAACGGAATGTCTCCATACCCCGTCCGGTATGTGACAACGTTCACGGTAGGGTTCTCTATGAACCCGGTCCGTCTACCATATCCTAGGATATCTAGTGAGGCTGTCGTCTTATCTGTTTATTTGATCACAATCATTTCCTATTTTCTCTTTGTCTCCGTTACCAAATCAAATATAATCACGTAAAGAAATAAACATGCATTAGGTAATGCAATCATATCTCAATCTCAAAATCAAACAGTGGTCAAGTAAGACAGTAATACATGCATTTGAACCCTAAAATAGATAAATAAAAAACCATCATGCTTTTAGGCTGCAAGATCAATCAACAGAAATCAATAGAGAACAATGTCCTGTTCGGGCTCCATTAGCAATCCGTAATCAATTATACACATTTTTTAAATTCACACAAAATATCGTATTATTATTTACTCAAACTTTAATTTCATGATAGGAAATAGGGTGAAGGGTCCTTACCTGATTTAATGTCGAAAAGCTAAATGGTTTATTGGGCCTACGGGCAGTCCCTGGGTTCCCTTAATTTTTTTTTCGGAACTAAAACGCACTTACGGTACCTACAAATATCCTAAATAACCCAAAAATTAGTCCCAGGGCCTACTCGGCCAATTTTGAAAATCCGGCACGGCAACTTCGCCGTGCTCCAGCGACTTGCGGCGGTGATCTGCCTTGGGTTGGCTGTTTTTGGCCGAATTCAGCCAAATTTGCATCAGTTCCTGTGAGAAAACACACTTGGGGCCCTCGGTTGACTAAAAAACGTAAAAAATTGAAACTCACCGGCGACAGGGTCTCCGGTGCAGCGGCTCCTCCGGCTCACGTTGCGGTTGGACATTTTGCTCTGAATAACCTGTAGGGAAGGAAATGGTGATCACAACGGTGAAAAAATAACATCGAACAAGAATTGGGAAGGGCCTCATTGGAACCATTTTCTGAAATAACCCGCGGCAGTGCTGTCGGACTTTGCCAGCATTTTTCAGCCAATCAGCCGGTTCTTTTGCTTTGATTTGATCATGGGTGTCTTTAAAATTAAATTCTGAGCAAAGGGTGAAATTTTTACCTCGTTTGGTGGTCGAAAATTGCTCCGATGCAGCGGCGAGTGGCGGCGATCGGCTCCCCGGCGGCTGGGCTGTCTTCTCCGATGAGGGGTTTTGGTAGATAGGGTTAGGGTTTGGGTGCGGATAGGGTTATTTATATCCACTCACTTTTGATCTGGGTCGTCCATCGCTTTTGATATGGACCGTCCGATCGCGATTAAATAGAGAGTGAATCTGGGTCATTCATCACAGTTGAATCTTAGCCGTTTGAGCGCGATTCAATCTGGGTTATCCGTGCGCACTTCCAATCTGGACCATCTGTGTTTGCGGGAACGAACCACAGCCGTCCGATCGCGCGCACGCGGATCGCCCACGTGGCTCCCCCTGCGTGGCCTCCCACGTTAGCGCCTCTACCACCTAGCGTGTCCTGGTTGGTAAGGGCTGCTGACTAGACATCTGACGTGGTACAATTTTTTTAAATTGTATTTTGACCTCCGATTTCTGATTTTTCTTTTAAAAATACCATCAGAACTCATATTTTCACCCTTTTTTTCCAAAATTATTTTCAATTTAATCCTTAACAAATTTTTACCTCTTTTTCATTAAATTAAAATAAAATAAAATAAAATAAATTAAATAAACAAATAACTATATTTTAGGGGTATTTTTGAAAAGAAAATCAGAAACCGGATGTCAAAACGCAATTTAAAAAAGTTGTGCTATGTCAGCACTGCGTCAGCAGCCACGTCAGCGGCCCGGTCAGCAGCCCCGGCCAACCAGGACGCGCCGCGTGGCAAGAAAACGCTGACAAGAGGACGAGCCACATGGGCGATCCGCGTGCGCACAATCGGACGGCCCAAATCCGTTCCCGCGCGCACGGACGGCCCAGAAATCCTGATTTTAACGTGTAAGGAATGTAAACCCTAAATTCTAAGATTACTTTTGCTTATAGTTACTGAATTTAATATTACCATATTCAATAAATTTGGGGCCTCTACACTCCGGTAAGCCAAATCCTCTTCTCCTTCACTCCATTTTTCCCATCACCCTAACCTCATAACCTATTTTCAATATAGAGTGACTGAAAAAGCCATAAGCCGCGAAGGAGGAGTGACAGAGTTTGGCTGAGTTGTCGCATTGGAGATAAAAAAAATCAGTGAGCCTCAGTGTTCCCCCCTTTTTTTCGTCGATAGACACCCCTAAATCTTGATTTAAAAGGGTTTTTATCACGAATCGATCGAAAACGGCATGACCGAGAGGAGTTGCCGGAGGAGGAGGAACTGGTAGTAGAACCTGGCATAAGCACTGTGTCGGAACCCTAAACCGACTTTCTGATGATATTTTTATCCTTTTTGGTCGTTTTTGCGTATTTCAATGTTAGTTTGATGTAAGTTTTGATTTTAGCAGAGAAACTAAGAAATTCAAAAACTGAGAACTATTGGGAAGCGTAGTAAAAAAAGTGGTATTTCGAATATTGACCCAGGGTAATAATCCCTCAACTTTTTTTCTTATTCAGTAAGATTGAAGTTAAACTGATAAATAAACAAAAAAATTTAGCTAATCTGTGGTCCTCTAATTGATTAAACTACAGGTTGCCAATAGAGTAAGTAATCAGTCAGTTTGCGTTTGTTTGAGTTCTTAATTGCAGTAAAAATCCCTACAGTTGTTATTATGCTTTTTTTTCACAGTACTTTTTACTTTGATATGTTTGTTTTGATTTCTATGGCCAATGCAGTAAGGCCTCTCTATACATTTTGTCATATTATCCAGTTTTGTGTTTGATATGTTTCTATCGGTATACTGTATTCTTATTTCATGTACTTAGCTTGAAATGTGAACTCAATATAGTTTTGATATAGATATACGGGCCCCTTATAGCTAAATAGTAAATAAAAGAGAGTATATGCATGAATTAATTGTGTCAAATAAATGGCCTTACCGGGTGTCTTGGGAAAGAGTATACGAACTTGGTACATATAACCACTACCGTGGACATTATCCTCAGTGGAACGGGGCTGAGAAGTCTCATACTGGAATAGGTTGTGAATTATTTTGATTATGCTCATACCGTACGTGGTATTGGGGTCGTTGTATGTTTTAATGCCCATTACTGGACGGGGTATGGGGACGGCCGTTTGATTGTAGAATAAATGCTCGTGTTCACGTGTAGTGCAAACCCCTATGGACTCCCAGCAACACCGGTAGGCAAGTTATAATGATAAAGGTTAATTGTTGTTTGTCTTTTAGAATGTGTATTGTAGATTACTATTATGATCCTTATCTTCATAAATAACATTTAGGAATTTACAGGTAAATTAGAAAAATTAACGTTTTCAGTTAAACAAGTCTTATTTAAAAATGAGGTCAATTGGTTGTTTTATGATTTCTACAAATATTTAATTTTTCATATCAATGGTAAGATGTTGATATTCTTTCTGAACTAGTATAACTCACATTTCATTATTAACCATTTCATATCAGGAGGATCAAGATTCGGATCTTGAACATCAAGAAAACTTGCTAGAAGATTGCCTTTTCACTTTCTCAATTTCAAGCAGAGGTTGATCATATTTATTTTTTTTAACTACTCTTTTTTCATTTATGTTCTTCAAAGACATTCTTGTAGCCCTGTTGGGCGTTTTAAACAAAATGTGCGAGAAATGTGAACTTAAACTATAAACTGCTTATGGTAATTCATAAATTACAGTATTGTTTATTTATGCTATTTATGGGTTATGTTCTCGAAATCCCTAGTAGAGGTTCAGGCTTTTACAAAAGTGTAACGAAAAAAAATGTTACATACCAAATTATAATAAATAACATATTTTGAGAACTAGTTTAATAACATATCATAATTTTAATCATGAAATTTTATCTACAACTTAAAACTTATATTACTAATCATAAAAAGCAACCCAATTTTTAATTGGTGTAACTCAAAACTTTCAAGAGAAAGGACAACATATTATGTTTTGTTTCAAGTGGTGACATACTACCCAAAATTGAGTTATTTTTAACAAAAATAAAAAAAGTAGTATTTACACAAATATAAACTTTGGTTATACTTATATGGCCTACTATATCTACTACACTAGTCTATACAAAGAGACAATAACAAAGTACCCAAGAAGTGAAAAAGATAAATACTTTGAACTCTAATGACTTCTTATGAGAAAGCTAAAAAAGTAAGTGGGGAACATGGCAAATGGGCTCCAATTTGATTTTTATCAAGATATTGTGTCTATCTTTTAAACTTTTTTTTTTCTCTTTAAAAAAATAATTTTAACTTTTTCTATGAATTTAGATTAAATACGTCATCGTATTAATTATGTTCAAAATATTAATATTATTTTAAAATTTTTTGTTTTATCGTGTCTCTATCGATAACGAGAATTACTCGATAATATTATTTTATATAGATTCTATCTCATTAACTCTTAAGGAGAAGTGAGAATTTCCATCAACATAGAGTTTTTTTTTTTTTTTCTCAATTGTTATAATATTTCATTAAATTCTTTATCATTTTATTTAAATATTTAATTATTACTATAATAAAAAAAGAAATAAAATAAAAATAAAAGAATATTCTTCTAATAAAAAGTGGAATCAACTCAATCTGTCTTTTTAATAATGGTCCATTATTTAATTTTTCACAAGAAAAAAAAAAAAGAAGATTATAAGTGCAAAGAAAAAGACAAATGTTGTCACGTTTTTAAATATTAGTCAAAATAAAACTCAAATGATGGTTCCGTAAGGATTTACAAAACTTTAACCCATCAATCTTTTTCACCTAAGTCATTAAACCATTTACAAAATATATTTATATATATATATATATATATGTATATGTGTGTGTGTGTGTGTGTGTGTATACATATGTCCTTTTGTGCATATATACATATAGTACCCTTTCCAAGTCACATAATTAGAAAATAATATGCACATCTTTTCTTTTTATATATATATATATATATATCAAATTTTGATTAACTAATTCAATCTATATTGATCTTCATATATTATATATCAATTAGTCATGAACATCTAAGCTAAAAATGGGTTTACTAATTCAATATGTATATATATATATATTTTCCTAATCACTGATTTTTCTATTATATTATCATAATAAATTGTAATTAATTATTATAAATCTAGTGTTTAATTTCAATAAAGTTATAAACACTATAAACATTTTGGCAACGTCGAGTTTTTCATAGCCATATTTAAATGTATGTGTTTGTGTTTGTTTTGATATGGTCCCAAGTTAGCAAATAAATTATATAAATATGTACACACATATATACGTATATTGGAGGTCGATTATGATGTATGTTCTTTAGTGAACATAAAATCTGCCCGACAGTTGGGGAAATATGTTGAGAAAACAACATCAAATAATTAATTATTTGTCACAATTATCCTTATTATAAGCTAGCTTTCTTTTGATTAATCTTAAGATTTATATAATTAATTAACATAATTTTAACTAAAAACTTATATATATCTATATATGTATATACATATATTAACATACAACTTATCATATGGATAATTGTGATTTCACATAATTTGTTGAAAAATTTGATAATTGATTCTTTTTAAGTCGACATTCTATGGCTAGATTATGATCATTTATTTATATTACTCAATAATTTCATATAAATGTTCTTATAAATTTCAATTTTTCATATATATATCTATTTGATTTAGTAGAATCAATGATTAGTATATTAGTAAATTTACAGTGATCAACTTTAACCGAATCTCAGTGAGTATAATATGTTTATAAATGAAAGAAATATTTCGTGACGATTAAATTTTCTTACTTGAGATTACACAACAAGTTAGAAAGTCTGACACACTTTATTTATTTATTTAAAAGATGTTGCTTTTAAAATTTAATTATTGAATGCCTAACCTACCATTTCATAATAAAAAAATTCACAATCAAGTTTATAGAGTGAAAGAGATATTGGGATGTACAAGTCATATAAATACATTGAATCTTTTATGTTTATATGAATGATTGATTACGTTTAAAAATTGTTACTTTTATATATTTAATGAAATTGATAACTTATGCATATGCAGACAATGATATTTTGTATTTATTTGATATACGAAAATTTTATTATCCGTGTTTATGAAATAAATATGAATCACTCAAACGACATCTGTATTAACTACATATTCTAAATTCGTATCTAATTTTTGTTGTTGTTGTTTTTTTTTTTCATTTTGTGCTATTTGAATGTAAATTATTTTTTTTTTTACAAAAAAAAATGAGAATATAAATAATTTAATTATTTATAAAAAATAATTTTTAAAAAAGTAAATACATTGAATCTGTTTGTGGACTAAATATAGTTTTTTTTTTGGACACATCATAATGTTGTATAAAAAGTAATGAAGCCTTATTGGTGGATAATTTTCACTTACATTTGAGAATATATATATATATATATATATATATACATACACACACATATTGATGTCACCTTATCAGCATGAATATATTGACTAATAAAAGTTTTTAAGATGCTTTTTCAAGGAATCCAAACAAAAATGCTTATTAATTATATTAATTTTTTAGTGTTTGGTGGACGAAATGGTTATTCCTTGAGGGATTAATTAAAAGAATATTGACTAATTATGTATAAAATAATGTATTTTATATATTTACATTTAGAATATAAATCTTCGAGGAATATATATATGTGCGTGCTCCCGTATGTATATATATATATATATTTACTACAATCCACTCATTCGTTTTAGCCCATATGCCAAAAATTCTTTACCCAAATAAATCTCAAGAAGAAAATATAAAGTTGTATGAACCTAATTCTCTTTACTTTCTTATATAACCATTAAATTAACCTTTTGTAGGCTCATATATATATATATATACATATACATAGAGAGAGAGAGAGAGAGAGAGAGAGAGAGAGAGAGAGAGAGAGAGAGAGAGAGAGAGAGAGAGAGAGAGAGAAGTAGGCTTATATATATAGGCAAAATGAATGAAATGAGAACTTACTAATATTACCAAGTGTCAATTTGCTTGCAAAACAATCTTTATTTTGTAGTTTAAATATAATGACTTACCCTCTACTAAAAAAATTAAATTACAGGCTCATATATATATATATATATATATATATATATATATATATACACACACACACACACATAAATGATACATAATATTTATTATATGGAATGGTTAATACGTAATCTACTAAATTCAAGTTAAACAATGCATATGTCCTTGATAAAAATTTGTATGATAATCAATAAGTAGATATTATTTTATTAATGAAATAAAATATATGTATTACTCTATATATATATACATATATTCTGAAGGCACTTACATACAAGAAATTAATATGAGATATTATTCCATACATATGTACGTATATATATATATACACACACCTAAAAGAGGGAACATGGATGATGAAATCTCTTCTCTGTTTTGGTTGGACGTAATTAATTGCATGTTAGAAAAGAAACCATTTTTTTTTTCAAATAAATTTTTTAGTGATGCATGTGGACACCCATGTTGAAATTGTATGGTTCACATGAGCTAAGAATATAAAACGCAATCCCTTGAAAATATATATATATATAATTAACCAAATTAATATATATATACACACACACACACATATATGTATATATAAGAGAATGAATAAAGCATATCTCGATATTGGTTTTGTTTTCTTACGGAGAAAGAGAAAGTATTTTTCTATTTGTAGAGAGATTTAATTTTTTGTATGCTTTGGTCGGCTATTTGATCTTTAGACATCAATATATGAAATACATACATATTATATATATATATATATATATAACGTACATGACACCTTTGTTTGTTTCTCGAGGCTTTGATTATTGTATGTACTTTAATTTAGGCTAGATGTCTTATTATTAGTGGGATAACATGGTTTAAATTAATTAAATTTTAGATAGTGAAATACTATATATAAGTTTGAGCTTATTATATAATATTAATTATGGTCGATATCAATATCTTAATTAATAATTTCTAATTTCTTAAGTCTATTTTAATCCTAAACAAACTAAATAATATTTTATAATTAAGTACTCAAATTATTATTATTATTATTATTATTATTTTCTCTAAAAACTAAGATTGAATCAAAGATCAAAGTCTCACTTTAGGTTAAAGTATTTTTATGAAGAGGGTATTTTTATAAATATGAATTCTCTTGATGGTTTAATTTTAATTTTTTTGGTATTATAGGAAATTAATTAAGACCAACATACCTACCAAGGAAAAGACAAAAAAAAAATTAAAAAAAAAAGATTATGGTAGGATTTTAAGGGATTAAAACACATTAAATAAAGTATTAAGACCTAATATTTGACCTAACATTAGCTCTCTTGGTACAACTTTACTTTCAATTTTTAGACCGCAAAGGGACATTAATCATTTAAGTTGATCTAGCTGTGTGTTACATAGCAAAGATATACATATATACATACATAGATATATATAATAATCATTTAAATTTGAAGCCCTTTTTTTCTTTTATATTTACACACCAATATATATATATATATATATATTTATGTATGTATGTATGTATGTATGTATGTATGTATGTGTATGGGTATATATAAGACTTATTGGTCCATTAATTGTAGAGGCCATAGCCTTTTAACCCATTAAGAGTACAAAAAAGCCCTAATGGGTCCATTGGAGACTGCGTTAGAATTTAATTATAATTTATTTTTTTTGAAATAAATTTAATTATAATTTATGTATTTAATATATAATTAAACAAGGTTCATTCATAAAAAAAATAAATTATTAACGTGTATTGAACAGTAAATTTATCTAAAATAAAATAATATTTTATTTATATTGTTCTGAATTTAATTAATTTTTTCTAAATTTTATAAAATTTAAAAATAAACTGTCGACGCTGAAACTAAAATATTAATAATGAAATATTTATGAATTAATGCAAGGGATACTATTTAATTAAGAAAATTAATTAGATTTTATTTAATTAAAAATTTTGGATCAAATTACAAATAACATAATTAATAATATGAAATTAATAAATCTTAATAATGAAAATGCACGGGCAAATCTCGAGTATTAAGAATGTTATTATGAATTAATGCAAAGGATACAATTTAATTAAGAAAATTAATTAGATCTTATTTAATTAAAAATTTTGGATCAAATTACAAATAACATAATTAATAATATGAAATCAATAAATCAATAGTAAAAAATCTTAATAATAAAAATGCACCGGCAAATCTCGAATATTAAGGATGTTATTATGAATTAATGCAAATGATATTATTTAATTAAAAAAATTAATTAGATCTTATTTAATTAAAAAATTTGGATCAAATTACAAATAATATAATTAATAATATGAAATCAATGAATCAATAGTAGAAAATCTTAATAATGAAAATGCACCAGCAAATCTTGAATATGAAGGATGTTATTATGAATTAATGCAAAGGATACAATTTAATTAAGAAAATTAATTAGATCTTATTTAATTAAAAATTTTGGATTAAATTACAAATAACATAATTAATACTATGAAATTAATAAATCAATAGTAGAAATCTTAATAATGAAAATGCACTGGCAAATCTCGAATATTAAGGATGTTATTATGAATTAATGCAAAGGATACAATTTCATTAAGAAAATTAATTAGATCTTATTTAATTAAAAATTTTGGATCAAATTACAAATAACATAATTAATAATATGAAATCAATAAATCAATAGTAAAAAATCTTAATAATGAAAATGCACCGGCAAATCTCGAATATTAAGGATGTTATTATGAATTAATGTAAAAGATACAATTTCATTAAGAAAATTAATTAGATCTTATTTAATAAAAAATTTTGGATCAAATTACAAAATAACATAATTAATAATATGAAATCAATAAATCGATAGTAGAAAATCTTAATAATAAAAATGCACCGGCAAATCTCGAATATTAAGGATGTTATTATGAATTAATGTAAAAGATATAATTTAATTAAGAAAATTAATTAGATCTTATTTAATTAAAAATTTTGGATCAAATTATAAATAACATAATTAATAATATGAAATCAATAAATCAATAGTAAAAAATTTTAATAATGAAAATGCACTGGCAAATCTCGAATATTATCCAATAAATCATATATATATATATATGAATGCATGCAGTTGCCATAAACGTAAGTTTGCCATTTCTTTATAAACAGTGCTTGGCTATTGCAATCAACAAAACAAAACTACAAACAAAGCGAGAAGATATGGAGAGGTTCTCACTCAAGTTAGCTTCATGGGTTATCATGTTACTACTTATTGCTTTCGGTAAATTTTACTTAAACTCCAATTGCTTTGGGTAAATTTTACTTAAACTCCAATTTTCTCGAGAAAACAAAATATGAGTGTCGAGTTCTATATACGAGCTTAGTTTACGCTTTAATTAATTTCCTTTTATCATATTATTGTTTATTGCTTTTGATAAATTATAGTAAAACTCTAAATTTATCAAAAGAATATTTGATTGTTGAATATACCTTTTGAAGATATGTGTATACATATAATATGTAGCGCCCGGAAAGGGGCCGAAAAAAAAAATAAAAAAAGCCACGTCGGCAGGCCCGGTCAGCAGTCCCGGCCAACCGGGACCTGCCACGTGGCAAGACCACGTCGTTCCGAAACGGGCCACGTTAGCGATCCGCGTAGGCGCGATCGGACGGCCCAGATCAAGCGTGCGATCGGACGGTCCAGATTTAATCGCACGGACGGCCCAGATTTAATCGCACGGACGGCCCAGATTTAATCAAAAACGGACGGCCCAGATTAAAACAAAATGGACGGCTGAGATCAAAATGGCAAAGGGTTATAAATAGAACCCCCACACCAGACCACAAACCCTAGCCGCCTGCCGCTCGTCGGAGAAGACGAACCAGAAGCCGGCCGCCGCCACCCGCCGCCGTACCGGAGGGATTTCCGACCGCCGATCGAGGTAAATTTCATACCCCCGACTCGTTTTTCCACGCTGATTTCCCCAGTGGCCAAATCGGAGCCAAAATCCCAGCCAAACGGCCAAAAAACACGACCGAAAGCCAGCGACACCGCCGCGCTCCTTCTCGGTTTTTGCCTCCGATGAGGCCCTTCCCGACCTCCGTTTAATGCAATTTTTATATCACCGTGATCACCATTCTTTTCTCTACAGGTTGATCGGAGCCGAATCACCAAAACACGAACTTCACCGGAGAGCCGCCGCACCCGAGAGCACCGCCGCCGGTAAGCTTCGGTTTTTCGTAAATTTTCGGCCCCCCGAGGGTCGTAGGGTTGTTTTATCGCAGGAACCAATGCGAGTGTGGCCGAATTCGACCGTACTCGAGGCAAACCGCCGCCGCTTGCGGCGGCGCCGTCGTCGGAGCACGGCAGAGCCGCCGTGCCGGAGTTGCGATTTGGGACGAAAGGGGCCCTGGGCCTAATTTGGAATTTTTTTGGAACACGTGCAGGTACTAGTGGTGTGTTTCAGTTCCCCGAGAAAATTCAGAAAAAATTAAGGACAGCCTGTAGGCGCACTGTGAAGCCGTGTTCGGACCCCGAAACGAGTAAGGACCCCTCACCCTATTTCCTATCACGGTATTAAAGCTTAATAAATAATTAAACAGTATTTTGAGACTTTATAGATGTATAATTGATTGAGGTTGCTGATGGAGCCCGAGTATGATACAATGTTGGTCTGTTATTGTTTGATCTAATTTTCAGTATTGAATGCAGTATGAGGTTTGATGTTTTCATTTTATAGTTTCGTGTGCATATTTTACTGTTTTATTGATTATTGGTTGAATGACTGAAATACATACTGTATGGTGTCTGTTTGGCATGAATTACTGTTTTGCTTATCTAAATGCGAATTGATGATGCTGATTGAGGGAAAAAAGAATGGAAGATTGTATAAATTGATAATTGTGTAATGGGGTCAGCCTGATTAGATATCCTGGGAGATGGTGGACGGACCGGGTCCGTAGGGGACCCTACCGGGATTGTGGTCTCTCATACCGGACGGGGTATGGAGATCTTATGTGTTTTGGCGCCCATACCGGACGGGGTATGGGGACGGCCCGTTTCACCCTCATACCGGACGGGGTATTGAGGTTTACAGTTTTGGCGCCCATACCGGACGGGGTATGGGGACGACCCGTTTCACCCTCATACCGGACGAGGTATTGAGGTTTACAGTTTTGGCGCCCATACCGGACGGGGTATGGGGACGGTCCTGGAATCTGATTACAAGTATTAAGGGTAACGGGTAGCGGGACCCCTATGGATCCCCATGGATACTAGTAGGTTGGTGAATGAGGAAAAGTAATTGTGAAATGATTGAATTGCAAGGGCGTGATGAGTATTATGTTACACAGTTTATACGATCTCGTGATTATGATAATGTTATTGCTTTCGTATATTGTTTTATGAATTTCATCGAGGTAAGTGAATGGTAAAGGGTTTTATTACTGATAAATGAGTTTATTGTGAATTATGCTCTATTGGTCTTTTTGTGTTTTCTACCCACCTTTATCTCCGTGACGGTGAGATATCGTGATGTCCTTACTGGGTTAGTGTACTTCATTCCTTATTTAATCATTTCAGATCAGGAAGACATCGTTCCCGAGCCCGTTCCGCAAGAAGACGACGAAGGGGACGCCTAAAGACTCCAAAGTCATATTTATAGCTTACTTCCGAATTTCTCTTTTAGTTAGTTTGATCTTTTATATTTTGAGCATGTTTTTCTGGTTTCAGTGTAAGGGATGTTAATCAAATTTTGACTTCGCTTCCGCATTGACATTTTAATATACATTTCATACAAAATTTCTGGGGCCGTTACAGTTGGTATCAGAGCCGCGTTTCCTCGGACCCATCCCTTACAAAATAGTTTCTTAGAGAAATACTCACCGATTGGTCGTTACTCGACCATTCCTTGTGAATGCAGGTACACAGAGATGAGGAGAGGAAGACCCCCACTAAACCGAGCGGCTCAAGATAATTCGCTTCGGGAGGATTTAGACAGATTATATGAGATGGTGGAAGCTCTCGTAGCCGCCCAACGAAGGAAAGAGGAGAGAAGGGAGTTACCCGGACCTCCTCCGCTAGCGCAGGTTGAGCCCCCGCTACAGCAGGCTGATCCCGAGCCACCCCGGCAGGAGCCTGTTCCTCCACAGTACCACCCGGCACCAGAGCCGCGGTACGACCCGGTACCACAGCCACAGTACCAACAGGTGCCGCCACAGCACATTCCAGTGCCCCCACCACATCAGCAGGCGCCACCACAGGGTCCCCCAGTTCACCCTCAGCCAGCTCCAGTCCCTCTACCTCGGGACCCCGCTCCTTCCTTGATCGACCCCGGCTTCATAGAGAGGTACAGGAGACTGAACCCTTCTACTTTTTCAGGGGGATCCTCTTTCGAAGAGGCCCAATACCGGCTGGCAGAGACTGAGAGAGCTTTCGAGACCCTGGGAGTAGTTCCTGAGCAGAGGGCTGCCATTGCCTCCTACATGCTGGTAGGGGAAGCAGTACGCTGGTGGGAGCTCAAGCGGGCCACCCTGCCTGCACCAGTTACTTGGGAGCAGTTCCTAGCGGCTTTCCATGCGGAGTATCTCCCTAAACACATCCAACATCTAAAGGAAATAGAATTTGCTCAATTGGTCCAGGGAAATATGACAGTGTCGGAGTATGCCCGTAAGTTCCTAGAGCTGGGCCGACACGCCCCGGAGACATTGTTGGATGAGGGCCGAAAGGCCAGGAAATTCCAGTGGGGTCTCCGCCCGGCGATCAGACAGCACTTATTGGTGATGGAGCTCGAGACATATTCGGCAGTCCTGGCAAAGGCGCAGATCATAGAAAGGAGCTTCGACACCCGCCCTCAGCTAGCGGGAAGTTCCCGACCCCCAGCCTCGCTCCGCAGGCCAGCGCCTACCATGTCTGTCCAACCCAGTAAGAGGCCCAGACCTGCTGTCCAGGCCCCTCCTCAGGCTATGGGGGCAGCACGTGGGAAGATCTGCCAGTACTGCGGCAGAGATCATGGGGACCGACCCTGCTACCGCCTCAACAACACCTGTCGCATATGCGGCAGTGCCCAGCACTATGCGAGGGAGTGCCCTAGGAACCAGAATCAAGGGAGGCCTCCAATCCAGGGCAGAGTTTACAACCTTACCCAGAAGGATGCCGACGCAGACCCGGACGTGGTACATGGTATGTATACTATCTCTGGCCACATTGCTCATGTTTTGTTTGATACTGGTGCATCACATTCTTTTATTTCACATGTTCTTGCTTCCAAAATTTGTGTATCACCTGATAGACTTGATTCATTTTTGCTTGTATCTACGGCGGGGGGGGAAATTGCTAGGAGAGGTTGTTTACAGGGCATGTGCCGTGGAGATAGCAGATAGGAAATTGAGGGTAGACCTGATAGGGTTAGACATAGGGGATTTTAATGTAATCCTAGGAATGGATTGGCTAGCGGCGTATCACGCCACCATAGACTGCTTTAACAAAAAGATTGTATTTAATCCTCCCAACGAGGAGCCATTTACAAGTTAATAAAATTATTCGGTACTGATTTCCCCTAATGGCAAATTCTTTTCTTCTAAATTCCCAGTGCCTTAATATTGTATTTTCTCTAACTAGGTAAACCCAAGAAAGAAGTTTGTATCCAAGAGATTCCAGTAGTCCAAGACTTTCCAGACGTATTTTCGGATGAACTGCCTGGTCTACCAGGGGACAGAGAGGTCGAGTTCACCATAGACTTACAGCCAGGAACCCAGCCCATCTCGGTAGCTCCTGACCGAATGAGCCGCATCGAGATGGAAGAGCTAAGGAAACAAATCACTGAGCTACAAAACAGTGGCTTCATTAGACACAGCATTTCCCCATGGGGTGCCGGGGTTACTTTTGCAAAGAAAGGGGATGGAACGTTGAGACTGTGCATTGATTATAGAAGGATAAACAAGGTAACAATTAAGAACAAGTACCTTCTTCCTCGGATTGATGACCTTTTCGATCAGTTGCAGGGTGCACAAGTCTTTTCCAAAATAGATCTACGATCAGGTTACCATCAGGTAAAAGTGAGAGCCGAAGACATCCCCAAGACGACATTCCGAACCAGGTACGGACACTATGAGTTCCTGGTTATGCCGTTTGGGCTAACCAACGCCCCGGCCATCTTTATGGATCTAATGAACAGAATCTTCAGAGAATTCTTGGATCAATTTATCATCGTGTTCATCGATGATATCTTAATCTACTCAAAAAGTAGGGAAGAACATGCTCATCATCTTGCCCAAGTCCTACAGGTACTCAGGGAAAAGAAGTTGTATGCGAAGTTGAGCAAGTGTGGATTTTGGCTCGAACAAACCGCCTTCCTAGGACATGTTATATCGAAGGAAGGGGTGTCGGTGAACCCCGAAAAGGTTGAAGCGGTACTTGGTTGGGAAAGACTGACGACAGTTAAGGAAATTCGCAGTTTCCTAGGGATGACAGGTTATTATCGCCGGTTTGTCGAAGGGTTCTCTAGTCTAGCAGCTCCTCTGACCCGACTCACAAAGAAGAATGCAAGGTTTGAATGGAATGAGAACTGCGAGAGGAGTTTTTCAGAGTTGAAGAAGCGACTGACTACTGCACCAGTGCTGGCTCTACCGAGTGGATCAGGAGGGTACACAGTTTATAGTGATGCCTCCTATCTGGGCCTGGAATCAGAATACTCCGCAACCGGAAAATATCATTTGTAAAAGTCATGTGGCAGAACCACACGCCCAGGGAGGCGACTTGAGAACTGGAATCAGAATTTAGGGCCCAATATCCCCATCTGTTTGATCAAGAGTAATGAGGCAAATTTGGGGACCAAATTTCCTCAAGGGGGGGAGAGTTGTAGCGCCCGGAAAGGGGCCGAAAAAAAAGCCACGTCGGCAGGCCCGGTCAGCAGTCCCGGCCAACCGGGACCTGCCACGTGGCAAGACCACGTCGTTCTGAAACGGGCCACGTTGGCGATCCGCGTAGGCGCGATCGGACGGCCCAGATGCAATCGCACGGACGGCCCAGAGTCAATAAAAAACGAACGGCCCAGATTAAAACAAAATGGACGGCTGAGATCAAAAGGCAAGGGGTTATAAATAGAACCCCCACACCAGACCACAAACCCTAGCCGCCTGCCGCTCGCCGGAGAAGACGAACCAGAAGCTGGCCGCCGCCACCCGCCGCCGCACCGGAGGGATTTCCGACCGCCGATCGAGGTAAATTTCATACCCTCGACTCGTTTTTCCACGCTGATTTCCCCAGTGGCCAAATCGGAGCCAAAATCCCGGCCAAACGGCCGGAAAACACGGCCGAAAGCCAGCGGCGCTGCCGCGCCCCTTCTCAGTTTTTGCCTCCGATGAGGCCCTTCCCGGCCTTCGTTTAATGCAATTTTTATATCACCGTGATCACCATTCTTTTCTCTACAGGTTGATCGGAGCCGAATCACCAAAACACAAACTTCATCGGAGAGCCGCCGCACCCGAGAGCACCGCTGCCGGTAAGCTTCGGTTTTCCATAAATTTTCGGCCCTCCGAGGGCCGTAAGGTTGTTTTATCGCAGTAACCAATGCGAGTGTGGCCGAATTCGGCCGGAAACGGCTAACCCGAGGCAAACCGCCGCCGCAAGCGGCGGCGCCGTCGCCGGAGCACGGCGAAGCCGCCGTGCCGGAGTTGCGATTTGGGCCGAAAGGGGCCCTGGGCCTAATTTGGAATTTTTTTGGAACACGTGCAGGTACTAGTGGTGTGTTTCAGTTCCCTGAGAAAATTCAGGGAAAATTAAGGACAGCCTGTAGGCGCACTGTGAAGCCGTGTTCGGACCCCGAAACGAGTAAGGACCCCTCACCCTATTTTCTATCACGGTATTAAAGCTTAATAAATAATTAAACAGTATTTTGAGACTTTATAGATGTATAATTGATTGAGGTTGCCGATGGAGCCCGAGTCTGATACAATGTTGGTCTGTTATTGTTTGATCTAATTTTCAGTATTGAATGCAGTATGAGGTTTGATGTTTTTATTTTATAGTTTCGTGTGCATATTTTACTGTTTTATTGATTATTGGTTGAATGACTGAAATACCGATACTGTATGTTGTCTGTTTGGCATGAATTACTGTTTTACTTATCTAAATGCGAATTGATGATGCTGATTGAGGGAAAGAAGAATGGAAGATTGTATAAATTGATAATTGTGTAATGAGGTCAGCCTGACTATATATCCTGGGAGATGGTGGACGGACCGGGTCCGTAGGGGACCCTACCGAGATTGTGGTCTCTCATACCGGACGGGGTATGGAGATCTTATGTGTTTTGGCGCCCATACCGGACGGGGTATGGGGACGGCCCGTTTCACCCTCATACCGGACGGGGTATTGAGGTTTACAGTTTTGGCGCCCATACCGGACGGGGTATGGGGACGGCATTGGAATCTGATTACAAGTATTAAGGGTAACGAGTAGCGGGACCCCTATGGATCCCCATGGATACTAGTAGGCTGGTGAATGAGGAAAAGTAATTGTGAAATGATTGAATTGCAAGGGTGTGATGAGTATTATGTTACACAGTTTATATGATCTCGTGATTATGATAATGTTATTGCTTTCGTATATTATTTTATGAATTTCATCGAGGTAAGTGAATAGTAAAGGGTTTTATTACTGATAAATGAGTTTATTGTGAATTATGCTCCATTGGTCTTTTTGTGTTTTCTACCCACCTTTATCTCCATGACGGTGAGATATCGTGATGTCCTTACTGGGTTAGTGTAGCTCATTCCTTATTTAATCATTTCAGATCAGGAAGACATCGTTCCCGAGCCCGTTCCGCAAGAAGACGACGAAGGGGACGCCTAAAGACTCCAAAGTCATATTTATAGCTTACTTCTGAATTTCTCTTTTAGTTAGTTTGATCTTTTATATTTTGAGCACCTTTTTCTGGTTTCAGTGTAAGGGATGTTAATCAAATTTTGACTTCGCTTCCGCATTGATATTTTAATATACATTTCATACAAAATTTCCGGGGCCGTTACATAATATATGAAAAATGATTATTTTGTATGTACAATTTTTAGTTGTGGAGCATTCTGAAGCAAGAGGACCAGTTATATCTTTCAAATGCGCAACAGATAAGGATTGCATGGAGGGTTCAGTTTATGCAAACTGCCCAGATTGCTTCTGCCAACAAAACGTTTGCACTTGTAGATCTGATTCACCACCGTCTGTTAAGCCTGTTATCGGATTTCACCAATAAGAATATTAATGAATATGTAATGACAATATCCATCATATTCTATTGTTATATGAAATTTCAAAGTGAGATAAATTAAAAGAGAGTAAAACATATATTGTAATAAGCATTGGTTTAATCACCATTTTAAATAAATCATGTCATATTTATAGATGTATACGTGTATATGTGTGTATATATATCTACATGCATCAGCTCCATTTCACTCTATCTTATATCTCTGAATATATGGAATAGGACACTGTAAAAAACTTTAACATACATGTGTCTAATTTTTATGGGAAAGTACCAAAACCTTTAAACCCGCCGTTTCATTGCTTCCACATCTATACAAATAATTCAGTACAGTACCACCGGCATTATATGATAGGACTGGTATTGGGGTACTGGTTTTGGATTTCATTAATCTCTCTCGCTCTCTCTCCATTGAGCATCGAAGCCAAACAGCCTCAAGATCGGGGTTTTTAATAACCTCAGGAGGCCGTACCAGGTGACAACCGCACCGGAAAGACTGCGGAAGAACAGGAAATGGAACGCGGTAAATCCTCAGATAACATGGAGTAAATAAGTCTGTGTGCAAGGGGAAGATTGTACACAAACAAATATTAGGGCTAATAGAAGAAGAAGTGCATCTTGGGGAAGATGCTATACATCAATATCCTCATAAAAAAGGGTTCTTTCAGGATTTACTGCATTTCATCTCCGGTTCTTCTGCAGTCTTTCCGGTTAGATTGTCACCGACAAGCAACCTCCGGCGGTGAAGCAAAGACGCGATCTTGAGCTTGTTTGGTTGCCACGCGATCTTTAGCTTATATCTGCTCTGCCTCAGCTTCATTGCATGTTTTCATCATTAATTCAAATCCATATGTTTGTATTATCCTCTAATTTCTGATTTTTATATTGTAATTAACTTACTCTAATTTAAAATCCTTTTTGTCGTATACAAGATATATAAATATATATGTAAGGAAGTCCTTAAATGAATATACGAGGAGTGAAAAGTAACTAAAAATTTAGTTAAAATAAAAATGATAACCAAACCCAACAATACATATTGTTGATAGTTTGTCAATGTTAAAAATATAATGTGTGCCGGTGATGGAAGCAAGAGCATTATGGATGCAAGAACTGCAGAAACAAACAAAGCAAGAGACTGACTTGCTCGAAAGAAACCTATCTTACATAAAAGAAAGCTAAGATGTTGGTGGAGGAGATCTATAATTGGCTTTGTAGTTTCCATTTTTTTGGTACTTCGTGCAAGGACACGGGTTCACAAATTACTACCGACAAGTTTACTAAATCTTCAGTCAATGTTACTGTAATAACTCCTGTATTGAAGAAAACCCATTAATAAAATATATACATGTATGTATACGTGATCAATACATATACATATATGCATCGCACAACCACAAACAGTATGCAAAGTACGTGAAAATATATATATCTACATGCATCACCCTCTTCTCACTTCTACCTCAGGTCTCTTGAATAAGGACCGGCACTCTCCCTAAACTCTTCTTTGCATTTGATTAACACGCACGTGTCTAGAAAATATTTAACATACACGTGTCAATTTTTATGGGAAACTACAACAACAATCAACCCAGTCTATAAAACGCACCGTTTCATTGCTTAGAATTGAATGGCCCCATTGAATTAAAAATGTCTAGGAGACTCGATTTTAAGACCAAGACCAGTAAGTTCAGGCACATCAACTGAACCTCCAACTTGGCAAGCATTCTTCTGTTTTCTAGCAACACTATGTGTGTGTGTGTGTATATATACATGTGTGTGTGTATATGTGTATATGTGTGCGTATATACGTGTACATACAGACAAACACTACTCTCTCTCTCTCTATCTATGTATAAATTTATGTATACATATATATATATATATATCTACATGCATCATCCTTATTTCACTCTACGTGAGATCTCTGAATGAGTGACTCTCCACAAAAACAATCAACCCAGTCTATTAAACGCACCGTTTCATTGCTTTATCATGGGCCTATTGGAGACGAGGTTAGATGATAATACCGGTTAGGATTTTATTCATCTCTCTCTATCTCTCTCTCAATCGAGCATGGCAACCAAAGAGCCTTCTTGTCACTGCGGGAGGCTGCGGCCGGTGACAACCTCGCTAGAAATATTGTACACAAATAATATTTGTCCTCATAAAACCGTTCTTGGGAAGTTCTTTGCCTCGCACGCCTCTAAGCGGTCAAGGCGTGCAGAACATGACAATGTATAGCATCAAGGTTACTTTTCTTTTTCTGTCAGGTTTTCTTTTTTCTCGGCAAAGAAATCTAACCTTGACGGTGAATTAAATATCAGAACCCACGTCGGCTGATCATCGGCTACCTGTGCTCGAACGATAGAGAAAGTGAATCGACGCGAAAATCGGTAGCCGGTGCGGTAGAAGAGCCACTTGAGGTTGACTAGCGTTCAGTTCAAGATAGAAGAGCCTTTCGTGGTTGCCGTAAAGTTTGGGAATTCTTCTGGTCAGATTGTAAACCCAAGAACGCCTAATAGTGCCTACTACCCACTAGGGTGACAGGTCTTTCCTCTTCCAATTCCGGAGCCTTTCCATCGGACATCTTCACTTTTCATTGCCCTTTGATTGGCGCTAGGAGAGTTAAATTCATCTCTCTTCTTTCTTTTATAAACAGTCTTGGATATTCTTTGCTTCTTTATGTTGTTTCTTGATTCCATTTGACTTTGGTGAGGGAAACGAAATCTAATACAAGTACTGATTTGCATGTATTGTCTTCTTCTATCTTTTTCATGCTTTGCTTAATTTCTTAATTTGTTTTCGTCACTAATTTGCATATATATATATATATATATATATATATCCCAAGAACCGTTTTTTATGAGGATAAATAGTATCTTCCCCAACATCCACCTCTTCCTCTAGTACCCTTAATATTTGTTTGTTTACAATTTTTCTGGCGAGGTTGTCACCGGCAAGAAGCCTCCGACGATGACAAAAAGACAGCGATCTTGAGGCTGTTTGTTTGCCATGCTCGTGGGAGAGAGAAAGAGAGATGAGTAATCCCCTTGCCCACAGCTTTTATACAATCCATATTATCTGTTAATTTAACGGGTTCCATCTCCGGTTCTTCCGCAGTCTTTCCGGCGACTTTCCGGCGAACTTATCAATTAATTCAACCCATAAAACTAGTTAAACCCACAAAACTGCTTATCTGTGTTTATCTATGTTTGTCCATAAAACTGTTTTACCCTCTGTTTTAGCTTATATCTGCTCTGCTTCACTGCATGTTTTCATCATTCATTCCATCCATACTTTCTGATTTTATATTGTAATCAACATCGTTTAATATATGTTATTTTATAGGTGAAAAAAAATTATATTTGTTTTCAATTGTAAAATATGTGAACCGTAAATTTGGAAAGAGTTTTAAAACCAACAAATCGGTGAATGCGACTAATATGTTATTTTTTTTTTTCCTTTATTCTCCAATATAATATACTTATTTATTTTATTAAATATAATAATTTAATTTATAATAATAATTTATTTAAATATAAATATAATTATATTTATAAATAATTTAATTTTTTTATTATATATATTTTATATACCACTTATTATTATATATAATAGGTAAGGATAAATTAATAATTTAATTGAAAATACAACTATAACATTCTATTATCCAAATACAAATATTTCATTAACATATATTAATATACAATTATCCAAACATAAAAAAATTTATCATTCTGATTTTATATCATTGTCATTCAATTACTGTTATTATAATATATTAATTAACCATGACTAAAATTTCTCAAAATAGAATTTTAGTGTGTATAATGTGTTTATGCATTAGCATATATGTATATATATTGATTATATACATACATATATAAACTTGCTGGTGGTGGTTTGTCGAGTTTAGTAAGAGAGTAACCACTATCAAGAAATGAATTATATTAAAGTCTACTTATCAAACCCACCAAAATTGTATACTTACCAAATTAACCAACATTAATTAACACACTGAGTGTAAAAAAAAATTAACATACACGTGTGGATTTTTTACAGGAAACTATAAAAATCGTCGACGAATCTCCTTAACAGAATCGATGGTGAATGGAAGGTTTGTACACAAGCAGATCCTGAGGTTCACTGAAGAAGAAGACTCCCATTTTAGGAAAGATAGTATTATTACTATCAATATCACTACCACGAACGGTTCTTGCAGAGTCCTTTCTTAACTCGCTCGCCTCTCAGCAACCAAGGCTTAAATTGCCAATACATGAAGGGAAGTGTCCATAATCATCAAGGTTAACTCTCTTTTTCTGTCAATTCTTTTGAACCGATTCTCTGAGAGTTGAATAATTATTTTTAGTGTTTTGAACGTACACTGAAATTTTCTTTCAAAATTTCAGTATACGTTCAAAACACTAAGAAGAATTATTTAATTCTCTGAGCAATCGGTCCAAAAGAATTGACAGACAAAGAGAGTTAACCTTGATGATTATGGACACTTCCCTCCATGTACTGCGAATTTCTTGACACACGTGTGTGTTAACTAAATGCGAAGGAAGAGTTTGGGGAAGGTGTTATTCCATATTCAGTGATCTGAAGTAGAGTGAAATGGGGGGTGATGCATGTAGAGATATATGTGCACGTAGAGTGTATATCGCGTGTTTGTATATGCATATATTTACATATATATTGATTATATACATACATATATAAACTCGCCGGTGGCGGTTTTTGAAGTTTAGCACGAGAGTTTTGAAGATTGAGTTTGGAAATGCCCCTTTGAGGTTGGTTAATTGGTGAATTAAGAACAATTATTTAATTAATTAATTAAAAGTTAATCTTTTAACCGGTTTTTAAAGCGTCTAAACATGACTAAAAAAGAATCTCCCGGAACTCTTCCTCTGCATTTAGTTAACACACACGTGTGTCAAAAAATTAACACACGTGTCGAATTTTACAGGAGACTATCAAAACGGTCGAGCAATCTCCTTAAACGCACCGTTTCATTGCTTCCAATATGAATATAAATAATTAAGTTCATTACCAACAGTATTGATGATCGGACTCAGTTTTGGATTTTAATCATCTAACTCTCTCTAGGATGACGACCAAAAACAGCCAGAGCCCACAACCGGAGACAAGCTCGCCGGAAAGTCTTTGAGAGAAGAACAGATGGAATGCGGCCAATCTATTGATATGAAGTCTGCAGAATCGGTGTTGAATCCAAGGTTTGTACACAAGCAGATTCTGAGGATCATTGAAGAAGAAGAGACTGTTTTCAGGGAAGATGATATTTATTACTATCAATTTCAGAAACGACATCGTTCTCACGAACGGTTCTTACGGAGTCCCTTCTTATCTCGCTCGCCTCTGAGCCGTCAAAGCTTAAATTCATCTTTTTCTTTTTCTTTCAAGATTTCAGTGTACGTTACACTGAGACGAATTAGTCGAGAATTTGTGTAAAAAATCGTTATGATCAGTCATTGATATTCTTTGCTTCTTTATATTCTTTCTTGATTCCATTTGAATTTTCAGAGGGAAAAGAGATCTAAAACGACCACGTTTTCCCTCCATCATGTTACGTATTTCTCAATTCAAAGAGTAATAATAGAATTACTGATTTGCATCTATGGTTTCTTCTTTTTTATGCTTTGCGTAGCTTCTTAATTTGTTTCCATCACTAATTCAACCCGTATCTCTGCAGTATCCTCTGGTTCTCCTTGTATACATTAATATATTTACACGATATATATATATATATATATATATACACACACATGTGCGTGTGTTTATACGTATATATGTATGCATGTCGAAGAATGAAGGCGGCAGTTCAAATATGTTAAAATGGAAGACTGAATTTCATTGGGTTTATTTGTCAATTAATTGTAAAAACAAGCCAAGAGAATTAAAAAGCCCTCTTGTTTGATTCTTAAAAATATTAATTATTTTTATATATACTTTACATATTTAATATACGATTAAAAAGTAGAAAAGTGTATCGAAATTCTACTTTTTATTTCAAGAAAAAAAAAGAAGCATATCAAATTCCAGTCAAGAGAATCAAATTATACAACATCGTTCATACTTGGAAAATCAGCTTGAGATATTCACGAGCTTTGCACGACGAGTTCTTTCATCCACCTCCACTTTGAGACCAAGTTCAGCAAGTTCAGGCACATCAGCAGAACCTTGGACCTCCAAATCGGCAACCATTCGTTTGTTTTCTTCATTGCCTTCCAATAAATTCCTCACAGACCAAATTCCCCACTCCCTAAGAAAGGGGTTTTCTTCATCGGCAACGCATTGTTGTAACAGCAACAGAATCCCATTCTTTTCTCTAATATCATCTTGAACATACTTCCTTTGGTATGCACAGTTACCAATCACCGCAACAATATCTCTCCTGAATCCTTTATAAGGACAGAGCTTGGGTGGACATGAACTAGTTCTCTCTTGGTTCTCACTCTGTTTCAAAGCTCTCCTGATTAGTGCAGGAGGTTCAAGTTGACAAAGCAAGCATAAAAGCGAATCTAAAAGTCCAAAAGATAGAAGTGCACTGACAACATCCCCGCCTTCCTCCTTAAAGCCTTCTAGACTCTCTCGTGCACATATATCACGCAAAAGAGTGAGAGAGTATCCCATCACATCAATGGCCGCAGAGCCTGTTGGAAGACAAGATTTCCCTCTGGAGGTGAAATCAACAGCCTTAATAGATCTCTTAAATATTTCAAGAATACACAGTGCCAGAGCATTGGGAATATTGATCTCTCTAATTCTCTCATTTACAATCTCGGACATGATTCTCAAAAGAAAAGCTTGTTCAGATGAAAAAGCATCATTTTCTGAATTACCGGTATCCTCAGTGTCTTCAGTAGCACAAACTTCACATAACTTGGGGAAAAGAATGGGGAAGTGAACATCTTCTAAGCAAATTCTTGAAAGGAGTAACTTCAACCAATCTTCCCTAAAACCAACTGGCAATAGCCAACAAAAGAAATGGAAGTATTTAGACTCCATGTTTGACAACCTATATTATCATAATAAGAAAACATGTATATATACACATATATTGAAAATCTCAAACCCTATGTCCCCTAGTTCCACCTTAAGCTGGGATACTTCAAATCCATCCCTTAATGATAACCGTATGCTCTACAGCCAAAGAGTTTATGCTGACATGACACTAATGATGAGAACCAAGAACCAATTAATGAACAAATTCAAAAACTTACCAGCAGAAGCAGTCTGTATTACTTCAACCACAATGATCAAACCTTGATCTTTGCAAAGCTCAGCAATCATTTTAGGGCTCCCCTCAGCACATACATAAATAACTTTACACAAAGGATCACTAGTCTCACAACTCCGGACTCTTGCAAGCACAATGAACTGATCTGGAAAAAGTTGATCCCATACAGCTTCTTGATGTTGTTCTCCAGCCAAGCAAATGTTTGCCAAAATCTGCAACCCCATTCGAGTAATCCCATAATCTGGATAAGCAGACTGCAAAATAGTGGAAACAATTTCAACACCATTTTGAGCAATAAATGAGTTCTGGTTGGCAATTTCTCCTGCACATAAATTTCTTAGTAGCTTCAGAGATAGCATGAGATATTGGCCACGAGGAGGATATGGAAGAGATTGACTAAGCTGGAGGACTTTAGGAAGCATAGCTCTAGAAGCAATGTTAGAACGCCCATTATCTGTTTTAGAAGACTCTATAAGAATCTGCAGGGCTTCTTCCAAAGAAAATGACCCTGATGCAGAGAACAGTGACTGAAGAATATCTGTAGGCACCAATAGGTCCAGCAATGATTCGTCATCCATTACTCCACCACCAAAAGGAAGGTTAAGTTAACAAGATTTACAAACCAATCTTTACGCCTCTCTTCCTAAATTTCACAAATTGCCAGAAGCTTCTAATAAAACCAGCAAGTGCATGGTTTATATCCGGTCCTTTCGGGTCGTTTGACTCGGGCCGATTGCACTTTGCAATGGCATTTTTGTTTGGGGTCTAGCAGCTCTCTCTTAGGCTTCAATGTACTAATACCTGCCACCAAAACATCATGAATGATTCAGTAAACGTCTTGAAAGGCAGTAAGACATGACAATTAACTTTTTCCATTGTTGACTCTACCGGAGGAGTATGAAATCAACAACGTGTAACTGCTTGGGTATTGAGTGTTCTGCTACTTGAGAAAGTATGTGAGAGGATTGATGTTGAGCAGAACTGGGGTTAAAGCAGCCAACAACATGCCCTGCTAACTTGAACAAAAAGTCAAGCAGGGATCTGTCGATAACCACCCAGGCACTAATCAAATAAAGGAGAAGTTTTCATGCTTTTTGCAAGCATAGCGGAGGGTGACTCAGTCCAAGGATATTGAATGGAAAAACAAGAGCAAGGGAGGTCAGCAGCCACAAAGAAGAAAGAAACCATTGGTCTAAGGATCTTCACTATTCGGCTTTTATCTTATGAGATCTGGGTTGGGGAATTACCTGATCAAAAGTCTTTGGATGTCAGAGATCAGCTGTTCTCCCCTGCTTCTATATTCTTTTCTGCCCTCCTGTCCAATCATCAGTCTCAAATACGTCTGCTTCACTCACTCATCTTTAGTGAATATTGCAATAGTTACTCCTGTATGGAAGAAAAACCATTAATTTAAAAGGTGTTTAGTTGCAGAAAAGGTCAAAGATGAAAGCCAAACATTTTTCTGAAATCTTTTTTGTGGAAGAAAGAATAAATGTTAATAATGAGTTGAAATTCTCATTTAAATTCTTTCGAAAAAAATCTCATTTAAATTGCTAGTCTCAAACATTTGAAGCTACTTATTTGAATACCCAGCTACACATTTCTGTCACAACCTGTGATGCGAGGGCACAGCTCCACAAAATAGGTTTGTCAAAGTAAGGGAGTTACCACTAACCTGTTTAAGATATGATTAGGCACCATTCGCTTGGTCTTTTCCTTTCTTTTGAACCAAAAAACTGCTTATTTGTTGTAACCCTTTGTTTAAGAGCAGCAAATAAACCCTTTGTTTCAAGCACCCAAACTGTAACCAAAGAGGGTCATAACCATATCTTTTACTATTTCAAATTTTTTACCTTAAATTGAGCCATAACCCCAATAGGACCCTCATGTATTCAAACCTTAGAAAATGCAATTTTTGGATAAAGGAAAATGCCCCAAACAGCCCTATTCATCCTACGAAAATGGTTCAAAATCAGTGAGCGAAATGGAAAAAAAAATTATGGAATCAAGTTCTGCATAGCTTGATAAAGAGACTCCTTAACCAATGGAAACCAAAAAACTAGCAGAGCAATAAGTAGAAAATGGTGTTCTTTAAAGACATTCTTGCGTAATTAAATATAAAACTACCACTTAAGAAGGAAGTCCATTACAATTATCTAAGAAGAGATCAGCTCCAGTTATCAAAATAATAAAGACGTGTATTAAAGCCATTAAACACAAAAAAGAAAACACTTCAAGGATGTCGTTATTGACTTAATTTTATTTCCCTCCTATTCTTCCTACTTTAGATGCTATACCACTAAAAGAGAATTTGAATATATCTTTTTCAAATTGTCATTATCTTAATGTTCTTCTAGCCTCATCTTGCTGTCACTTAAAAGAGCTTACACTTTATTGTTTTTCCCTTTATAACCCCAACATACACAATGCTAAAAAAGCAACAATGTTAAAAGAATAACAAGATTTCTTTCCAAGTGTTATCGGAAACTAACAGCATCATGTTGGATTGAGCACTAACAATCACCATTTTAATGCAAACCCCTACCAGTTCACCTCTTCTCTCCCTATCTTAACCCAATAATCACATCCTTATCGCCAGTTTTAATCCCAGTCATGCAAATAAGTTTCCATTTTCAGATTCATAAAAATGATATCCGTCCCCCAAAGTATTTTTGTTTGGCTAGAATATGAAGCAGGAGAACGTCCCAAATTGATTCCATTTTTCCATGCAAAGCACAAAAATAATCACAGCAGTATATTCGTCAACCTTTTAAGCATTTATCCTAATAATCAGAATAAGGTTTACCTGTAATTACTCAGTCGATGCCAAATCCAGTTTCAACGTTCATTTTTCCGAGCATATTTCTTTTTCTTTTTTTACTAACAATGGATCAATAACTACGCAACGAGGGCTAGAAAATTTACCTACGAATTCCTTCAGATGTCAGCTACACGATCTTCCGTATTTCTCGATTTCAGCTTTAACTCTCCTCAAAAGTCAGAGGATTCCTTTCCAGTTTCCTCTCTGGTCCGCCTTCCGTTTTTCAAAAGAAAACAGGAAGAGGAGCTCTGAAGTTGGTCCGCTCTCTCTCTCTCTCTCTCTCTCTCTATTTTTCGCACTTCCTTTCCTTTTTCCTCTGGTCTGCTTTTCAATTACCTTTCTTCTTGTCAACCCGTATGCTCACCCCTTCTCACTTGCTCTCTTCGCGCCTCAGCGCTACACACTCTTCCTCTGTTGCACCCTTCTCCAACCTCCTCTTCCTGACATTTAGCCAAAGACAAAAAGAGGAGGAGAACTAACAAAACGGCGCCGTTTGGTTGCTTTCAATAGAAGTGGGCCGGGCCGAAAATGAATGGGCTAGAATGGGCTTCTTCTTGGGATATATTTAGTTTTAAATTAAATGGGCTTGGGTTTTTAATTTCGGGTGAATTTGTTGGATTTAAATTTTAAAATGAAATAGATTTAATTTGAAGATTGGATTAAGTTAATTAGGTTTGAGTTTTAATTGGTGTAATAATAATAATTATTATTATTATTATTATGATTGCAATTATAATTACAATAATAATTATATAATTTAAAGCAAAATTTTACTGGACAGAAAAGTACAAGACACTTATTTTATAGTGTAAGCTAATTATGGTACAAGTACATGATGCTAACATTTGCTAAGATATTTACAAATTCATTATTTATTTATTTATGAAAATTTTGTCTTGTCTTGAGATGTTATTTTTCATAAATTCGCTTTCCTTTCATTTTGCAAGGAGTAACGGACGACATAACGGTAATTTCCAAGGAAGCTTCCGTCCCGCGCTTGCGGTTGCCACGTCATCGACATTACTGACACGTGTTTCTCTCGCGTTCACCGACCAAAACGACGCGTTTCATTGTTTCCTTAAAAACATTTTCTCTCCCAGGTCTTTCACTGATAAGCTAAAATAATCATTCCAGCAGATCCAATCTCATTTGTTGTTTTCTTAATTATATATCTGATTAACTAACATTTTATCGTGACTGACGGCTTGATTTTCTTCCGTTTCGTTTTCTCTGCAACCAGTAAGTCTCTCTCTCTCTCTCTGTGCTCCATTTTCGTATCATATTCTCTGGTTTAGCTTGTATATATGTATGATGTGTATGTATATATATATGTATGTAATTTTTTCTTCATAATTTTGTATTTCTTTTCTGGGTTTATTGCGTGTGTATATGAACAAACAAAAAGTTCATACTTTTGTAAAGATTCCATTATCTGAGTATATGGGTTTGTCTGCATAAGATCTGGCTTCTTTTCAGTACCATGCCAGGTGTTTGTTTTTGTTCCACACCCATTACATGTCTTTTGGTATTTCTAAATTATGATGTTTTCTTTTGTTGCTAGTTTTGTGCTGTTTCCTATTTGTTTTTTTTTTTTTTTTTTTCAAAAAGTTTTGAAGTTAGTTCCTGGTTTGGTTTTAAAGTTATTGTGGCTAATCAATTGTGTGCTATTTTTCTGCGTCTAATTTCAAGATATCTGCAAAGGAGCAATGGTGAAGGAGACTGGGTACTATGATATCTTGGGTGTCAGTGTTGATGCATCCCCTTCTGAGATCAAGAAAGCTTATTACCTCAAAGTAAGGCTTCTGTTCCAACACATGGAACTTATTGTTTCGTGGGTTTTTGAAATGCTAGTTTTTTGTAAATTATGGATAAAGCATTTCACTTTGTTGTTGATATCTTTTAGCCTATATAGTTCCTTAAAGTGTCCTGAAACCGTTTTTAAATATGTGACCTTTAGACTTCTTGGTGATCCATTATTGGATATATGTTTACAGTTTTGTTTATTTTGGCACCGGGATTAAGATGTGGTGGGTTTTGACTTTGGGCGAGGAAGATTTAATCTCTGTGATTGAATAGAGAGCTTCAAATTAACTTTTAGTTCTATGCAGGCAAGGATAGTTCATCCTGATAAAAATCCTGGGGATCCAAAAGCTGCTCAAAATTTTCAGGTGGGATACAAGATATGACTTTCTCATTTTCTCCTAGAATGTAAGAGATTTTAATTTTTGTACCTCAAAAAAAATTTATAAGCACAATTAAGTATTAACTGAAAACCATGTAATTCTGTCAATAGTTTTAATTTTATTATTTGCTCAACTTTCTTCCCTAAGCATGTAGTAAAGCACAAAAAAATTGATGGTAGAATTTCATGCTCAGTCTTAAATGATCGATCATGTTTAGATCTCTTTTTTCTTTTTTACTTTAAAATTTATAAGTTTTGCAATTCTTGAAAGGAACATCTCTGTGTGAATGGTACACTTTTTTGTTTCATAGTTTCGGTTATCTTCATACATTACTTGTGGTGTAACTCTTCAGAAGCCAGTTTGTCAAAGTATTTCTTTTCCTTTCTTGTTCTCATTTTCATCCTTACGGTAGGTACTTGGTGAAGCATACCAAGTTCTTAGTGATCCCGAGAAACGTGAAGCATATGACAAGAATGGAAAGGAAGGCATACCAGGGTAAGTTTACACACTATAAGCACAGGCTTGAATGATTCACTAGTAAACACATGTTGCTTATGGTAGGTAGCAATAACTCAAACCGCATTGTCACACACATATGCATAAGAAACTATCATTTGCTTCAATACTTTTTTGTTTCAGGTAACAATGTCAAAATTTTTATAAGAAGCCATTAACAAAAACTTTAATCCAAATATTCTTGAAATTTTATGGAACCTACATATTCAAGGATAACCATGATTGTGTCAGAGCCACTCAGAATAACTTTTGAATATTTGTTCTACTTTCATGTTATTTTTATTCGGCAAAAGAATGGGTAGAAAAATGAAATTGAGTTTCTAAATTACTTTTCTTCTCCAGGGACTTTATGATGGATCCTGCAGCAGTCTTTGGGATGCTTTTTGGAAGCGAGTTCTTTGAAGATTATGTTGGACAACTTGCTTTGGCTTCCATTTCATCAGTAGAAGTTGAATTAGAATCAGAGGACCCTGAAATTCGCAAGCAGAAATTCCGTGAGAAGATAAAGGTAATTTGCTCTCAATGGTAGTCTCATCAGTCTTGACTCTTTTAATATGCTTAAAGCTGATTTTTTTCGTTTCGGGATTATGATGCACAGACAATGCAAAAGGAGAGGGAAGAAAGGCTCATCACGGTATTGAAAAATCGGCTTGAACCATTTGTTGAAGGTCGAGTAGATGAATTCGTTAGCTGGGCAAATTTAGAGGCGCAGCGCCTGTCTACAGCTGGTAAAATTTTAGTTCTGTTCCTCATTCTAGTACTCAAAATTACTTATGAATGAAACTTTGTCTTGAATTCTTCCAACTCTATGAGAGGAGTGCTTCTCGTGTGAAGCCATTTATATTAGTCTGTCATGTTTGATTTCGTATTAATTTTCTGAAAACCGTTGCGTTTTCAACGTTTCTTGTTTTGAATATGACCACAAGAATGTCAAAAAAATATGGAATACTTTTCACTGGCAGCAAATTAAGTGCATGCTTAGTTTAACTTTTCGATGCCGCAGCTGTGGGGGCTTTTAGCTATGTTCCAAAAAAACTAAACATATAATGAATTTAAGTGCTTATCTTAAACTTTATATGTAAAAACTGTACATAAGCACAAGTGAAGCATTCCTAACTTTTTTTACCAAACACAAGATAGTCTTTGTCAAGAAAATGTATTTTGAAACTCTATTTTTCTTTGAGCTTTTTACTTGTGCAACGAAAGTCGCAACAAAATGGGAGGTTGGTATTTTAGTAGGAATTGTTGTCTGTTTATAACTGACTAGCTTCTAGACTTCTGTTTTGCTTACATGGTATTTTGCTGAGTTTACTTTTTGGTCAAATAGAACAGATAAGTTCCGTAAAGCTTGAAACTTCTAGAATCTATTTGGATCAAGTTGAAGAGCCCATAAGCTCTTGCAACAACTTATGAAAGTTAGTGAAGGTTGCTTTTTTCTTTTTTCTTTTTTAAATGTGCTTATAAGTTATTAAACATAAACTGGTTGATCAAGAAAAAGCATGATTACAACCATTCATTTTTTTATCTTGAACATCCACGGGTGGAATGTTCCATTTTAGTTTATGATGCTGTCTAGGATATTTTGTTTCATATTTCTCTCCATCCATACTCTTCCATTTGTAGACTCCTTATTGAGATTCTGTCGTTTTCAAATCCAAATTCCTGTTTACCTACTAAGTTTGAATATCTCAAGTTTTAAATATTCGTTGGCCTTTTTTCGTTTATTAAATTAAATGACAACACCCTCTTATTCCTACCATTTCTGATTGAAGACTAAGGAAATCACATATTATCCCCTGAAATCAGTGAAATGCACTAGAAGTATTTTCAATCAAAATTCAGAATGTGAGTGATTGAATCATTTTATATTTTCAATCATATTCCAGGCTGGCTATTTTAAAGTTGTAGTTCCTTTGAGGATATGATTGATGGTTAATTCCTCAACTTTAAGTAGAAAATAACCGAATTATTGCTAATACAATATTGTTGATTCATTTTTTTTTTTCACTTCAGCTTTTGGTGAAGCAATGCTACATACCATTGGTTATATTTACACAAGGAAAGCTGCAAGGGAACTTGGAAAAGACAAACGTTATATGAAAGTACCATTTTTAGCCGAGTGGGTACGAGACAAGGGACATTTGATAAAATCACAAGTAATGGCCGCTTCAGGTAAACATTTTCTGCTATCAAGATACCTCTTTCTTTCGAAATGGACTTCAAGGGCTTTGATCAAACTATCAAATGAAACCAATCATCTTGTTTACTTCTCCAAAAATAAAATATCTTGTTTGCTCTTTTGTATGCAGGTGCTGTTTCTTTAATTCAAATACAGGACGAAATGAAGAAACTGAACCAAGGAGAGAATAAAGAAGAGAACATTGTAAAACTGATGGAAGCAAAAAAGGATGCGATGCTTCAATCCCTTTGGAATATGAATGTGCTTGACATCGAGTCAACTTTATCACGTGTTTGCCAAGCCGTGAGTTTCAATAAAGTTTCTCTTTTAACTTAAAACTATCTTTATTTGTGCTGTAAAGATGACTTGCTTCCATCTTCTCTGAGTATTTTAACGCACCCCTTAGTTTATAAGTTAGATTATCTTAATATAAGGTCTTGAAGCAAAAAAAGAACTTCAAGTACATGATCTTTCTAGAATGATATAGCAGTGAAAAAATAATTACGATCGTATAATTTTCATGTCTGTGAAGGGAAAGAAACGGCTAAGGTCCTTTTGAAGGGGAGATGAGTAGAGGAGGAAAGGGGAGGAAACGAGAGTAATTTATTTGTCACAACAAATTATTGATTTTTCTCACTGAATAATTTTTTTTAGTTTTGCTACTAGGACAGATTTCAATCTATTATTTATATTCTAATATGTCTTCTCACGTGAAAGACTAAATATGTGAATCAAACATAGACTTGCTGTACCATACGCAAATTAAATTTTAGTAGAAATAACATAGTGAGAATCCAAACACCAGACATCCAAATCTAATACCAAATAAATTTTAATTGACTAATATTTTGTGTTAGAATGACCAAATAACTCTCGTTGTCTTTCCTCTTGCTGCTCTCTCCTGATTAGACCAAGATTTTGTAGATTTGTTAGGCTAATTATTATATTGAAAGCACGTGGTTAATTGGTTGACTTATTTCCATTATTTATCTAAATGATGGTGTTCCAGATCATTTAGCTAACTTCTGACGGAACTGTTAATCAGAACAGACATTTGCTTTCATGGTTTTTGCAACAGCCCTGAAAAGAATTGTGGACAGGCCTTAAATTCTTTGCTTTGCTGCCCTTAAACTCCTATCAACAGTGTATTTTTGCAACAGTATATTTTTGGCAGGGATACAAAATGAATTCATGAAAAAGGTGACTTTGTCATTAAAGAATCTGGTTAGTTTTGAGTTTTAGGGAAAATCATAATTTCACTCGTTGTAGTTCAGCCGTATTGTGGAAATTTACAGTTCCACTCATTATAGTTTAGTCTCATTGCAGATCAAATCTTTCATAGTTTCAATACGTGGTGATTTAGTTTCTTGTCATTTTTGCATAAAAATAACTAGTTTTTAAACTATCATCTTGTAATTGTTAAATCTTTTCTTCTAATTTTGATCTTAGTCTTAAGCTTCTATATATTTTCATATGTAAAAATACTGAAGCATGTGCAAATGTCCTCTACCAATTGAGTAAAAAAATAATAAAATCACATGATTTAACCTACAACAAGACTGAATTACAGATAGTGAAACTGTACTTTATAATTGACCCCACAAATATTTGGTGGTCTGAAGTTTATTTGATTTTGTGCTAGGCTCAACCTAAAACATAACTTGGGGATGATGAACTTTCAGGTACTCAAGGACCCAAGTGTATCTAAGGAAGTTTTGAGGTTACGAGCAAAAGGACTTAAAAAGCTCGGAACTATCTTCCAGGTAAGTATTAGAAATGATCATGTATCCGGCTCCTCCATCCTTCATGATGTCCTAAATTTTTCACACACGAGAATTATGATTGCTTTTAGTTATCACGAAAGCTAATTAGGATTCTTCAATCATTCCATCCACTCTTTACTTTACCCATTGCTGAGGAGTAGTTAAGTTATTCATTTTTATTATTTGTCAGGGTGCCAAGACTGCTTATAGCAGAGAAAACAGCCTGCGCCATGAGACGGAAAAGTTGGATGCTGTGGCTTCAACATCGTGAAACTCGGTCTCATTCTTGGATTTACAGCTGCAGAAAGCTCTTTTTGTTTAAAATTCATACAGTGGTTATACATATAACTTGTATGATGTTGAAAGGGATCTATCCCTTGTATTATTCATTTTCTGCTGGCTGTAGATTTGTGCTTGGGTATATTAGCCTGCAGTTTCTTAGTTGATGTGGAAAGTCGGTGCCTCTACAATCTCTAAACATGCCCATTTTACTTGGAGGAAAATCCAGTTTCATTTTCCATATTTTAGTTTTACTTTGGTTTTTCTTTTTTTGGTTAAGTTATTTTCTTTGTTTTAACTTCATTTTAGGTAAAGCTGTTTATTCTAAAACAGGAAAAGATAGGTGATGCTTGTTTGGCTCCAACGAAGTTAATTAGTGATATTGTATGCCTTGTGAGAAGAAGGTCAAAAAGCTCTCATCAACATTTTCAGTGGCTGATATGCTAACAATGAATTAAGCAAACATATCATCACTAAAAATGGCATAATTTTTCTATATCTAGCTTGAAAGCAACTTAAGTGGTATTTCTATTTCAGGTGTTCTAAGATATCCAGAATCAAAGATATTTCTAGAATTCAAGAGATAATAACATCAAATGAGGTGAATGTATCAAATGATTGTCAATTTGATCACTGCAACTCCACTAATACTACAAATATAGTAATGAATTAAGTTTTTAGATTATAAATAGCAAAGTGACACCATTAAATTTGCATTTATTTAAATAAAAAGTATTTATTAAAAGGTATTTACTAATTGCCTCTTATTCTTTCCAATTCAAATCAGAAGCTGTCTAATACAACAACACTAAAAATCCATTTACACAGAAACTGCACCAATTTAATATGTTGAGTCTATCCTCTCTACTATAAAATATAAAAAGCCCATTATTCCCAAGTTTTCTGCTCTACATATCATTTCCATGGAAGCTGCTCATCCCATTTAGGAGCTTTCCGCACCAGAATGTCACCATATGCATTTTCTTGCTTCACATCCACATACCCTTTACTTTTTAGTACCTAAACACGTTACAAAGTCACCACTTTTAGACCTCGGGTTGCAGTATTCCACAGCTTTGTAATGTCAAAAACAAAGACAAGCACGTGCACGGAGATAATCTTTTCTTTCGTGTTTTTTGCTCATGTTCACATTGATCATAAAGACTATCATCGAATTCATTTCAAGAACAAAAGTTCTTGGGTTTTTTTAAAAAAAGTTTAACTTATTTGTTCACGAATTTTCTTTTGAACAAAAGTATATATATTTTATAATTAGATAATACATATTCATCTATTATAATACAATTTTTTAACAAAAACATACAATTTAATTAAAATTCGTAATCTCTTATAAAGAGAGATATATACCAACTATCTATCTGAAGATTTATTGAAGTTTATATTGAAATATGAAAAACAAGTTCATGATCAAAAGCTCAAACATGTAAAAAAGTTATAATCTTCTAATAAAAACACATGAGAATATATTTTTTAATTAGAATCCACAATCTCTTATAAAGAGAGAGAATACTAACTATTCAGCTGAAAATTAATTAGAGTTTATATTTAAATATAAAAAACAAGTTCATATGCAAAAGATTAAACACGCACAAATATAGGTTAAGAAACTAAACCATGAAAAGCTGCAAAATCTAAATAAGACCAAGCAATAGGAGGTGGAACTATACTTTGGTATGTATAAAAAAATATAGGAAACTTACCAGTATCTCATAAAAGAGCCTTGAATTTCCTTTTCGGGTTCTTCCTTCTCAAACTTGCGACAGGTTCACCACTTGATCTGTAAAAGTTTTTCCCAAATAGTTTGCCATCCCTCTGTAAACACAAATCTCAAAAAATTGAAGGGGTATTCATAAAAGAAATATCTAAGATATATATATATATATATATATATAAATCAAAAGATCCAAATGCCTGTTGGCTTCACCTTGTTCTCTCTGACCATCCATCTGCAGTGAAGATAAGATTAGATCAGAATGCTACATTAAGGAAATTACACAAGCCCATGATTAGAATACAATACAACTATCAAATCAATCTGAAGTAGTTCTTATGTAGTCAATTTTCTTCTCTTTCAACTAGATTCATCTCCTGACCAAGAAAAAGATGCATTTTTAACAGCACAACAATTGAATGTACAAGAGAAAAAACGGAAAAACCATATAGAAAACATACTATACTTCAGCTAACATAATTTTAGAAAACGAAGGGTTATCGAAGAAACAAAATAACGTGCAAAAAAAGATATTCAAACAAGTTATTTTACCTCGCACATTAAACTGAGATCAGGTTCTTTGTCTTTACTAAGAGATACCACTTTCTAGGTAATTTCAAGTATATTTTCACTTCTTGCTGTATCCATGATATCGTAACTGGAGCTTTCAGGTTCTCAAGTGATCTCAGTGTGTCTGACACAAGCTCTGTTTGCTCCATTGATGTTAACTCGTGAACAGATGATTCCGGGCCATAATCTAATTCTTCATTTAATAATTGTTGAAAAAGTTCTTCTGAAATAGTCTCTAATGATAATTGTTGAACATACGTTTCAAGAGCCATCTCTGCTTGTTTCGAAGTTTCAGAAACAAGATTTTCTACCTTATTTAATCTTTGAGGAGATTCCACAATTATAATAGATTCAGATACCTTTAACTTCTGTCCACTGCAGAGTGATCTAAGCTCTGACGAACCATCTGCCAAGAATATCATTAACAAAGACAGCCAAATAACCAAAATACAAAGAGGTAAAATAAGTTGCTTTGCTGAGAATGTCATAACTAATGAAACAAGGAAGCAAAGGTTCCGAGAACTTGGAAATAATGGGTCCACGATTGGCTCTCCAGAAAGCAAGAGCATTATTAGGAGCTTTTTTTCGTTTGGATATCAAGGCACTTGAGTCTCCTACGCTTTTTTCAATAAACAAAATTAAAAGATATTATTTTCACTTAGTGGTTGTCTGTACAACTATCGAAATTAATAGAAGGTATAGAAATATATATGAATTTCCATCTTATTGGTGGATGGAAACAATTTCATTACTTCACCAATTACATTAACCAAAATCTTAATTTCTAACGAAATTATTTAGAAATAATACTTTTCTTTTCGAAAAATACCAACATGCTCATATAGGTGGATGGAAACAATATTATTGCATCGCCAATTATATTAACTAAAGTCTCATTGCTAATTATAGTAATTAATGTCTCAAGTTCTAACGAAATCATTTGAAAATAATACTTTTTGGGAAGTACCAACATACTCAAGTGGGTGGATAGGAAACAATATTATTGTTTCTCCAGTTACTTTAGTTAAAATCTCAAGTTCTAACAAAGTCATTTGGAAATAACACTTCTTGTTCAGGAAATACCAACATGTTCATGCTAAAGTGAAATCGTACTAAAACTCTAATTAAGTATTGTAGCTACTTCTCAAAATTAGCAAACTATGTTGCATTTGATAAATTTATCACCTGAAAAGCACCAATTGCTACTGATTCACGGAATGATTTACGACAAAATGTGAGAGGCAGTTTCACCAAAACTGTGACTTACCTCATCGATAACTTACGAACGTCATCAAATAAGCATTTTTTTCCTTTCTTTGAGGTCTGATCTCCAGTGGCAGGCATAGGAATCACCTTAAATCCCAGTGTTGTAGCTACTACACAGAAAGAAAGTACTTAAGATGGATATTGGTAAGAAGAAAATGTTCCTATTCCTAGTATATATATATATATATATATTTATTCAGATGCATGATTAACTTTTCCACTCTTCTTTTACCTGAAAGTTGTGATGTATTGGGTTGAGCTGCAGTAGAACTAGATGTAATTAATACTGGTTCAACTTCCATGTTAACCTGATACATTCCGTTTTCTGATGAAACCATGTTGGGCCAATTTTCTGCCTCTAAACCGGTATGATGTTCCTCGCCAAATTCTCTAACAGTTTCAGGAGGTTCTTCCTCGGCTGCATGAGCTGCACTATGTGTACTTGATGCCAGTTCATCTTCCATGTTACCTTGACCCTTCTTGTTTTGTGATAAATTCATGTTAGACAAACTTATCGATTTTAAATCAGTATGATCTTCCTCACCAAATTCTCTAAAAACTTCAATTCCTCCTCATCAGCATCAAATATTTCCAAGTGGATTCTCCTTGGAATATATCATCTTGAAGTTTTCTTATGCTTTCTTGCAAGCTGATTAGATCAAGGTCCTCTTGTATGATCTGATTAATCCTCCTTTCATCCTCATCCCCACGTAAAGTTTCAAGGTTCTTGTCATCTTGCTGCAGGAACATACTTCCTCAAATCTGTTCCATGCTTGTTTCCATGTCGCCTAGCTCACACCAGACTCTGACCTCCAAAGCAATCCTCATTACTTGAGAAAAATTAACACTGCAAAACCGGGATAGTATCAAACATCTTTGAAAATATGAGCTAATCAAACTAAAACAAGCATCTAAAAGCCCAGAGAAACTGAATTAGATTTATATACATACTCTTGAGGAGGGTTGTCATTTGAGGAGCAAACATCCTGACAGGCAGAAAACTCATCAGAATGGAACTGCAACAAAAAGAAATTAAAATCTTGAGAATATGTTGTGAAAGAAATAAAAACTTATAGCAAAAATTGTTCCTTTTTGAAGAACTCATTTGGGCAAAAAAGGATGCCAACTGCACTCTACATTTGAGAGAGAGTATGGAGAACCTAGAAACAGTATAACACAGGTTTTCATCCATAGTAATAGATTACTAATCAAGATTCTACTCGATGCTAAACATAAGTACGTTAGTGATTGTGGTTATAAGGATTAGATTTTGAATTTTTAGGTTAAACTAAATGGACAATAACTTTAAAGAAGATTATTACTGAAGAAAATAATCACATCACACGCACAATCACACAAACTAAATTGTAAAAGAAGAAAAAATACAAAATTTACGTAATTTGGCATACATGTCTACATCCACGAACAAGACAGAGAAAAAAATTTTCACCATAATGATAAGAAAAAAATACATTCGCCGCTTCAGTTGTAAACCATAATATATTCAAAATACTAAGATTTTTCCGAACCAAACAAAATTAATTTCATATGATCAAAATACCCGAAATATTTAATATGAATAAAATATTCTGAATATTTAATATGATCAAAATATTAATGAAACCAAAATTCAAGCTACATCAATAATTATGCTAAGCCTTGATGTCATAACCACACAAATCTTGGTTGCCTTTTTCATGTATAAGCAATGTTAGTAAGAAAATTAGGAAAAAAGAGAAAGCATCTTATGAGAAATTAGATATAATTAAAAAATTATATATGCAAGTTAAATGGACAGTGTTTGAAAAGCATTTATTTGTTTAGATCAATCATTTGGCATATACCTTGTCTAGAGAGTACTGCCTCGTTTCATCGTTCTTCCAATCTCCATCTGTTTAACCAATAACAATCTTAAAAAAATATAACAAACCAAAAAACGGGATAGAAAATATAAATTAAATCTATAACTTTACACAGAAACTGCACCAATATAATATGTTGAGTCTCTTTCTCTGCTAATAAATATAAAAAGCTGATGCTGTATATGGCAGTTTTCTGCTCCACATATCATTTCCATGGAAGCTGCTCATCTCATTTAGGAGCTTTCTGTACCAGAATGTCACCATCTGCATTTACTTTTTAGTACCTAATGAGTTACAAAACCACCACTGTTAGACCACGGGTTGCAGTATTCCCCAGCTTTGTAATGTCAAAAACAAAGACAAGCCCGTGCATGGAGATGATCTTTTCTTTCATGTTTTTTGCTCATGTTTTAAGATTGATCTTAAAGTCTATCAGCGAGTTCACTACAAGAACAAAATTTTCTTGAGTTTTTTTTAAGAGTTTTACTTGTTTGATCCTGAATTTTCTGTTGGACAAAAGTATATATATTTCATAATTAAATGACACATGTTCATCCATTATAATATAATATTTTAACGAAAACACATGATTTAATTTCGTATTGAAAGAAATATACACCAACCATCCATCCGAAAATTTATTAGAATTTATATTGAAATATGAAAAACAAGTTCATATTCAAAAGCTCAAACACGTAAAAAAATTGCAATCTTCTAAAGAGAACACATGAGAGTATATTATTTAATTAAAATCTGCAATCTCTTATAGAGAAATATATATTAACCATCCAGCCGAAAATTTATTGGAGGTTACATTTAAATATAAAAAATGGGTTCATGTTCAAAATCTCAAATACACACAAATATAGGTTGAAGACCAAACAATAGGAGGTGAAACCATGTTTTGGTTTGTATGAAACTTCCCAGTATCTCATAAAAGAGCCTTGAATTTCCTTTTCTGGTTCTTCCTTCTGAAACTTGTGACAGGCTCACCATCTTTATCCTCTTGCTTTTCCCTTTGATCTGTAAAATTTTTCCCCAAATAGTTTGCCACCCCTCTGTAAACACAATCTTAAGACATTGACGGGGTCCTCATAAAAGAAATTTCTAAGATACATACATATATAAATCAAGAGATCCAAATGCCTGTAGGCTTCATCTTGTTCTTTCTGACCATCCATCTGCAGTGAAGATAAGATTAGATCACATTACAACTATTAAATCAATCTGAAGCAATTCTTACCTAGTTGGTTCTCATCTCTTTCAACTGAACTCATGTCCTAACCAACCAAAAACGAATCTTTAACGGTACAATATAGGATGTACAAGGGAGACAATGGAAACAATCATATAGAAACATACTAATGCCTCATCTAACACAATTTTAGAATATCAAAGTTTATTGAGGAAACAGATAACGTGCAAAAAAGGAAATTCAAACAAGTTACTTCACCTAACTCATTAAACTGAAATCAAAAGTTCTTTATCCTTGCTAAGAGATACCACTTCCTCGGTAATTTTAAATGTATTTTCACTTCTTGTTGCATCCATGATATTATAACTGAAGCTTCTAGGGCCCTCAAGCGATCTTGGTGTTTCTGGGACAAGCTCTGTTTGCTCCTTTATTTGATAATCTACTTCTTTATTTGATAACTGTTGGAAAGGTTCTTTAACATTCTCTAATGATAACTGCTGAACATGTGTTTTAGGAGCCATCCTTGCTTCAAAGTTTCAGCAACAAGGTTTTCTACCATATTTAATATCTTATGAGATTTCACAATTAGAAGAGAAAGGTTGCTAACTCTCTAAGAGAAAAGGTGCCATCAAAGTATCTTTTACTTTCAATCAACATATTCTGAAAATTTTTATTTTGAACTAAAAGTCCAAACCACAACTTTTAGAGTTTGGACAACCCAAGGCATCAAAAAGGTTTTACTTTGCTGCAAGAAATCCTAAATCATTTTCTTTTGCATCAAAGCACATTTATCTTTCAAATAATAAATATGACATGCTTTCAATTTCTAAAAAATTACTTTTCCAACTTGTATACTTTCCATATGGGACACCTGTAGATTTATTTTTAAAGCAAAAGATCAAGAAACTTACAACCCAAAAATTAATTACTTCCAGTTAAACGATAAAAGGACTTTTTTTTAGAGATAAAATTATCTAACACACTAATGAAATCTTACATTGCCCCAAAAAATTGAGGAATATTTGCTCAGGCACCAATAAACAAATTTATTTTGAAAAAATAAATAGACACTCAGTTCTAAAAAAAATTAATTGAAACCATTTACTTTTTGAATGTAGGACATTGAATGATATATGTTTGTGCCAAAAGATCATGAAATTCAAACCTTCAAACATATCTCATATATCTTACACAAACTGAATATAACAGTTATCACAATCCAGCATACAAGTTTTCTATCCATGGTTATCATATATTAGGAAAGTAAATTATAATATCATAAGAGATGTCTGTCACAATATCCTTTACTTTTCCGGCCACAAACAGAAACATATTTCTCTTGAATCAAAATTTCAACGCATATTTTTCAAAAATTGGAACTACATGAGGAGCTGGAGCAGATTTACATTGCTCCAAGAAATCGAAATTCATTTTCTCGTGCATCAGATCACATTTATCTTTAAATAATACATAAAAACCATTTTCGTGTTCGAAATTATAAATTGAGTCTGCTTGACTTTCAAAACCAGAACACTTTCAATGCAAGACATCATAAGAAAAATAATTTTTACATTAAAAAAAAAAATTATCTTCTAACAAAAACCAACAAGCTTTAAAAAACCGTAAATTATAAAAAAAAAAAATCTACTTGCAATCAAAACATCAAAGCATATTTCTTTTTATGTTCCAACCAACCGCGAGATTAAAGAAATTTAGCTTTTCCTCAAAAAATTGAGAAATTTTTGCTTAGACACCAAGCACATTTATTTCAATAGAATTAGTTAATACAGTATCAGTTTCAAAACATTGAATTGAAGCACTTTTACTGAAGAACAAAAACATATCTAGATTATCACTGTGGCTTCAAAATGAAGTCTGCAACCTTCCTCAAATAAAATGATAATTCCCATAACCGAGCATCAAATTTACTTCCAAACTGACACACCAAAACATATTTACTTTGGATCGAAATTTGAAGTCACATCTTTTTGAGTTGGTACAACTTGAGGGATCAAAACAGTTTCATTTTGACACAAAAAATCAAAAATCACATTCTTATACACCAAGGCACATTTCTTTTCTTTAAAAATAGATACAACACATTGTTTCAGCTTTCAAACAATTATTTGAGCCTCTCTTAGTGTTCCAACTGGTACACATTCCACATGAAACACCTACCGTAGTTATAGTAGCTCAACTAATTTTAAGAATATTAATTTTTGGAATAACTTACAGTGAACAAAGAAAAAAGATAATGGTATACCTAAGTAGAGACACAAACATAAGCTGCATATATCTTGAGCCTAAGAGGTAAAAGGCCTTTTGTTTCAAAACTTAAAAAATCATGACACTTTTACATGTCCATATCCTTTAATATAAAATGTAGAAGGCCCAAAAAAAAATTATGATAGAAACTGGTAGAATCAGTGGTCAAGATGACATCATTTTCTACCAAGTCTCAATTTCTTCATTGTGTCACTTAATATATAGAATGCAATAGAGAGAAACATAACACTCTTTCATGTAAAAGTAACACATAACTATGAAAGTTTGTGGTGATAAGATATGAAAGAAACAAAAAGCAAAAGTTCTTGCATAAACTGTTAGATACCATAACCAAACTCACACATCTTTGCCCATGGCTCTAAAAGATTAGGAGAACAAATCTCTAAAAGCAATAGTGTAAACATAATAACTTTTAATTTCAGATAATCAAACCTTTATGAGGAATCATGCCACCAAATTAGCTCTTACTTTCAATGCCAGATACAGAAACATGTTTTCATTAAATCAAAAGCTCAACGCACGTTTTTTTAGAATTAGAACTCGACTAGAGAAAATTTAAATTGCCCCAAGAAATAAAAAAAATTCTTATCCATCAAGGTAATTTATTTTAAGCATTAGACAAAACACACTTTTATACTCCAAAATAATAAATTGAGACTCTCTAACTTTCCAAACCTGAACAAGTTCCATACAGGACACCATAAGCAATTATTGTTAAAAAAACAACAAAGGAACTTTGAAACGACATACCAAAAAATATTAGCTTGCAACCAAAAAACATCCATACATACCTTTTTTTGAGTTCCAACTACCCTAGCGATAGGAGGAATTTTACTTCTTCCCAAGAAATTGAAAAACATTTGCCTTGATATCAAAGTACATTTATTTTGAAACAATAAACCAATGAACTCTCATCCGGGAAGCAATGAATTTAAGCAATTTTACTGAGGAATGAAAGCACATCAAGTTTATTAAATTGGCTTCAAAATAAAGAACGACGACCTTTCTCAAATAAAATGAATAGTTCCTATAACTGAGCATTCTTGTCTTTCATCCGTAGTAATAATAAATGATTGAGAAAGCTTACTGCCAACTCCATAAGAGAAAGGTTGCTACTCTCCGAGAGAAAGGGTGTCATCAAAGTTACTTTTACTTTCAACTGACATATTCTAAAAAATATTTACTTTGAACCAAAAGTCCAAACAATAACATTTAGAGTTCGAACAAACCGAGCCATCAAAGAAGTTTTACTTTGCTGCAGGAAGTCCAAAATCATTTTCTTCTGCACCAAGGCACATTTATCTTTTAAATAACAGATACAATACGCTTTCAATTTCTAAAAAATTACTTGAGATCCACTTACTTTTCCAACTGGTATACTTACCATATAGGACACCTGTAGATTTATTTTCAACACAAAAGATCAAGAAACTTTAAACGAATATACCAAAGAACAATTATTTCCACTAAAAAGATCAAGGGACAATATTTAAGAGTTAGAATTATCGAAGGGACTAGCGAAATCTTACATTGCCCCAAAAAGTCGAGAGATTGAATGAATTTTACTTCTCCCCCAAAAATTGCGAAGCTTTTATTTAGATACCGAGACACATTTATTTTCAAAGAATTAGTTAATACAGTGTCAGTTTCAAAACATCAAATTGAGTCACTTTTACCAAAAAACAAAACAGCATCAAGATTATCAATGTGGCTTCAAAGTAAAGCGTGGCAATCTTTCTCACATAAAATGACAATTCCCGTAAGCAGGATCAAATTTTTCCGTCCATTCTAAAAATAGATTGGGAAAGCATATTGTCATCACTAAGTGAAAGGTTGCCTAACTCTACATAAGAAAGTGCACCACCAAATTAAACTTTTACTTTCAAACCTACACACCGAAACATATTTACTTTGGATTGAAATTTCAGACCACATCTTTTTGAGTTGGTACAACTTAACGGATCAAAACACTTTCACTTTGCCACAAAAAATCAAGAATCACATTTTTATGCACCGAGGCACATTTTCTTTTCTAAAATATAGATGCAACACATTTTTCAGCATTTAAACAATTACTTGAGCCTCTCTTAGTGTTCCAACAGGTACACTTATCTTATAGAACACTTATCATAATTATGTTTCAACAAAAGTTTTAGAAACTTTAAGTTGATATATTAGAAAATATTTACTTCCAACTAAAAGATCAAGTCACATTTGTTTAAGAATTGGAACTATTCCGAGGGACCGAATTGCCCAAAAAAATTGAGGAACATTTGTCTAGGCACCGACAGGAACATTTATTTTTAAAAAATAAATAAGGACACCCTCAGTTTCAAACAAATTAATCGAGCTAGTTTACTTTCCGAACTTATATATTTCGACATAAGACATTTAAGAATATAAAATAAGTTTGTTTTGAAAGATCGAGAAACTTCTAACTTTCAAAATGATTATCCAAGCACCGCAATTTTGGAACTGAAAGCTTGTTGATAAGGAATTGAAGCTCTTATCCTTGGGTTCAAGAATCTCAATTAAAACATTCATTATGAATGCAAGGGCCACAGAAATAATGTTCTCTACCCAAAACACCCGACCATTTTTTATTCTTTACCAACTATCTTTCATAAATGAAGCTTCAAAACACATACTAACAACCTTTCTCAGATAAACTAAATCTGACAATTCCCATAATCAAGCACACAAGTCTTTCGTCAATGGTCATCACATACTAGGAAAGCAAATTGCAATGTCTAAGAGAGAGAGGGGCCATCATGATAGGTTTCATTTTTTCATAGTTGGTGCACCTGAGGGACTAGAGCAGATTTATATTTTCTCAAGAAAGAAACATTTTCTTATTCATCAAGGTGCATTTATTTTTAAAAAATTTATAAAACATGCTTACAATTTCTAAGTAATAAATTGTGGCTCTCTTACTTTCCGAACCAGAACACCATACACAATTATATTTTAACAAAAGAACCAAGAAACTTAAAATGTACCAAAAAATATTTATTTGCAGCAAGAAGATCCAGGATTATTTTTTTTAAGTTCAAACTACCGGATGGAAACAAGTAATTATACTTCCTCCAATGAAATTGAAAAGCTCTTTCTTAAAAACCGTCGCAAATATATTTTGAAACAATAAAAATTTCCTCTCACTTTCAATAAAATAAATTAAGGCACTTTTAGCGACGAACAAAAGCAAATCTAATTTCCTAATGTGGCTTTAATATGAAGAACAACAACCTTTCTCACATAAGATGAAATCCCGATAACTAAGCATCCATGTTTTATGTCCGCGTTAATTTTTCAACTCTATGAGAAAGTTTGTCAACTCTTCAAAAGAAAATGCATCAGCAAAGTAATATTTTCTTTCAAACTAATATATCGGGACATAATTACTTGTTTTCTTACCTTCCAAACCGGAACACTATAAAAATTATTTTTTAGCGAAAGACGCAAGAAACTAAAAACAATATGAAAACATATTTACTTGCAGTCAGAAGATCCAAGATCATTTTTTTTTAAGTTCAAACTACCGAATGAGCAAAAGAAATTCTACTTTTTCCAAAGGAATCGAAAAACTTTTCCTTAAACACGGACGGAAATTTATTTTGAAACAATAAATCAATTTCCTCTCGCTTTCAATAAATAAATGAACTTTTACCAACGAACAAAAGCAAATCTAGCTACCTGATGTGGCTTCAAAATGAAGAACGACAACCTTTCTCACATAAGATGCATATCCTAATAGCCAAGCATCAACATTTTATATTCGCGCTAATTTTTTAGCTCTAGGTGAGAAAGTTTGCCAACTCTTCAAGAGAAATGCATCATCAAAGTAACTTTTTCTTTTAAACTGATATATCAGAACATATTTACTTGTTTTCTTACCTTCCAAAGTGGGACACTATAAAAAATTATTGTTTAACGAAAGAAGCAACAAACTTAAAAAATACCAAAAGTCAGAAGACTCAGGCACATTTCTTTTAGGTTCAAACTACTGGACGAATACAAGAAATTCTACTTTCTCCAGAGAAATCCAAAAACTTTTCCTTAAACACGGAAGCAAATTTCTTTTGAAACAATAAATCAACTTCCTTTCACTTTCAATAAAATAAAAAAAGGCACTTTTACCGATGAACAAAAGCAAATCTAGTTACCCGATGTAACTTTAAAATAAAGAACGACAACTTTTCTCACATAAGATGAATATCCCGATAACCAAGCATCCATATTTTATGTTCGCGCTAATTTTTCAGCACTACGTGAGAAAATTTGCCAACTCTTTAAGAGAAAGTGCGTCATTAAAGTAACTTTTTCTTTCAAACTGATATATCGCAACATATTTACTTCTTTTCTTACCTTTCAAATCGGGACACCATAAAAAATTATTTTTTAAGGAAAGAAGGAAGAAACTTAAAAAGATACCAAAACATATTTACTTGCAGTCAGAAGATCCAGGCTCATTTCCTCTCACTTTCAATAAAATAAATTAAGTCACTTTTACCAAGGAACAACAATCTTTCTCACATACGATGAATATCCTGATAACCAAGCATCCATGTTTTATGTCCACATCAATTTTTCAGCTTTATGTGAGAAAATTTGTCAACTCTTTAAAAGAAAGTGCGTCATCAAAATAACTTTTTTCTTACAAACTGATATATCGAGATATATTTACTTCCTTACCTTTCAAAATGGGACACCATATAAAATTATTTTTTACAGAAAGAATCAAGAAACTTAAGAAGATGTCAAAACATATTTATTTGTAGTCAGAAGATCCATAAACATTTTTTTTTAAGTTCAAACTACCGGACGGACACAGAATTCTACTTTCACCAAAGAAATCGAAAAACTTTTCCTTACATGGAAGCAAATTTCTTTTGAAATAATAAACCAATTTCCTTTCACTTTCAATAAAATAAATAAAAGCACTTTTACCGATGAACAAAAGCAAATCTAGTTACCCGATGTAGCTTTAAAATGAAGAACGACAACCTTTCTCACATAAGATGAATATTCCGATAACCAAGCATCCATGTTTTATGTTCACACTAATTTTTCAGCTCAACGTGAGAAAATTTGTCAACTCTTCGAGAGAAAGTACGTCATTAAAGTAACTTTTTCTTTCAAACTGATATATCACGACATATTTACTTCTTTTCTTACCTTCCAAACCGGGACACCATAAAAAAATTATTTTTTAAGGAAAGGAGGAAGAAACTTAAAAAGATACAAAACATATTTACTTGCAGTCAGAAGATCCAGGCTCATTTCCTCTCACTTTCAATAAAATAAAGAAAAACACTTTTACCGATGAATAAAAGGAAATCTAGTTACCCGATGTAGCTTTAAAATGAAGAAGAACAACCTTTCTCACATAAGATGAATATCCTAATAACCAAGCATCCATGTTTTATATTCACACTAATTGTTTCAGCTTTACATAAGAAAATTTCTCGACTCTTCAAGAAAAAGTGTCATTAAAATAACTTTTTCTTTCAAATTGATACATCGCGACATATTTACTTCTTTTCTTACCTTTCAAACCGGGACACCATAAAAAATTATTTTTTAAGGAAAGAAAGAAGAAACTTAAAAAGATACCAAAACATATTTACTTGCAGTCAGAAGATCCAAGTTCATTTTCTCTCACTTTCAATAAAATAAATTAAGGCACTTTTACTGAGGAACAAAAGCAAATCTAGTTACTCAATGTGGCTTCTAAATGAAGAATGACAACCTTTCTGATATATCGGGATATATTTACTTCATTTCTTACCTTTTAAACTAGAACACCATAAAAAATATTTTTTAACCAAAGAATCAAGAAACTTAAAAAGATGTCAAAACATATATACTTGTAGTCAGAAGATCCATACACATTTTTTTTTAAATTCAAACTACCAAATGAACACAAAGAATTTTACTTTCTCCGAAAACATTTTCCTTAAACACGGAAGCAAATTTCTTTTGAAACAATAAATCAATTTCCTCTCGCTTTCAATAAATTAAAGTAAGACGCTTTTACCGATGAACAAAAGCAAATCTAGTTACCCGATGTAGCTTTAAAATGAAGAACGACAACCTTTCTCACATAAGATTAATATCCCGATAACCAAAGATCCATGTTTTATGTTCGCGCTAATTTTTCAGCACTACGTGAGAAAATTTGCCGATTCTTCAAGAGAAAGTGCATCATTAAAGTAACTTTTTCTATCAAACAAATATATCATGACATATTTACTTCTTTTCTTACCTTCCAAACCAGGACACCATAAAAAATTATTTTTTAAGGAAGAAACTTAAAAAGATACCAAAACATATTTACTTGATGTTGCTTCTAAATGAAGAATGACAACTTTTCTCATATACGATAAATATCCCAACAACCAAGCATCCATGTTTTATGTCTGCGCCAATTTTTCAGCTTTATGTAAGAAAGTTTGTCAACTCTTTAAGAGAAAGTGCGTCATCAAAGTAACTTTTTCTTACAAACTGATATATCGGAATATATTTACTTCCTTTCTTACCTTTCAAACCGGGACACCGTATAAAATTATTTTTGAAGGAAAGAATCAAGAAACTTAAAAAGATGCCAAAACATATTTACTTGCAGTCAGAAGATCCATGCACATTTTTTTTTAAGCTCAAACTATCGAATGAACACAAAAAATTCTACTTTCTCCGAAGAAATCAAAAAACTTTTCCTTAAACAAGGACGCAAATTTATTTTGAAACAATAAATCAATTTCCTCTCGCTTTCAATAAAATAAATTAAGGAATTTTTACCGACAAACAAAAGCAAATCTAGTTACTTGATGGCTTCAAAATGAAGAACAACTTTTCTCACATAAGATGAATATCCCGATAACCAAACATCAATGTTTTATATTCCAATAATTTTTCAGCTCTATGCGAGAAAGTCTGCCAACTCTTCAAGAGAAAGTGCATCATCAAAATAACTTTTTCTTTTAAACTGATATATCAGGACATATTTACTTATTTTCTTACCTTCCAAACTGGGACACCATAAAAAGTTATTTTTTAAGGAATGAAGCAAGAAACTTAAAACGATACCAAAACACATTTACTTGCAGTCAGAAGATCCAGACATTTTTTTTAAGTTCAAACTATCAGACAAACACAACGAATTCTACTTTCTCCTTAAACACGGGCGCAAATTTAGTTTGAAACAATAAATCAATTTTCTCTCACTATCAATTAAATAAATTAAGGCACTTTTACCAACGAACAAAAGCAAATCTTATTACCTAAAATGACTTCGAAATGAAGAACAACAACCTTTCTCACATAAGATCAATATTTTCTAAGGAAAGAAGCAAGAAACTTAAAACGATACCAAAACACATTTACTTGCAGTCAGAAGATCCAGACATTTTTTTTAAGTTCAAACTATCAGACGAACACAACGAATTCTACTTTCTCCTTAAACACGGGCGCAAATTTAGTTTGAAACAATAAATCAATTTTCTCTCACTATCAATTAAATAAATTAAAGCACTTTTACCAACGAACAAAAGCAAATCTTATTACCTGAAATGACTTCAAAATGAAGAACGACAACGTTTCTTACATAAGATGAATATGACTTCAAAATGAAGAACAACAACCTTTCTCATATAAGATGAATATCCTGATAACCAAGCATCCATGTTTTATGCTCACGCAAATTTATCAGTTCTATGTGAGAAAGTTTGCCAACCTTTAAAGTGCATCATCAAAGTATCTTTTTCTTTCAAACTAATATATCAAGACATATTTACTTGCTTTCTTACCTTACAAACAGGGACACCATAAAAAATCACTTTCTACCGAAAGAAGCAAGAAACTTAAAACAATACCAAAAAATATTTACTTGCAGTCAAAAGATTCAGCCACATTTTTTTTAGGTTAAAACCACGAGACGGATACAAGAAATTCTACTCTCCAGAGAAATCGAAAACCCTTTCCTTAAACAGGGACACAAATTTCTTTTGAAACAATGAATCAATTTCCTATTACTTTCGATAAAATAAACTACGGCACTTTTACGAGCGAACAAAAACAAATCTAGTTATCTGATGTGGTTTTAAAATGAAGAACAACAACTTTTCTTACATAAGATGAATATCCTGATAACCAAGCATTTACATTTTTTGTCCGCGATAATTTGTCAACTCTCCATGAGACAGGTTGCTGACTCCTCAAGAGAAAGTGTCATCACAATAACTTTTCTATCAAACCGATATATTGAGACATATTTACTTTGGATCAAAATGTCAAGCCATATTTTCCTAAAGTCGGAAGAATCTAAGGAGACCAAAGTAGTTCAATTTTGTCGAAATAAATCAAAAATTATTTTTCTTTGTGTTGAAGCTCTTTTATTTTTTGAGTAATAAATGAAATAAGAAAATTGCCTAAAGAAAAGGAAAAAAAAGATTTAGGCATTTTACCTTTTAGACCTAGATACTGAAAGATAGGACATAAAAGGACAATAAGTCTATTCAAAAATATCAAAACTCAAACTTTCAGAGTGATAATCCGAGGCAACTCTATTTTGGGATATAAAGCTTGTTAATATGGAATCGATTAAACCTGACAGACCCAAACAATTTCGTTAATGCACCGACATTAAATGAAGCCTTGAAACACGTATTGACAACCTTTCTCATATAAATTGAATTTGTCAGTTCCCATAACCGAGCACATATCTTTTCTATTTGTGGTTATCACATATTAGAAAGAAAATGGCCAAATCTACAAGAGAAAGGGTGTCATCAGGATAATCTTTGAACATCTTAACATAATTATATTTTAACTAAAACATAAAAAACATTACACCAAAAACTGAAAAATGATTATTTCAAGTCAAGTGATCAAGGAACATGTTGACACATCCACATTAATTTAGTTCATGGAAAGCGAGCCAGTTTCTCTTTAGTCTCATGACCAAAAGACCAAAGAACATTAATGTTAGACCATGATTAGCTTCCAACATGGGAACTATGTTTCTTTGTGCACTTTGGATGGAATTACTTTGCAGGGACTATGTAACCAAGCAGGATTAAGATTTCGGGGACATGGTTCCCACAAAATAGACACCCTTGAATGAGGCAACTCTCTCATGCCTCATTAAAACACCTTCTCTTACTACAATAAAAGTGTTAGAAAGGCCAAAAATGGTGAACTTCAGCTTTAAAAGGACAATAAAAAATCTAGGGCGACAAGGAACCCTTGAAGACTTCCTCTCTGAGATCTTACAAAAATGGATGGTTGAAAGGGAGTGAAACAAAAGAGGATCACTTGAAAACCAACATAAAAACATTTTCAGAACCAAAACTTTGTTGGCAAAGTTAATAAGAACCATCAATTTCTAAAAACCTGCCATATTTCGGGACGTTGTTTGCTGCCACTCGCAAATGATTGCTCAAATATGACAAAAAAGTATGAGAGAAAATAAGTGCATCGTATTACTTGACTCCAGCACTACGAGGTATATGTGCAGATAGATATTGCATACCTCTGGAACAAGCAAACTATACGCTGATTGAACGAAGACTATAATACTGCCAGGATATAGTCCCTGTAAATCAACGAGACAAGAAAAAAGATCAAGTTATATCGAAAGAAGTCCCATGAATGTCACACAACAAATTAACTAATATCGAAATGATAGTACAATAACAGATGACAGAACTGTGAACGACACGTGAAATGGAACAGAAACAGAGAGCAATGGGTCCCCATCAAAGACGATGACGAGTAGAGGAGTGGACTAATTTGATTCTTGTTGAAAAGCATTAGCTTCCTTACTGGTTATTTCCATTTCTATATTTATTAAAATTTAACTCGGGTGGAGCTAGTAAAAATTTATGAGAAACTCGGCTCGAACACATACGTCCACCGAGTTTAGAAAAAATAAACAAAAAAATGACTAGATAGAAACGAAATTTAAAAAATACATATATCTAAATTTCATACAAAACCGACTCTTCTGTAGACTCGAACCCATTTATAATTCTTGCTATGATTTTGCAATAGAAAATGTAAGAATTGACAAGGATCTTAGATCAGTATTGAAGCAACAGAAAAAATTTATAAGAAAATAAGCTTAAGTCAACAATAGGACAAATATGGAATAAAAATAACTGCCCCTATGAAACAACATGTAACAAGAAAGAGAATGACAATGAAAGGGGAACAAATCTGTTTCCGAGTAAAAAAATATTAAAAAAAAAATCGTTAACAGCTATTATTTATGATGATTTGTTCAGTAAAATTTAAACCCCAAGAACAGAAGAAATTTCATATGATATTTCTGGTGCAATCCCTTGATTAAGGATTGCAGGGAATACCATGAATTTTGTTGACATGAACAATCGTAAATAATTAACTTCTCAATGCAAGTTTAAGCAATAAATTACCATTTCAACATATACATCAAAACGGAGACAAAGGTGAGATAAATACTTTGTAACACTCAGCAAAAGTGAAAATACAACGATGAAGAATGTAGAAGGTTAAAATAACACTCACATGCCAGACTGACCTGATGGTCTGCGTATCCAGCAACTAGAAAAACTCTAATAAACATATGCAGCAAGAAGAAGTTACCAACATCACAATAAGGCTTTTTCGTCTTGCTTCGTAATTATCTTGCTTATCATAAATAACAACTTTTTGTGACCACAAATGTTGGCTTTGACAAAAACAAACCTTAGAAAATCAGAGGTTCCATTATACTAGTTCAAATTCGGAAATCAACATACATAAAAGAGGTGTTTTTAGTAATAAATAAGTTCTATTAATTCTATTAACTTAACCATTCAACAACAAGATTTCAAAGGAAAAACTAAAAGAAGAAAAGCATTTATGTCTAAGAGGTTGACTCACCACGGCAAAGGCAAGTAGTGACTTGAATGTTCCACACAGGTGGTAACTGCTACTGCTCGAAAATTCTCACAGTCCCTTGCACGCGTTGAACCGGGGAGACTTTCCAGGGGCTCTTTAGCCAAGCAAAACTAAGCATTCTGGATTCCTATATAATAAACATCTTCATATAATGCAGGCATTTCTTATAATGCACAAGTGGTGACTTGTATAATGCAGGAATTTCTTGCAACCTACCAGAACAAGTGCGTTTGGAACTCTTAAATTGTTGAACTTCAGCTTCGAAGGGATAACAAAAAAATATCAGGAGAGAAGAAGCCCGTTAGCATTTTCATTCTAATTCTTAAAAGTTGGACAAAGAAAAGAAGAAACAAAATGGAATTACCATAAAGCCAACAGAGGAACAATTTAGACTCAAGCAATGCAGCCAAAGTTAACAAGGACCAGCATATTCTTAAAAAACGACATATTAGCAGTCGTGTCTTTCTTTCCTGCGCAAATGAGTACTCAAAATGAAACAAACTTATGAGACAGAATAAGAATGCAGTGCTGTCAACACCAATAACTATAAGTGTAGCCAGATATTGGGTAGCTCTTGAATTAACAATCACCAACTTTAACTGTACGAAGGATATCATTTAGCTATGATATAGTCACTACAAATCAAACACACATAGAAAAGGATCAAGTTATAGTGAAAGAACTTTTAAATGCGTCACACAGTATATTCTTTAAAAAAAAAAAAAAAAAGAGTGTCAGCACAGTATAAATAAGCATTTACTAAGAAGCAGAATACTAACTCCTGATTTTGCAACAGAAAAAGTACGAATTAACAAGTACATTAGGCCATCATTTGAAGCACGATAGAAATTACGAACAACATTTTTTTGTTATCTCAAAAAAAAAGAAATTGCAATCAACAGAAGCTTAAGTAAACAAAAAGACAAATAGAACAAAGACAGCTACTTCTCCAAGGAAAAAAGGGGAGGTAATGGCGAAGATGAAAAGAATAAGACTATTTGTGGGTCAAATCAAAATCACTACAACCAACATTTATGAAGATCTATTTATCAACAAAAAACCCCTAGTCAAGCACAATATTTGTAGGATATTCATGGATTAATCCCTTTATTAAGAGCTAACTTGATTATTATGAACTCCATGGAAAATGGACCATGCTAAGTGACTTACTTTTCAAGACGAAAATCCACCAAAATGGAAGTTCAAGCAATAAACTTCTGTTTCAACAATACACAAAGTGCATATACAAATACAAGATAACAACCCTATAAAACTCAGTAAGAGCAAAAACATCATTCTAAAGAAAGTACATGGCATAAAATGATACTCACATGCCACACATCCGCACAGCTGCACTGCTCACCTGCATCACCAGCAACAGGAAGAAACCTTATTTGTTCCTTTCAATAACACGTCTCTAGCAAACAACTGCAAAGGGAAGCCCAATTACCTCATCTACTATTTTCTGCTGTTAAATTAAATAAAGTAGGGTTCAAAAACCTTCAACTTGTACGTCTCACTTAGGAAGGTTTGATCCTTGTTCCAATTTAGTGCACCACGGAAAAGCGGGAAACATGAGTTTATACGGATATCTATACCTTTTTAACTATCTTGCATATTATAAACATTAATTTTGTATAACTACAAATATTTCTTACTGAAAATATTTCTTAAACAAAATAGTGGCAAGAGAAATGTTCTTCAAAGAGAATACAGGGGTAACAAAATACTCACGTTCCACGTAACGCATATTGTTTGTGTAGCTAGCAACTGGAAGAAACTCTATTTTTTCCATTAAAACAAGTCTCTAGTAAATACTTACAGCAAAGAAAAGTTAGCAACATAATGTTCATGCTGTTAGGCCTAGCTTTGTACTTATTAATTTCTTTTAACCACAGATATTGCTTAAACCAAAAAAAAAAATCTTACAAGATTTGTAGTTTGGTTAGATTATTATACTTTGGGGTTCAATATACTTCAAAGGTTTAGTTCTTTCAAATAGTTTTTCTTGGTAAATTTATGAACTACATTAGAACAATGATTAGAATTAAGACAAATTCAGCATATAGTTATTCTCCAAGTATTTAAAGTAAAATATTCTACCCTCTATCTTAATCCTTGAATTGCTGCTAGAAAAAGATTTTAAACAAATAACTTGGATAAGTAAAACGTGTAAGTCTAAGAGATCGACTCACACTGTTGAAGTTTGGTGCAAAGTTGTATGTTCCAAGTGGTGATAACTCAACCACACTCTTCGTTGTAGCCCGGACATACATATACTGTAGCTCAACCAATTTCAAGAATTAGAATTTTTGGTATAACCTACCAGTGAACCAAGAAAAAAAGATAACGGCATACCTATGTAGATACACAAACGTAAGCTGCATATACTTTGAGCCTAAGAGGCAAAAGGCACTTTTATTTCGAAACTTAGATGATCGTGACACTTTTACTTGCTCATATCATTAAACATAAAATTCTAGAAGGGCCAAAAAAAATTTCTGATAGAAACATGTGGAATCAGTGACCAAGATGACATCATTTTCCACCAAGTCTCAATGCCTTCATTGTGTCACTTAATATATAGGATGCAATAGAGAGAAGAAAAACAATCTTTCTCGTAAAAGTAACACATACTAGTTTGTAGTTTGTGGTGATAAGATATGAAAGAAACAAACAGCAAAAGTTCTCACATACACTGTCCAAACCTACACATCTTTAGCCCGTGGCCTAATGGATTAGGAGAGTGGACATCCAAATCTCCAAAAGCAATAGTGTAAACATAATAACTTTCACTTTCAGATTGTCAAACCTTTAAGAGGAATTATGCCACCAAATTAGCTCCTAATTCCAAAACCACATACAGAAACATGTTTTCGTTGAATCAAAAGCTCAAAGCACATCCTTTTAGAATTAGGACTCGAACGGAGAAGATTTAAATTGCCTCAAAAAAATCAAAAAAGAAATTCTTATCCGTCAAGATAATTTATTTTAAGTATTAGACAAAACACACTTTTATGCTCCAAAATAATAAATCGAGACTCTCTTACTTTCCAAACCTGGACACATTCCATATGGGACACCATGAGCAATTATTGCTAAACAAAAACAACAAGGAAACTCTGAAACAACATACCCAAAAATAGTTAATTGCAACCAAAATACATCCATGCATATTTTTTTTCTGAGTTCCAACTACCCTGGCAATCGGAGGAACTTTACTTTTTTCCAAGAAATTTAAAAACCATTACCTAGACATCAAAGTACATTTATTTTGAAACAATAAACCAATACACTCTCATTTGCAAAACAGTGAATTTAGGCACTTTTACTAAGGAACGAAAACATATCGAGTTTATTAAATTGGCTTCAAAATCAAGAACGGCAACCTATCTCAAATAAAATGAAAAATTCTTATAACTAAACATTCATGTCTTTTGTCTGTAGTAGTAAATGACTGAGAAAGCATCCTGCAAGCTCTATAAGAGAAAGGTCGCCAACTCTCCAAGAGAATGGGTGTCATCAAATTAACTTTTACTTTCAACCAACATATTCTGAAAAATATTTACTTTGAATCAAAAGTCCAAACCACAACTTTTAGAGTTCAGCCAACCCAAGGCATCAAAAAGTTTTACCTTGCTGCAGGAAATCCAAAATAATTTTATTTTACACCAAGGCACATTTATCTTTTAAATATTAGATACAACACGCTTTCAATCTCTAAAAAATTACTTGAGACCCACTTGCTTTTCCAACTGGTATACTTTTCATATGGGACACCTATAGATTTATCTTTAAAACAAAAAATTGAGAAACTTTAAACCAACATGCCAAAGAACAATTACTTCCGGTTAAAAGAAGGCACATTTTTTTCAAGATAGAACTATCTAAGGGACCGGCAAAATCTTACATTGCTCCAAAAAATTGAGGAACATTTGCTCAGGCACCAACAAACAAATTTGTTTGAAAAAATAAGTAAACACACTCGCTTTCAAAAAAATTAATCGAGGCCTTTTACTTTCTGAATATGGGACATCGAATGATACACTTTCGTGCCAAAAGATTACGAAATTAAAACCTTCAAAACATATCTCATATATCTTACATAAACTGAACATGACAATTCCCACAATCGAGCATACAAGTTTCATCATATATTAGGAAAGCAAATTACCATATCAGAAGTGGGGTCATCACAATGTCTTCAACTTTTACAGCCACACAGAAACACATTTCTCTTGAATCAAAAGCTCAACGCTTGTCTTTCCAAAAATTGGAACAACACGAGGGGCCAGAGCAGATTTACATTGCCCCAAGAAATCAAAATCCATTTCTCGTGCATCAAGTCACATTTATCTTTAAATGATACATAAAAACCATTTTTAGGTTCGAAACTATAAATTGAGTCTCTTTTACTCCTCAAACCAGGACACTTTTAATGCAGGACACCATAAGAAAACTATTTTTTATATTTAAAAAAAAAAAAAACTTTTGTTTAGCAAAAACAAAAAAGCAATAAAACCACACACCAAAAGAATATTAACTAGCAAACAAAACGTCAAAGCATATTTATTTTTATGTCCACTAATTGAGAAATCAAAGGAATTTTACTTTTTCCCAAAAAAATGTGAAGCTTTTGCTTAGATACCAAGGCGCATTTATTTCCAAAGAATTAGTCAATGTAGTATCAGTTTCAAAACATCAAATTGAGGCACTTTTACCGAGGAACAGAACTGCATCAAGATTATCAATGTGGCTTCAAGATGAAGGGCGAAAAGCTTCCTCACATAACAATTCCCATAACCGAGCATCAAATGTTTTCCTCCATTCTAAAAGTAGATTGGGAAAGCATATTGTCATCACTAAGTGAAAGGTTGTCTAACTCTCCATGAGAAAGTATGCCACCAAAGAAACTTTCACTTTCAGACCGACACACCAAAACATATTTACTTTGGATCAAAATTTCAGGCCACATCTTTTTGAGTTGGTACAACTTTAGGGATCAAAGCATTTTCATTTTGCCACAAAAAATTGAGAATCACATTCTTATGCACCAAGTAACGTTTCCTTTTCTAAAAAATAGATACAACAGATTTTTCAGTTTTTCAACAATTAATTGAGCCTCTCTTAGTGTTCCAACCGGTACACTTTCCATATGAAACACCTATTGTAACTATGTTTCCGCAAAAAATTAAAAAACTTTAAGTTGATATATCAGAAAATATTTACTTGCAGCTAAAGATCAAAACACATTTTTTAAAGAATTGGAATATTCCAAGGTACCGGATTGCCCAAAAAAATTGAGGAAAATTTGCTTAAGTACCGACAGGAACATTTATTTTTAAAAACAAATAAAGACACCCTCAGTTTCAAAAAAAATTAATCGAGCTATTTTACTTTCCGAACTTACATATTTCAACATGAGACATTTAAAGAAATAAAATAAATTTGTTTTGAAAGATCGAGAAACTTCTAACTTTCAAAATGATTATCCAAGCACCGCGATTTTGGGACTGAAAGCTTGTTAATATGGAATTGAAGCTCTTATACTTGGGTCCGAGAATCTCAATTAAAACATTCATTATGAATGCAAGGGCCACATAAATAATGTTCTCTACCCAAGACACCTGGCCATTTTTTATTCTTTACCAACTATCTTTCATAAATGAAGCTTCAAAACACATATCAACAACCTTTCTTGAATAAACTAAATTTGACAGTTCCCATAACCGAGCACACAAGTCTTTCATCCATGGTCATCACATACTAGGAAAGCAAATTGCAATGTCTAAGAGAGAGAGAGGCATCACGATAGCTTTCACTTCCAAAGCAACAAACATAAACATATGTACTGGGAATCAAATGTTCAAGACTCATTTTTTCATAGTTGGTGCTACCTAAGGGACTAGAGCAGGTTTATATTTTCTCAAGAAAGAAACATTTTCTTATTCATCAAGACACATTTATTTTTAAAAAATTTACAAAACATGCTTTCAGTTTATAAATAATAAATTGAGACTCTCTTATTTTCCGAACCAGGACACCAAACACAATTATTTTCTAACAAAAGAAGCAAGAAACTTAAAATGTACCAAAAAATATTTATTTGCAATCAGAAGATCCAGGATCATTTTTTTTAAATTCAAACTACCGCACGGACATAAGGAATTCTACTTCCCCAGAAGAAATCGAAAAGCTCTTTCCTGAAAACCGACGCAAATTTATTTTGAAACAATAAATCAATTTTTTCTCATTTTCAATAAAATAAATTATGGCACTTTTACCAACAAACAAAATCAAATCTAGTTACCTGAGGTGGCTTCAAAATGAAGAGCGATAACCTTTCTCACATAAGATGAATATCTCGATAACCAAGCATCCATGTTTTATGTCCGCGCTAATTTTTCAGCTCTATGTTAGAAAGCTTGACAACTCTTCAAGAGAAAGTGCATCATCAAAGTAATTTTTTCTTTCAAACTAATATATCGGGACATATTTACTTGCTTTCTTACCTTCCAAATCATTATTTTTTAGCGAAAGAAAGCAAGAAACTTAAAATGATACTAAAAAATATTTATTTGCAGTCAAAAGATCGAGCCACATTTTTTTTAAGTTCCAACTACCGGACAGATACAATAAATTCTATTTTCTCCAGAGACTTTTCCTTAAACACGGACACAAATTTCTTTTGAAACAATAAATCAATTTCCTCTCACTTTCAATAAAATAAATTAAGACACTTTTACCAAGGAACAAAAGCAAATCTAGTTACCCGATGTGGCTTCAAAATGAAGAACAGCAATCTTTCTCACATCAGATGAAAATCCTAATAACCAAGCATCCATATTTTATGTCCACACTGATTTGTCAGCTCTATATGAGAAAGTTTATCGGCTCTTCAAGAGAAAGTGCGTCGTGAAAGTAACTTTTTGTTACAAACTGATATATCAGGACATGTTTACTTCCTTTCTTACCTTCCAAATCGAGACACCACAAAAAATTATTTTTTAAGGAAGAAATCAAGAAATTTAAATAGATATCAAAACACATTTACTTGCAGTCAGAAGATCCAGGCACATTTTTTTTTAAGTTCAAAGTACGGAACGGACACAAGGAATTCTACTTTCCCCAAAGAAATCGAAAAAATTTTCCTTAAACACGAACGTAAATTTATTTTGAAACAACTAATTAATTTCCTCTCACTTTAAATAAAATAATTAAGGCACTTTTAACAAAGATTAAAAGCAAATCTAGTTACTAGATGTGAATTCAAAATGAAGAACGAAAACCTTTCTCACATAAGATAAATATTCTGATAACCAAGCATCCATGTTTTATGTCCGCGCCAATTTTTCAATTCTATGTGAGAAAGTTTGTCATCTCTTCAAGAGAAAATGCGTCATCAAATTAACTTTTTCTTTCAAACTGATATATCAGGACATATTTACTTACTTTCTTACCTTCCAAACTGGGACACCATAAAAAATTATTTTTTAACAAAAGAAGCAAAAACGTAAAAATATTTACTTGCAACCAGAAGATCCAACCAATTTTTTTTAAGGTTCAAACTAATGGACGAACACAAAGAATTCTACTACCTCCGAAGAAATCGACAAGCTCTTTCTTAAAAACCACGCAAATTTATTTTGAAACAATAAATCAATTTCCTCTCACTTTCAATAAAATAAATTTAAAGCACTTTAACTGACAAACAAAAGAAAAATTAGTTTCCTGATGTAGCTTTAAAATGAAGAACAACAACCTTTCTCACATAAGATGAATATCCCGAAAATCAAGTATCCCTGTTTTATGTTCGCGCTGATTTGTCAGCTCTATGTGAGAAAGTTTGTCAACTCTTCAAGAGAAAGTGCATCATTAAGGTAACTTTTTCTTTTACACTGATATATAGAGACATATTTACTTCTTTCTAACCTTTCAAACCTGAACACCATAAAAAATTATTTTTGAATGAAAAAAGTAAGAAACTTAAAAAGATACCAAAACATATTTACTTGCAGTCAGAAGATCAAGGTACATTTTTTTTTTAAATTCAACCCACTAGACAAACACAAGTAATTATACTTTTTCCAAAGAAATCGAGAAACTTTTGCTTAAACACGGACACAAATTTAATTTGAAACAACAAATCAATTTCCACTCGCTTTCAATAAAATATATTAAGGCACTTTTACCGACGAATAAAAGCAAATCTAGTTACCTGATGTAACTTCAAAACGAAAAAAGACAATCTTTCTCACATAAGATGAATATCCTGATAGCCAAGCATCCATGTTTTATGTCCGTGCTAATTTGTCAGCTCTATGTGAGAAAGTTTACCAACTCTTCAAGAGAAAGTGTGTTATCAAAGTAACTTTTTCTTTCAAAAAATATTTACTGAACACCATAAAACGATACTAGGAAGAAATTTAAAACAATGCCAAAAAATATTTACTTGTAGTCAGAAGATCCAAACACATTTTTTTTAAGTTCAAGCTACTATACGGACACAAGAAATTCTACTTTCTCAGAAGAAATCGAAAAAGTTTTCCTTACACATGAACGCAAATTTATTTTGAAACAATAAATTAAATTTCTCTCATTTTCAATAAAATAAATTAAGGCAATTTTACCAATGAACCAAAGCAAATCTAGTTACCTGATGTGGCTCCAAAATGAACAACGACAACCTTTCTCACATAAGATGAATATCCTTATAACCAAGCATTCATGTTTTATGTCCGCGCTAATTTTTCAGCTATATGTGAGAAAGTTTGTCAACTCTTCAAGAGAAAGTACGTCATCAAAGTAACTTTTTTCTTTCAAACTGATATATCGGGACATATTTACTTACTTTCTTTCCTTTGAAACCAGGACACCATAAAAAATTATTTTTTAACAAAAGAAACAAGAAACTTAAAATGATACCAAAAAATATTTACTTTAAGTTAGAAGATCCAACCACCTTTTTTTAGGTTCAAACTAAAGGACAGACAAAAGAAATTGTACTTTCTCGGGAGAAATTGAAAAACTTTTCTATAAACACGAACACAAATTTCTTTTGAAACAATAAATCAATTTTTTCTCACTTTCAATAAAATAAATTAAGGCACTTTTACCGACAAATAAAAGCAAATCTAGTTACTTGATGTGGCTTCAAAATGAAGAACAACAACCTCTCTCACATAATATGAATATCTCGATAACCAAACATCAATGTTTATATCTGCGCTAATTTGTCAGCTATTTGTGAGAAAGTTTGTCAACTCTTCAAGAAAAAGTGCGTCATCAAAATAACTTTTTCTTTCAAAAAATATTTACCGAACAACCACTGTAAAACAATACAAAGAAGAAACTTAAAACAATATCAAAAAATATTTACTTGCAGTCAAAAGATCCAGCCACATTTTTTTTAAGTTCAAGCTACAGAACGAAAACAAGAAATTCTATTTTCTCCGAAGAAATCGAAAAACTTTTCCTTAAGCACAGACACAAATTTATTTTTAAACAACAAATCAATTTCCTCTCATTTTCAATAAAATAAATTAAAATACTTTCACCGATGAACAAAAGCAATTATATTTTATGTGGCTTCAAATGAAAAACAACAACCGTGATTAGCTTCCAACATGGGAACTATGTTTCTTTGTGCACTTTGGATGGAATGACTTTACAGGGACTATGTAACCAGGCAGAATTAAGATTTTGGGGACATGGTTCCCACAAAATAGACACCCTTGAATGAGGCAACTCTTTCATGCATCCTTAAAACACCTTTCTCTTACTAGAATAAAAGTGTTAGAAAGGCCAAAAATGGTGACCTTCAGCTTTAACCGGAGGACAATAAAAAATCTAGGGCGACAAGGAACCCTTGAAGACTTCCTCTCTGGGATCTTAAAAAATGGATGGTTGAAAGGGAGTGAAACAAGAGAGGATCACTTGAAAACCAACATAAAAACATTTCCAGCACCAAAAATTTGTTGGCAAAGTTAATGCGAACCATCAATTTCTAAAAACCTGTCATATCTCGGGATGTTGTTTGCTGCCGCTCACAAATGATTGCTCAAATTCTAAACAAAAAGTATGAGAGCAAAGAAGTATATCGTAGTATTTGATTCCAGCATTACGAGATATACATGCAGCTAGATATTGCATACCTCTGGAACAAGTAAACTATATGCTGATTGAACAAAGACTATAATATAATACTGCCAGGATATAGTCCCTGTAAATCAAAGAGACGAAAAAATGATCAAGTTATATCGATAGAAGTCCCATGAATGTCACACAACAAATTAACTAATATCGAAACGATAGTACAATAACAAATGACAGAACTGTGAACGACGCGTGAAATGGAACAGAAACAGAGAACAATGGGTCCATCAAAGACGATGACGAGTAGAGGAGTGGACTAATTTGATTCTTGTTGAAAATCATTAGCTTCTTTACTGGTTATTTCCATTCCAATATTTATTAAAATTTAACTCTAGTGGAGCTAGTAAAAATTTATGAGAAACTTGGCTCGAACACATAAGTCCACCGAGTTTACAAAAAATAAACAAAAAAATAACTAGACGGACATGAAATTTAAAAAATACATATATCTAAATTTCATACAAAACCGACTCTTCTATAGACTCGAACCCATTTATAATCTTTGCTATGATTTCGTAATAAAAAATGTAAGAATTGACAAGGATCTTAGATCACTATTGAAGCAACAGAAAAAATACAGGAAAATAAGCTTAAGTCAACAATAAGACAAATATGGAATAAAAATAGCTGCACCTATGAAAAAATATGTAACAAGAAAGAGAATGACAACAAAAGGGGAACAAATCTGTTTCTGGGTAAAAAAATATAAAAGGAATCGTTAACAGCTATTATTTATGATGATTTGTTCAGTAAAATTTAACCCCAAGAACAGAAGAAATTCCGTAGGATATTTATGGTGAAATTCCTTGATTAAGGATTGCAAGGAATACCATGAATTTTTTAAATTGCAAGTGATAAAGAGGATAAGGTGAAGGATATTTATGACAAGGTGCGGGAGGGGTGAGTCTGGAACGTGAAAGTGATAAGAAATTTACAGGACTGGGAAATCAATGAGCAGCAATCTGTTATGGTGCTTAGACCGCAAAAAATTAAGAGATGACAGAGATAAGAGGGTGTGGAAACCTGATGAGAAGGGGGGTTTTTCTGTAAAATCATTGTACAAGGTCCTGTGCAAGAATGACAGCAGCAGTAAAAGCAACATTGCACCCTTTAAGCGGATTTGGAAGACTAGAGCTCCTCCTAGATTGGCATTTTTTACTTGGGAAGCTGCAAAAGAATGCATTTTGACTATTGATATGCTTAAAACAAGAGGAAACTCCATGGCTAACAGATGCTATCTTTGCAAATCTGATGACGAAACATGTAACCATTTATTATTAAGGTGCCTGAAGACTTATAGCATCTGGATTTCTGTCTTGGGGGCTGCTGGGGCTGAATTGGATTATGGCAGAAAATAGGAGCAGTGAACTGTGGATGCGCGCGGGCTTTTGTAAAAAGAAAAGGCATTTATTCCGTATTCCACTAACTATTTTTTGAGTTGTGTGGAAGGAAAGAAATGCAAGAGCTTTTGAGGACACTTAGACTAACTTTACACATGTTAGAGATAGATGGATACACTTTTGACTCTATTTTGTTAGGTCATGACATTAGATATTGGGAGGATCTTGGGATTGTCATGTACTAATTGATTGACTTGTAACTACCTTTCCTAGGTAGGTGGTACTCCCTTGGTACCTATGTGCATAATAATATTTCTCTTTTCTTTCAGAAAAAGATTACAATTTCAACATATACATCAAAACCGAGACCTATGGGAGCTGAATACTTTATAACACTCAGCAAAAGTGAAAACACAACGACGAAGAAAGTAGAAGGGGAAAATAACACTCACGTGCCAGATAGACATGATGGTCTGTGTATCCAGCAACTAGAAAACACCTGGTCTCATCTCGTACATAACAATTCTAATAAACATCTGCAGCAAGAAAAAGTTAGCAACATCACAATTAAGATCTTATGTCTTGCTTCATAATTACTCTTGCTTATCATAAATAACAACTTTTTGTGACCACAAATATTTTCTTAGACAAAAACAAATCTTAGAAAATCTGAAGCTCTATTATACTGCTTTAAACTTGGAACAAGATGAAAACTTTCCAGGGACTCTTTATCATCCAGACATAACACTCAACATAAACCCATAAGAGAAAATAATACATACCTCTTATAACTTTTACCTAGCTTGTTCTGGTCTTTTCTTCCGTCTCCTTTGACAGATTAGAACCCAGAAGAAGCTGGGGAAAACCCTGAATCCCCACAACATAGAAGACCCGGAAGAAGAAAGAGCCCCATTTTCTGCACTCTTCTTCCACAGAAACGCCCACAGGGCCCCCTTTCTCGGTTTTTCCTTCCGCTTAGCGAGGATGAAGACCCTCTCACTCTCACTATTTCACTCATCAAAAAACCCCAAAGCCGACGCCTTAAATCCCCACAACAGATAATACTTAGAACAAGAAGGGCCCCTTTTTTTCTGCACTTTCCTTCAGTAGAAAGACCCACAATAACCCACTTTCTGCGTCTTTCCTTCCGCTCGAGAGGACAAAGACCCCATCAATCTTCGGCGCTCTCATTATTTCCCTCATCAAGAAACCCCAAAGGCCGACGCCCTAAATCCCCACAACAGATAATACTTAGAACAAGAAGAGCCCCTTTTTTTCTGCACTTTCCTTCAGTAGAAAGATCCACAATAACCCACTTTCTGCGTCTTTCCTTCCGCTCAGAGAGGACAAAGACCCCATCAACCTTCGGTGCTCGCATTATTTCCCTCATCAAGAAACCCCAAAGGCCGACGCCCTAAATGCCCACAACAGATAATACTTAGAACAAGAAGAACCCCTTTTCTGCACTTTTCTTGCAGAGAAACACCCACAATAACCCACCTTCCTGCGTCTTTCCTTCCGCTCAGAGAGGACCAAGAAACCCTAGAACTTGTTCAAGACCGACGAAGAAAAAAAGCAAGAATCTCTCGATTTTTCCTCTAATCCGCTTCCTGGAGTCCCTCTTCCCTTCTCGGCCGAAGCTCTCGACTTCTGGCCGCTATGTACACAACCGCACTCCAATAAATGTTCCCCTATTCTCAGACCCTTCATCTGGCTCCATTCCGTAAACCTATCTTCCTTGTCGCTTCTTTCGAGCTCGCCTCTTCAGGCGTCGTCGGCTCTTCTCTCCACTGCTTACTCTTTCTCTTGCAACACCAAAACGGAGAATAGTTTGTCTCCATTTGTCTCTCGTCAGAAAACCATAAGAAAGCTCCTTGGAACGTTTTGAAATTTCAAAAAACGGGTTGCGGTTTGCAATCTTGGAATCTATAACCCAACCGACATCGTTTTATATTTTTCTTTTTTTTTTTGTTTCCAAAAGATGTCCTCGTGCTAAAGAAGATCCATAACCAAACCGACATCGTTTTATATTTTTCTTTTTTTCCAAAAAATGTTATCGTGCCAAGAGGATTCATAACCAAACCGACATCGTTTTCTATTTTTCTTTTTTTTTTTTTCCAAAAGATGTTGTCGTGCTAAGAAGATTCATAACCAAACCGACATCGTTTTATATTTTTCTTTTTTTTCCAAAAGATATTCTCGTGCTACGAAGATTCATAACCAAACCGACATCGTTTTACATATTAAAGCGTGATCAATACGTCAAACGAAATAAGAAAGAAATAGAGCAAATTTTTGTGAATATTTTTAATAATTTCACACATAATTTTAGCTTTTAAAATATAAAAAATTATTTTTAAAACAGTAAAAAATTAATATTAATAAAGATAATGCCTTATAAATTTCATTAAAATTCACATAATTATTTTCTTACAAAGTTTGTCTAATTAAATCAAAGATATTTTTACAGATGAGCTTTATAAAATTCTAATACTTAATTAAAATTTAATTATAACAAAAGAAAATTAGAAGTAAATAAATAAAATCACCAACACCAATTTGGAAATTATCCTATTAGTCATGCAACAACAGGTAGCTGGTTATTACCGATGGACATGAACCTTCCACAACGACATAGCTGGCAGAGGGTTCCTGCAACTCATCTTGTTGTTCTGCAAGTAGCTGACCCCTACTTTGACTTCATCTCTCGATTCCCTGCCGCTTCGATTATCATCTTTCATCTTCAGTTGTAGCCGTTCAAAGCCCACAACAGTTGTTCCTGTAGAGGATGATTATTTTAGAGAAAACGGATGTGAAGCTCATAATTGTCTACCTATTATTGATGTGCAAATTCATTTGTAAAGGAAAATAAAGGTTCTTGCAAGAATGGAGATTCTTTCATCAAGATTTCAGTAGAAACATCAGAACTTTGTTTATTTATACCTCATAATGGAGATTTCGTTGTTTTAACTCCAAGTATCACAAAAAAGGTCATGATCTAATACTGTAAATTACTTAAGAATGAAATCGAACATGACAGACTAATATAAATGGCTTCACACGAGAACCACTCCTCTGATAATTATTTTACATAAACCGGTACTGATCAAAGAACTTCAAGTACATGATCTTTCTAGAATTATATAGCAGTTAAAAAATAATTGTGATCATAGAATTTTCATGTCTGTGAAGGGAAAGAAACTGGTAAGGTTCCTTTTGAAGCGGAGATGAGTAGAGGAGGAAAGGAGAGGAAACGAGGGTAATTTGTTTCTCGCAACAAATTTTTTGTTTTGATCTTAGTCTTGAACCTCTATATGTTTATATGTAAAAAAAACTGAAGCATGTGCAAATGTCCTCTACTGATTAATAAAGATAACATGATTTAACCTACAAAAAGACCCAACTACTGATAATGAAACTGTAATTTATGAATTTAAATCGCTACTGAGATCTATTAACTCCATAAATATTTGGTGGTCTCCAGTTTATCTGATTTTGTACTAGGCTCAATGATGAACTTTCAGGTACTTCAGGACACAAGTGTATCTAAGGATGTTTTGAGGTTACGAGCAAAAGAACTTCAAAAGCTTGGAACTATCTTCCAGGTAAGTGTTCGAAATGAACATGTACCTGATTGTTCCATCCTTCATTATGTCCTACTAAATTTTTCACACACGAGAGAATTATGATTGGTTCTGGTTTTATGAAGCACGGAAGTTAATGACAATTCTTCCATTGCTGATGAGTACTTAAGTAATTCATTATCATTATATCTCAGGGTGCCAAATCTGCTTACGGCAGAGAAAACAGCTTGCGCCATGAGTCGGAAAAGTTGGATGCTGGGACTTCAACGTCGCGAGACTCGGTCATTCTTGGATTTACAGCTGCAGAAACATCTTTTTATTTAAAATTCATACAGTGGTTATACATATAACTTGTATTCTATTGTTCATTATCTGCTGCCTGTAGATTTGTGGTGGGTATATTAGCCTGCAGTTCATAGTTGACGTGGAAAGTTGGTGCCTTTAAAATCTCTAAACCTGCCCATTTTACTTGGAGGAGAATGCAGCTTCATTTTTCATATTTTAGTTTTACTTCTGCTTAATTTGCTTGGTTTTTCTTTCCTAGTAAGTTATTTTCTTTGTTTTAACTTCTTTTTAGGTAAAGCTGTTTATTATATATATACATATGTGTGTGTGTGTAACAGGAAAAGATGGGTGAAGCTTGCTTGGCTCCAATAAAGTTCATCAATGATACTGTATGCCCTGTGGGAAGGTCAAAAAGCTCTCATCAACATTTTCAGAGGCATAGAAAGCTTGACATATCCTAAAAATGGAGACATATTTGAGCTGCATCTTGAAATTAAAAAAAAAAAAAATTAAAATAGGAATTAGAAGTCAATTATCAACTAACCTTGAATAATGTATCTTCTTTATCTTTTTTCTTTTTAAAAAAAAAAACTTTGGATAATATAAAATAGGAAAGCAAAGTGCTGCTTTTTTACAATAATAATAATAATAATAGTTAATAAATAAATAAATAAAAATAAGCATCACAAATTAACATAAATTAATCATAATTATGATCCATTTGTAAAGATGAAACTAATAATATTGCAAATTAAATTATGCATAAAATATGTGCATTCCTATGATAATGTGCTTACACACACACATCACAATAGATACACCTTTATTATATAAATTCAAATATTAGTGTGTATTAATATTTATCATATCCTCTATCATACATGCATATACATATATTAAAAAATAATATTTTAACTCCTAATCAACACGTACCATATATTCTAAAACATAATATACACTAATATTAATTTATCGGATCATACTATTTTAAATGAAGTAAATAAATATCTCCTCACTAGTTCAACGATAACATCCTTTATTACTTAAAAATTTATAAATATTTTCATAACCATCTAATTATAAGGAATTATAACGTCTTAATTATTATTTTTTAAATAAATTACTAGCGTTATTTTATTTTATAAAAAAATATATATATATACAAATATCTTAATTAACCTTGAAATACAACAAATTTAGTTTTATTTTTTTGAAGTTATTAATTTTTTTTTTCCATTCAAGTAGTTTCCCCTCACCCCTTCCATTTGAATCTCTTGTTTATCTTGCAAATCACTATATAATCCAAAGTTTTCATGGCATGATACATACATACATACAGCACATATATATTCATATATATATATATATATAGTATTGAACAGCATGCTTGATACAGACATGAACCGAACTATATTGCTATATATATATATATATATACATATTCTGATATAAATATGTAATGAAATCATGTATGATTACCAAGTGTACTCTTATATGAATTGAGGAGGTTGACCAATTATTGAGTGGTGGGAAGAATTAGGAGTGTTTACTTAAATTAGGGGTTGGCCATGTCCTTTAATTTCACCTTTATAAAGTACTCTAATATTTTATACATTATTATTATTCCTAAAGATAACATATACATATACATATATATAATTATTTAAAAAATAAATTAATAACTCCTAATATATATATATATATATAAATAATATTTAAAATGGCACAGTGGCAATCTCTTTATTCTCCACCACTGTCCTTTCAAAGTTGTATTTGGTGCGTTGTCGTTTTCGTCAAGCACTAATCATCCACATTAATCCTATTTTTAGTCTTTTATATATTTGAATTTCGTTAATGATAATTAACTCATAATCTTTAACTTAATAGATATAAAGTTTATTTTATTAGTATATTAATGAAATTATAACCATTAATTAAGACTTTGATTAAGATTATGATTTAAGAGGTATTCACTGTTTTGAGTCTCCTTGGTTGAAAAAATCAAAATGGGTTAGTACGGGACATGACATTTTACTTTTAAAAGATGCAAATAATGTCCATGTTATATACATACATACATACATACACACACACACACACACATATATATATATATATATAATTGAAAGAGTTTTTGGGACAAGTGAAGGGCATTTGAATGATTTCCACAAGTAGTCACGCTCAAACAGTACTTTATATTACTTTAATCACATATCAATCCACTAACTTCTCAGACTTAGTGCCCCAACAAAAGTAAAGCTCTCTGGTTTCAACTTTTCTTTTCTTCTCTCATCAATTTCAAATTTTAAACTAAAAAGTATGCATCTCTGTCTTCTCTTTACACATATATATATATATGTACACATATATTATAATTATATCACACACAATCAGTCTCAGCACTCCAGAGCTTATTATCTCTAGCTAAGCATTGCATATACCTAGGTATAAGAGTACTCTTTATATATATATATATATATATTATAAACTTAATTTGACATAATTTGCAGTACTATATATATATACACACACAATACAGAGCATTATATAATCCAGCATTTGGGTTTTTGCAGTAATTCTCGGATCTTCAAGAACGAGATATATACATATATATCAACATATATATACACAAACACAAGCAAGCTGAGCAAAGATATAGAGATATATAGATGTACATGATTATGGATTTCAAGAAATTCAGTATCTTCTTCCTTCTCATTTCAGCTTCAGTACTACTCTTGTCAACTTCTTTGGCAGGTGGGTCAGTTTTTTTCTGTTTCCTTTGTCTCTTGTTGCAGCCTTTTTGCTGTAAAATCTTACATGCATTGTCAGAAAAAAGTAAAGATTTAACCAAAAAAGAGACGAAGAACATCTATGTGTACATATATATGTGTATATATATACACACACACACATCATGCTCACACATATTCATAAAAAATAATTAAGTTTTATTCTCTCTGATCGGCATGCATGAATTTGATAATCCTTTTTGGGGTGTATGTACATAAAGATGTCAGTTGTTAATTATATACATGCGAATAATAATCCTCCTTGTTTCAGTATACTGTATATACATGTATGTATATGTATATACACAAACACAGACATCTAAAGTTTACCATATAAGAGACGGTAAACGTTAGAAAGTAATATATATAAATTGCTTTTTGTAGGGCGACCATTGATCTCTGTGGAAAAGTTGGCAAATGAAGTGGAACCAATTGCTCATATTGAGGTTTGTGTTGATAAGTCTTTCCGTCACTTTCATGAAGATCTTCTCAACTATATATTATGTGTGTGTGTGTGTGTGTATATATAATATTATACTTAAAGAAAATTATTCGGACTAGTACTAAATGATCAGATAATGGTTTATATATATTGGTTTCTAAGTTAATCATATATTATCTCTATATATATGTGTATATCTTCAATCATCATAAATCTGGTTGTTGCAGTTGCAGTTCTTCATTTTTAATTTCTTTCACTATTAATATGATATGAATGCTTTACTATGGAATTACAAGACTATGCACACACATACAGACGTATATATATAATTCTAATATCCAGGATTTGTATGTAATCTGTGTATCTCCTCTATATATTTTCAGTTTTTATATATATATATGTATATATCATTGAAATATTGGGTTAAATTTTTTGTATTGTTGACAGGATGATCATGATGAGGTTAGTATTCATGAAAGGGTTCTTAAAGTAAACACCAAGGACTATGGAAGATATGATCCATCACCAAATCTTGTTAGGCCTCCATTCAAGCTCATACCAAACTGATCATCATCATCATCATCATCATCATCACCATCATCATCAAGGGCTTTGTCACTGAATGTAGCAGTTCTGATAGTAATAAATAAGATGTGAAGGAGATGTTATACGATCTGCTACATAAACCTATATATACGTATACGTATTATATATGTCTTATAGTATATTATCTATAAGTGTAAGTCAGCAGGTGCATATACTGAGTTTTGAGCCCTGATAATAATGTTTTTGGTGTATATATTAGCTTTTTGGATGAAGGGTATCTATATATGTATCGGTGCTAATTTACAAGGCTGTATGGCTTCTATATATAATAATATATAAGATGTTGTACTAAGTAGTACTCAAGCTCCATAGATATGTGTGATATGTTACAGTTGATTCCTCTATTTAATCAATACATATATATATACATAATTTACTTTTACATGTAAAATATTATACTAATTAAATTCAAGCTTATAATATTTGTTGTAAATTAATAAGTTATAAGCACCAAATTTTTGTAGTCATATATATATATATATACTCACACACATACACTACCCAAATAGAGGATATATTGTGTATAAATTTCTAGTTAAAAATTTAGAGGGAAAGTTTGATAATTTCTAAGCTTAAACAATTGAGAAGATGAGGGCTTTTATTTTTAGATATCAGTAACCAATATAAAGTTTACAAGTGCCATGATAAGGGAAAATAAGAGTCATAAGATGTAACGACCCATAACTTGAAGGTAATTAAATTATAAATTGAGTGTACAAGTAAAATAATACCGTTAGGGTTTACATTTCTCATACAAAAATCATAATACTAAATAGGGTTACGGAAATAACCATTCTAAAATAACAACAAAAAAATAATGAAATAAATGAAAAAATAAAGAAATAAATGAAAAGTAAAAAAACTGAAACGTCCTACTCGCAACCCTCTTGTAGATCGGGATCTGCATCTTGTTTCTCTTAATCTGAAATGGTTAATGAAAGAGTGAGTTACACTACCTCAGCAAAAATATCACACTACTAAACGATACAAAAATAAAGGTTGGTAAAAACCACGAAAATAACTAATTGAGCTCTTATTTTAAGTAAATTCATTTATTATAAGTAAAATCATTTATTGTACACTTACCGTAATAAAGTTTTCAAAACTAACCTATAGAGGTAATGACACAAATAGTCTCATAATCTCATATACAATTAATCATAACAACAATATTTTCTTTTTATTTGTCTACTGGTATTCATGGGGGTTCATAGGGATGTCTCCACTACTCGTGAACATTTTTTCCACATTTTTCATTAACCGGCCATCCACATACCCGATCCGGTATAAGCGACAAAAATATCATCTCTCAATACCCCATCTGGTATGAGGGTGAAATGAGTTGTTCTCATACCTTATCCGATATAAGCATCAAAGTATCAATCCTCCATACCCCGTCTGGTATGAGACAATGTTCACAGTCAAGTTACCTATGTACCTGGTCCGTCCACTATCTTCCAAGATATCCAGTAAGACTACTATTAATTCACTTACTTAATCAAGTAATTTTTCATTTTCATTTAATTTTTCAGTTTTTCAATTTAACTGTGAACCATGCAAAACAAGCAATACATGCATCGAAGAATACAAACGAATTATCATACTAAATTATAGTAAGTTATCATGCATTCAAAACTGTAAAATCAATCAATCAATTAAAACATGATAAAAGTAATAAATAACCGGTTCAGACTCCATTAGTAACCTTTAATTATTGATAGTTATAAATCACGTAAAATACTGTATTTTTTATAATTAAACTTCAATTTTATAGCAGAAAAAAAGGTGAAGGATTCTTACTCAAATCGATGTGTGAAATGCTAAGCTTTCAACTGCACTTACTATCAGTCCCCAAGTTTTCTAAATTTTTAGTCGGCGATTAAAACACATTTCAAATATCTAGAAATACCCTCAAAAATTCAAAATCGGTGTTAAAAACTCTTTTCGACCAATTTTAGCATTCTGGTACGGCGCTGCTGCCGCACTCCAGCGACGGCACCGCCGTCTGCAGCGGTTTGCCTTGGGCTGGCCGTTTTCGGTCAGTTTCAATTGATTTTAGCTGGTTTTGTACTCTTCATTGCCAAAAAACACGTTAATAGTGCTCGGTTGGCCCAAAAAAATGGAAAAACATAGGCCTACCGGTGGCAGGATTTTTGGTGCGGCAACTTTGTCGACTCACCTTTGCATTTGGGTATTTCATTTTAATTACTCTATAGAAAAAGAAATGATGATTACAATAGTGAAAAAATTGTACGAAACAAGAATTGGAAAGGGTCTCATCGGATACGATTTTTGTTTTTTCCTGCAGCAGCGCCACCAGGCTTTGCCCGTGATTTTTAGCTCATTCACCGGTCTTTTTTACTTTGATTTGGCCATTTGAGTGATCAAAATTGAATTTCGAGCAAATAATTTTTTTTTTACCTCTTTTGACTGTTGGAAGTGACTCTGGCGCGGGGGGGAGAGGCGGTCGACTCCCTTTCCGGCGTCTGGTTCTTCTACTCTAACAGGGGTGTCTGGTAGTTAGGGTTAAGATTTGGTGTGCAGTGGATTATTTATATCTGTCTTCTTTTAATCTAGATCATCCATCATGTTTAATCCACACCGTTTGATCGCGTTTAAATAGAAAATGAATCTGAATCGTTCATCGCAATTTGATCAGAACTGTTCAATGGCGTTTAAAGGGGGACGGATCCAGACCGTCCACACGCGTGTGAACAAATCTGAACCGTCCGATTGTAGTCATGTAGATTGCTAGTGTGGCCTTCCGCGTGGCACCGTGTCAGCGTGCCTTGCCACGCAGCGCGCTTCGGTCCATCGGGGCTGCTAGCCAAACGTCCTACGTAACACATTTTTTCTAAATTACATTTTAACTCATAATTTTTTATTTTTCTTTCAAAAACATCTTCAGAACCCAAATTTTCACTTTTTTTCTCAAAATTATTTTTAATTTCATTATCTACCTATTCTTCTTCATTTTTATATTAAATAAAAATTTAAAAATTATATTTATACATTAATTTTAAATATATTAAAATTAATTAAGGGTATTACAACTCTTCGCTCTCTCACTAAATCAAAAAATTAGGAATATTGGACTCTAAAGTCTGATTCTAGCTCGCATGTGGTCTCTCCTTGTGTATGATTCTGTCATAGGACCTTAACAAAGGAAATTTTTCAGTTGCAGAGTACTGTACTCTTTCGGTCCACAACACCGACCAGTACCTCATCGTAGGACAAATCCCCCTAAAGTAAAAGAGGCTTGTGGGCCAAGACGTGAGAGAGATCCAGGTTGTACCTGTGTAGTATAGACACATGAAACACATTATGGACTCTAGAAAGCTCTGGAGGCAGTTTCAGTCTGTAGGCAGCAGTACCAATTCTGTCTAAGATTTCAAATGACCAAATAAACTGGGGATTTAGTTTCTCCCTATTGTCAAACCTACTGATTCATTTGAACGGAGTGATCTTAAGGAACACCCGATCACCTTTCTCAAATTCTAAATCCTTCCTCAAGGTATCCGCATAACTCTTCTGTTTGCCCTAAGCCGTCTAGATGTCCTTCCTGAGCTTAACTATTTGTGCTGCAGTCTCCTCCATAAGATCTTCACCAAACAGTCTTCTATCACTCACTTTTTCCTAACAGATCTGCGATCTGCATGGGCGGCCATAAAACGCATCGTACGAAACCGTGTCAAGACTTGTTGATGGTCATCCCAATGACCCCTGAAATCAAGAATACAAGCTCAGAGCATATCCTCAAATGTGCGGATCGTCCTTTATAATTGTCCATCGATTTGAATGTGGAATGCAGTACTAAGGGACAGTTTCGTTCCCATAACCTACTGAAAACTAGACAAGAATCGAGAAGTGAACCTGAGATCCTTGTCGGACACTACTGTTACTGGCACTCCATATAGTCTGACTATCTTCCGGATATACATTATTGTTAGCTTGTTCAAGGGATCGATCATCCTGATGGCCAAGAGGTAGGAAGACTTTATGAGCCGGTCAATAATTACTCAAATGGCATTATATCCCCAATGTGTCATAGGCAATCCTATCACAAAATCAATCGTGATATATTTCCACTTCCACCCTGGGATTGGTAATGGCCGAAGTATTCTGCGTGAGCGTTAATGTTATGCCTTAACTTGCTGACATACCAAATAATTGGAAACAAAGTTGGCCACATCTTTTTTTATCCTGTTCCACCAAAATCAGGATCGCATGCATTGATACATCTTAGTACTTTTAGGATACATGGTAAACTTTCAGCTATGGGCCTCTATCATGATGTCCATTTTCAGCTCACTGTCACATGGAACACACACCATATCCTAAAACCTAAGTAACCAATTGACAGAGACTCAAAATTTTGAATTAACTCCCTATTTTGCATCTTTCTTGAGGGCTGTTAAGGTGGAATTGGCATATTGGGCTTCCTTGATTCTTTGGATCAACTCAGGTTGAATAGTTAGGTGGGCCGAACATGTGACTCTCTTCAGGTCTTGAAGCTATACCTATTGTGTGGCTCCTTTTGTCCTGCATTCTGAAACCATCAAGTGAGTTAATGTACCTGTATTTTTTCTACTAAGTGCGTCGACTACCATGTTGCCCTTATCCGGGTGATACAAGATGTTGCAATCATAGTCATTGAAGAGTTCTATCCATATTCTCTAACGCATATTGAGATTCTGTTGAGTTAATATGTATTTCAAGCTCTTATGGTCGGTATAAATCTGAAAGGTCTCTCCATACAAGTAATGGCGTCAAGTCTTTAAGACGTGGATAATCGCAGCAGTTCTAAGAGATGGGTGGGGTAATGTTTCTCATAACTCTTCAACTGTCTGGACCCATAGGTTTTGACTTTCTAATACTGCATCAGAACATAACTCAACCACATGTAGGAGGCATTATTATAAAGTATATATCAACATGTCCCACTCGGCAAGGCCAACACAAGTGCAGTAGTCAATCGCTTCTTTAGTTCTGAAAAACTCATTTCACAGTCCTCGTTCCACTCGAACTTGACGTTCTTCTTTATGAGCCGAGTTAAAGGAGCAGCTATACTAAAAAATCTTTCCACAAACCTGCGGTAATAAACTATCATTCCTAGAAAGCTACGAATCTCTTTGACCGATGTTAATTTTTTCCAACTGAGCACTGCCTCAACTTTTTCAGGGTTTATTGACACTTCATCATTTGATATGATGTGCCCTATGAAGGTAGTCTGCTCGAGTCAAACCCACACTTACTCAACTTTGTATACAACTTTTTTTCTCTGAGAACCTACAACACCTAAGTCAAAGTGAGCGTGTTCTTCTCTGCTTTTTGAATAGAGCAAGATATCATCGATGAATATAATGACAAAATGAACCAAGAATTATCTAAAAACCTTGTTCATCAAATCCATGAAGATGGCTGGTGCGTTGGTTAGTCCAAATAGTATGACCAGAAACTCATAGTGTTCGTACCTAGTTCAGAAGGCTATTTTGAAAATGTCTTCTATCTTAATCTTTATCTGGTGGTAATCTAAACGCAGATCTATTTTGAAAAAGATCTGGACATCCTACAACTGATCAAAAAGGTCATCGATCCTGGAGTGGATACTTGTTCTTGATCATGACTCTGTTCAGTCTCCTGTAGTCAATACATAACCTTAACGTCCTATCTTTCCTTCTTTGCCAATGGAACTCCAGCATTCTAATGAGAAACACAGTCTCGAATGAACCCACTGTCCTGCAGTTTCTTGATCTATTTCCTCAACTCTTTCATTTCTACATGACTTCTTCAGTAAGGGAAAACTAAGTGAGGTTGCGTGCCAGACTGAAGATCTATAATGAACTCAACTTCTTTGTCTACTGGTGGTCCGGGAGGTTCATCAGAAAATATATCTGAAAAGTCTCGGACTATTGGGATCTCTTGAATACTGATTTTTTTCTTTAGTTTGTATATTGTAGAAAAAACAATCGAGTTAAAGTGCTATATACTAAGAAATTTATTATGGGAGAATAATATTCGAAACTTTTATTAGCTTGTAAATGACTATTTGTTAGGAGAATTAAATACAATTTTTCTCGTTGAAGTAATCCACGGTGGTGTGATACCTCGCTAACCAGTTTATTCTTGAAAATATATAAAGGTCCCCCGTGTCAATCTCTATTAGGTCCATTATGGGAAAAACTGAATCCCATGGAAGATGGGCTAAATGTTGCTGGGGAGGGACTGGGTGGCCCTGTAATGGTGCTGGATGATACGGTGGGGCCTTCGAATTGTATTGTGACGGTGTCGGATGATAGACGAAGGAGCAGGGTTGCATCGAGGTGTGTTAAATCCTCTCATTGTAGGAGGTGGCTCATAGTGTTGAAGTGGTGGAGGGTCAGATAATTCCTTCCTCACTTACTTTGCCCATTGGACAGAGATGAGTCTCTTTAAAATCTTAAAGAGCTGATTGACATCCTCTCAAAGCAACCTGCTTCGGGTTGCCATGTTCAGTAATGGACCTCATATCCTCATGTCATTATAACTATTTTTTTCACAAGAAAGGCTTGGGTGATTATTCACTCTTTGGTGTTTCCTAGGATTTGTGTAAGGAATGGTTTCGAGGAACGCGGCTCTTATATTAACTGTAAAGACCCGAAACTTGAAGGCAATTAAATTATAAATTGATAGCAGAAGCGAAATAATAGTGTTAGAGTTTATATTCCTTATACAATAATTCAGAATATCCAATAGGACTACGGAAATGACCATTCTAAAATAACAACGAAAAAGCAAAAAAATAAATGAAAAGTAAACAAACTGAATGTTCTACTCATAACCCTCTTGTGGATCGGGATCTAGATCTTAGTCCTCTTGATCTGAAATGGTTAATGAAAGAGTAAGCTACACTACCCCATCAAGAATATCACACTACTCACAAATACAGAAATTAAGGTTAGTAAAAATCATATAAACAATTAATTGATCTCTTATTTTAAGTAAATTCATTTATCACAAGTAAAATCATTTATTGTACACTTACTATAGTTAAATTTCTAAAACTGGCCTATAGAGGCAATGACACAAACAGTCTCATAATCTCATGTACAATTAACTAAAACAACAACCTTTCTTTTTTATCTGCCTACTGGTATTCATGAGGGTTCATAAGGATGTTTCCACTATGCATGAACTCTTTTTTCATATTTTTCATTAACCGACTGACCTCATACCTCGTCTGGTATGAGCACTAAAAATATCATCCCTCAATACCCTAGTCGGTATGAGGGTGAAAATGGTCATCCTCATACCCCGTCCGATATGAGAGCCAAAGTACCAATTCTCCATACCCAGTCCGGTATGAGACAATGTTCATGGTAGGGTTCCCTATGTACCCGGTCCGTCCACCATCTCCCAGAATATCCAGTAAGTCTATTATTCATTCACTCACTTAATCAAGCAATTTCTCGTTTTTATTTAATTTTTTAGTTTTTCAATGTAAGTGTGAACCATGCAAAATAAGAAATACATGCATCAAGGGACACAAACAAATCATCATACTAAATTCTAGTACGTTATCATGCATTCAAAACTTTAAAATCAATCAATCAATCAATTAAAACATGACAAATAGAAATAAATAACCAGTTCATGCTCCATTAATAACTTTTAATTATAGATAGTTCTAATTATCGATACTTCTTTCACAGTCCTCATTCTACTCAAACTTAACGTTCTTCTTTGTGAGCCGAGTCAGATGAGCAGCTAGACTAGAAAACTCTTCCATAAAACTGCGGTAATAACCTACCATCCCTAGAAAGTTACAGATCTCCTTAACCGAGGTTAATTTTTTTCATCCGAGCGCTGTTTCAACTTTTTCGCAGTTCACTGACACTCCATCATTTGATATGATGTATCATAGGAAGGTAGTTTGCTCAAGCTAGAACTCACACTTACTCAACTTTGCATATAGCTTCTTCTCTTTAAGAACCTGTAAAACCTGAGTTAGACGGTGAACATGTTCATCTCTGCTTTTTGAATAAATTAAGATATTATCGATGAACACAATGACAAACTGATCCAGAAATGGTATGAAAATCTTGTTCATCAAATCCATAAAGATCGTTGGAGCGTTGGTTAGTCCAAATGGCATGACCAGGAACTCATAGTGTCCGTACCTGGTTTCAAATGTCGTTTTGGAAATGTTTTCTACCCTGATTTTTACTTGATGGTAACCTGAACACAGGTCTATCTTAGAGAAGACTTGGGCACCCTGCAACTGATTAAAGAGGTCATCGATCTTAGAGAGGGGGTACTTGTTCTTGATTGTGACCTTGTTCAGACCTATATAGTCAATATATAACTTCAACGTCCCATCTCCCTTTCTTGTAAATGTGACTTCGGCACCCCAAAGGGACACACTATGTCGAATTAATCTACTTTTCTATAATTTAGTGATTTGTTTCCTCAGTTCCTCTATCTCAACTCAACTCATGCGGTAAGGAGCAACCGAAATAGGTTGGGTGTCTGACTGTAGGTCTATAGTTAATTCGACTTCTCTGTCAACTGACAATTCAGGTGGTTTATCCGGAAATATATCTGGAAAATCTCATATTATTAAAATCTCTTGAATATAAATTTTTTTATTGGGTTTGCCTAGTTAGAGAAAACAGATAGGTTAAAGTGCTTGATAATAAGAAAATTTGCCATGATGGAACAAATGTTAAACAATTTTATTAATTTGTAAATGACTCCTCATTATGAGGGTTGAATACAACCTTTTTGCTAAAATAATCTACGATAGCGTGATATGCTGTTAGTCAGTTCATTCCTAAAATTATATCAAAATCCCTGTGTCAATTTTTATTAGGTCCAGACTCAACTTCCTATATGTTATATCTATGACACAGGCTCTGTATACAATATCTCCAGTAGTGTCATACTCCAAAGAATAGACACAAATAACACAAAATCAAGTTTTTCAAGTAATACATTTAATTTTAATATACTAGTATCAATCAAAACATGAGCAAGATGATTACAAATAGTGTATATACCTTGTACCACGTCCGGGTTGGCTTCTGCATCCTGCTAAGTGAGATTGTAAGTCCTGCCCTGTATAAGAGGTTTGGTCTGATTCTAGTTACTCGGGCACTCCCTTGCATAATGTTGGGCACTACTATATATAGGGCAAGTGTTGTTGAGGCAATAGTATGGTCGGTCCCCATGATCCTTGCCACAGTGCTGACAGGTCTTACCGCATCCTATTGCTGGAACCTAAGGGAGAGCCTAAGTCATTAGCCTGGGTCTCTTATTCTGTTGAACAGGTACTGTAGTTGCTGGTCTGCGGTGTGGAGCCGAAGGCTTGGGGTTCCCTTCTACTGGAGGAAAAATGCGAATGTTCTACTCTACGAATTGTGACATGGCCAAAATAGTCAAATAAGTACTGAGCTCGAGCACATACAACTGCTGTATAATCTCAGGACGGAGACAACACTCGAACTTTCTACCCTTCCTGCCTTCATTCATCATGCTCTCAAGGGAATACTGGCCCAACTCTAGGAACCTGTGAACATATTCTAATACAGTCATGTCCATCTGGATCAAGTGTGCAAACTCTATCTCCTTCAGATGTCGAAGATGCTCTGTAAGATACTCTACATGAAAGGCCGTCAGGAACTGTTCCCAAGTGACTGGAATGGGCAAGGTAACCTGCTTGAGTTGCCACCAGTGGTCTACTTCTTCCGCCAGCATGTAGGTAGCGAGGATGACTTTCTGTTCGGGAATCACCCTAATGGTCGTAAAAGCCTTCTCTATCTCAGTTAACAAGTACTTGGCCTCATTAAAGGAGGATCCCCCTACAAAAGTAGATGGATTTAATCTTTTATACATTTCAATGTAGCTTGGGTCCATCATAGGAGGTGGTAGGTCCCGTGGGAGAGGGATTGAATTGTGCTGAGGATGGACTGGATGGCCCTGCAATGGTACTTGATGATACGGTAGAGGCACCAGATTGTATTGTGGTGGTGCCGAGTGATGCGGTGGCTAGGGCACCAGATCATACTGTGATGGTGCCCGGTGGTACTGTAGAGGAGTAAGGTCATATCGGGGTGGCTCGGGATCCTCTCGCTGTAAGGGTGGCTCAACCTGTGGCAATGGAAGAGGGTCAGGTAGCTCTCTCCTTTCCTATTGGGCCTGCTGGGTAGCAATGAGTCTCTCCATGATCTCAAATAACCAGTCAACATCCTCTCTAAACAAACCCTCTCGGGTTGCTCGATTTAGTGGGGATCTTCTTCTCCTCATTTATCCATACATGCATTTCACAAGGAATGGTTGAGTAATAATTCATTATTTTTTGTGTTTCCTAAGGATTTTGTTTAAGGAATGGGTCCGAGGAACGCGACTCTGATACCAACTGTAACGACCCCGAAAATACCAAAGGAAATAAATTATAAAATAACCGCAAAAACGAAATAAATAGTTAAGATTTACATTCCTTATACAATAACTTAAAATACCAAATAGTGCTACGAGAATTACTTTTTTGAAAGAAATACAAAAAAATAAGAAAATAAGCACAAAATAAATAAAACTAACATCCTACTCGCAACCCTCTTATGGATCGAGCTGTAGATTTTGGTTTTCTTAATCTGAAATGGTTAAATAAGAAATAAGTTACACTAGTCTAGTAAGAATGACATGCTACTCAACGACACAAAAATGAAGATTGGTAGAAAAATTAAAACAACTAATTGAGCACTTAATTTAGTAAATTCATTTATCAATAATAAAATCATTTACCTTTCACTTACTGTAATGAGATTTACTAAAACAATCTAAAACAATAACATAACACTTATCATGATTTCATATGCAACCGGTAATATGTGCATTTTATAATTTTATATTTAATTAATCAAAACAACAACTACCCATTTTCATCAGTCTGCTGGTATCCATGGGGGTCCATAGAGATGTCTCCACTACGCGTGAACCCTTTCTTTTAATATTCTCAATTATCAAGTCGTCCCCATATTCTGTCCGGTATAAGCGTCAAATTACAAAATCTCGATATTCCGTTCGATATGAGGGTGAAACGGGCCGTTTTCATACCTCATTTGACATGAGCACCAAATTATCAAGTCTCAATACCTCATCCGGTATGAGACAACGTTCACGGTAGGATTTCCTATGTACCCGGTCCGTTCACCAGCTCCCATAATATTAAGTAAGACTGTTGTTTCGTCCATTCACTTAATCACACATTTTTCCGTTTACCTTTAACCTCCAGTTTCCTAATTCAACTGTAACCATACAAACAAACAATACATGCATTCAAAGCTATAAAGTCGATCAATCAAATACTATCATATATTTAAACTGTACAATATATTAACAGAATCAATAGTGAATAGTTTCTGATTCTGCCTCCATTAATAACCCGTAATCAATTATGAATATTTTCTAAATTGCACAAAATATCGTATTATTATTAATTAGACTTTAATTCTGTAACAAATAATAGGATGAGAGATTCTTACTCAATTTGATATCTAAAAAGATAAACTATTGACTGCGCTTACTGGCGGTTCTCGGGTTCTCTGAATTTTTCTTCGGAGATTAAAACTCACTACAAGTACCTATAAATATCTCAAAAAATCCAAAAACAGTATCAGAACCTCTTTCTGGCCAATTCTGGAATTTCTGCACGATGGCTCCCCCATGCTCCAATGACGGCACCACCGCCCGCAGCGGCGGTCCACCTCGGGTTGGCTGTTTTCGGCCAGTTTTACATCAATCTCTGCGAGAAAATACGTTAAGGAGCTCGGTTGGCTAAAAAAAATGAAAAATTGAAACTCAGCGGCAGTGGCTCTGCCGGCTCACTTTGCGGTTAGGTTTTTTGCTCCAGACAACCTGTAGAAAAGGAAATAATGATCACAATGATGGAAAAATTACGTAGAACGGGAATCAGGAAGGGCCTCATTGGAGGCAGTTTTTATAATTTCTCGCCGCAGCGGTGTCGGGATTTACCCTCAGTTTTCAGCTAATTCGTCAATTCTTTTGCTCCGATTTAGTTATGAGGGTGTTTAAAATTGAATTCCGACAAAATGAGAAATTTTTACCTCTTCTGGCAGTTGGAAAGGGCTCCGGCGCGACAACGGCTTCCTTCCTGGTGACTGGGTCTTCTTCTCTAGCGCCCGAGGGGGGATCTGGCAGATAGGGTTAAGGGTTTGGTGTGAAAATGGATATTTATATTCATTCCCATTTAATCTGGACCGTCAATCGCATTTGATCTGAACCATCCGATCGCGATTATATAGAAAGTGAATCTGGACCGTTTATCACGATCTAATCTGGACCATACAATCGCATTTAAATAGAAAGCGAATTTGGACCATTGATCGCATTTAAATCTGACCGTTCGATCGCGTTTAAATGGGGGACGAATCCAGACCGTCCACACGCACGTGAATAAATCCGGACCATTCGATCGCGGTCACCCGAATTGCCAGCGTGGCACCGCGCCAGCGTGCCTTGCCACGCGGCATGCTCCGGTTCGTTGGAGCTGATGACTGGGCGTACTATGTGACACATTTTTTTTTAAATTACGTTTTGACTCACAATTTTTGATTTTATTTTCAAAAACATTCTCAGAATCCTAAATTTTCACCAATTTTTTTCAAAATTGTTTTCAATTTCATACTCCACATATTTTTCTTAATTTTTTCATTAAATAAAAATTTAAAAATTATATTTATATGTTAATTTTAAATATATTAAAATTAATTTATGGTATTTCCTAAGAACAAAAGGAAATTGTTACAGAAAACATTCTGTTATGCGGAAGAAGACAGCAACAAAAAAATTCCTTCTGTCATTCCTCTGTAAATTGCTTATGAGAATGTCAGCTGGTTGTGGACTGGAGATGCCTTCTCCTGCAGCAGCTGTTAGATTGAAGAGTAATTATTAATGAGGCTTTAACTTTTCTAACTGAAAATTAAAAGAAATTTAAAAAAAGTGAGAAGAACAAGAACATAAAAAGGTGGAAAGAAAACATGGACGCATTACTACAATCACTAAAATGCACTTATGCAACATATACATACACACGCACGCATATACGTGTATATATATATATATATATATATATATTGCTTTTGTTTCATATTCTTTTCCTGTGTGGCACATGCACGTACTTTTCTTCACTAAATAGAATGGTGGGTTTTTGCCTGACTTTCCTATATAATGATGTTGACTTGACTTGATTATAAATCATTACACAAGAAAAATTTTAAACACTAAAATTTTTATTTATGAAAATTAAACTTTGAGACTCTTATATATATATATATGTATGTATGTATGTGTGTGTGTGTGTACATATTCTTAGACTCTTGGGTCAAGAACTTCTTATCCATGTCCATTTCAGCCTGACCCAAATCTTGCAATTCTAGTTTTTCCCCACCTTAGTAGTTTTCTTCGTTATAAGCAACAATGGCTAATACGAGTCCATCTAATATGTATATATATATATATATATATATATTCTAATGAAACCATCTTATATACTTGATCTTAAAGAGCTAAAAAAATAATATATATATATATATATATATTAATACATTGATCAGTCGTTAATGTTGATGATAGATTTATAAGAGTTAGGCATATAAAAATTCATATGTTTAAAGCACTAATTTCTTCTTTGTACTTACGTCAACTAATTAATTTATGCATATACGTGTATACCCATATGCATATATTTCTTATAATGGCAACAATCATTTTTGTTTTGAAAGCCACCTTAGCTTGTGCACGAAGATAATCCCAATTTGCATAAAATAATATATATATATATATATAATATCCCAATCATGAACCTATCAATTTATTTTTTACATGCTTAATCTTTTTGTAATTATTTTCATGCTTACTTTGATATATTGTGTGTGTGTATATATATATATATATATATGTGCATGCATACATACATAAATAATGTTTATGGTAGGCCAAAAAATTAGAAACTAATTAACATAAATAATAATCTTGAATTATTTATATCTCGAATTAGTTTAATATTTTTATTTCTTTATGATAAATTATATAGTTTTTAGTCAAATTGGAATTTTTTTGTATTTTTTATTAGAATATTATATTATAATTTTTGTGTATTTGTTAGATGATTAATAAAATATATATTTATTTAAATAATTTAAGACATTAATTGGCTAACTTTTCCCGACCTTATTGACTTCTCTACTTCGTTGACCCGCCTAATCTCCGTTGATTTTAATCTTTTAAATAAGATGTCGGAGTTAATTAATTAATAAGATTAGCTTAGACTTAAACGTCTTTAAAGCAAATACGTCACCGTTTGACGGAGACAACTGCTTCGGCCACCAACACCCGAAACTTTGCAAAATGTCACTCCCAACTATTCTTCCTATGAGAAACATATAATTAATGACAAATTAGAGGATATATTTGGTATACCAACAAAAGCTTAATTAATTAATTAATGAATTAAAGATTAAGTTACGAATTTATTCTTTATAATTTTATAATAATTCTGTTTATGTTATTTTATTTTTCAATTAATATAAAAATAGTGATGAAATTATAAAATTTAAAATGTTTTTCTTAGTGGTTTTAATGAAATTATCATATAATTTTGTGTTTTAATTATCCTACAAATTTAAAAATATTTGTATAGATTAATCTATTTTTTATTTATAAACCATTTGTTTGTATTTATTATATTAATTTTTTTAAAAAATAATAATTTACAAAATTATCTATTACCATATAATTGATATTTACGTGTACAACTCAATTTAAATGTCTTAATTTATCATTTTCTAATAAACCGAAAACTCTTTTACTAATTTTGGGCACGTTCGAAATATTATCTAGAACATATTGCCTATATATATACACACATAATTAGCATTATTTAATGTATTTAAGGTTAATTAACCTAGTCAAATACAGACATGTATGACATATATGCATGATAGGCATATATACATATATATATAATTTTTTGGAATGCAAAGTAAACGATAAATTGTTAAAATTAAATGATAAATTACATAAAAATTAATAAATGAGAAATAAATTATATGCATTCGAAAATATAAATTTAACGTTAAAATATTGATAAATATATTTTTATATATGACGTTCTATTTTACGTATATACTAAGTGATAAAATATTATTGATTAGTGATGAAATTTACTTTAATAAATATGTTAATTTAAATAACATATTATTTTATAAAGAATTTTATTTTTTTTTATAAAAAAAATTAAGCTAAACTTTTAATTTATTGTGGTTATTTAAATTAAAACAATTTAACAATTTTAAAATATTTACTTTATCTAAAAATGTAATTAATTAATTAAAATTTAATATAATTGATATATTATAATTTCACCAACATATTAATATAATTTACAACTTAAATATTAGCTTGAAAGAACATCTATATATATATGCACATCCACATCAAGTGTAGCTACATGTACACGTATATATATGAATTAAGTTAACCCTTAATTCCCATGATTAATAGTTTAAGCATGTATAATCCGTAAATCATACACATACACACACTTACATACATACATATATGTATATATATAAAATACCATGTAATTTCATTGGATAAAATATAATTCTCGTAGCTAATTGAAAACATTTATTAGCACCAACATTAAAGAATTTACCCAAAAAATAATTATTTATTTAAAAATTTAAAGTCGTAAATTGATATAATTAAAAATCGAATAATAAAAAATAAGAGTGAGGAGAATAAAAGATTAATAAATAATTTTAACGAGAATCTTTGTTTTTTTTTAATAAAATAAAAAATAATTTTACAGTACTGAATCTGAAATTTTAATAATTAATGAAAAGCATCGAATGCGGACTGCGCACTCCGCGTACCAAAGAAGAAAGCCCGCGCATTTAACTTTTTGCAGTTTGGGGACCAAAAAAGTCAAAATTACTATTTAAGGCGCCCAGTTTGAACTTTTTCTTTCACAAACACCCCGCGTACAACCCGTACAGCGGGTCAAAACCCGGATTACCGTCGCTGCAAATGTACCACTCGATGCAGCGAGGGCACTTTTTACTACGTGGCGCTTTCACGCATGTCAATTGACTCCGTTAAGACTAACGGCTGATTCGGAGATGGACATAACACATCGAGAGATTCTTAACGACGCTAATTGAAACCGTCAAAAACGATCTCACTGACTTCCCTCTCTTCTTTCCTCTCTCTCTCTCTCTCTCTCCATCAGACACAGAACGCAGCCTTTCGGTTCTCATTTTCTTCTCTCACTAAGACCGCTGTCTCTCTCTCTAGAGTATTCTTTCTGCTCTTTTACGGTGCCGTTTTGAAGGCCGAGGAGGAAGGGTTCGGTTCGATCACGTCAGGTTCGGATATCGCGTGTTTGTATGCGGAAAGTGGGCTTCTTTTGGGGATTATAAAGAAGTTAATGGTTCGATTTTTGTTATTATTCTAGGAAATTTGGAATTTTATTAGGTATCGAATTCGATTTAAACTATTTTTGCCTGTTTTTCCATGTTGATTTATGGTTTCTCGCCATTAATTTTGGATCTATTTGACCTCTGTAATGCTCGAGTTTGTTTCCTATATTTAGTTTATAAAAGAAAAAAATTGGGGAATTTAGACTGACTCGGTTAGTTCCCCTATGTGTCGGTGATTTTTCTCAGATTTTTCCGGTTAAACTTCCGTGAGATTGTTACTTTATCTTCTGTTTGTGTTTTTTTATGGTGGCGATTAGCTTTTGTGTTATCGGTGTGGTGATTGGTATCAGTAATCACTAATCAGTCTCTCTAAATTGAGAGCCCTTTTGCTTGTGATACTTTTCCTTCTTCCTCAGTTTCTTTTTTCTTCTTTGATTTTTTAATTTATTTTGAACGGCATGAAACTGTTCGATTTGTGCACCAAATCGACTACTGCTGCGAACTGTTTAGGGTTCATTTGACTGCAACCTCTGTAATGCTCGACTCACTGGCTTTTGGCCTTGAAACCCTATAATGGTTTGAAAAATGAAGGCTATATTTTTGTCTGTCTCCTATCTGTTTTCTCTTCCTGACGAAAGAATAAAATGTTGGGGCTGTTGTTGTTGTTGTTGTTTTGTTTCAGTGACGGTACTCAATGAACTATTTCATTTTAGGATAACTGGTGCCCTCAGTACCGTGTTACTACACTTGTTAAAGTTTGCTATTTGGTCTTGATTATGTTGAACTTTTTTTGGTTCTTTTAATTATTCTCTTGGACTTGCAATGAGTTTTAGTGAGTAGAAGATTGATGCATGATTTGGTTTATTTTGTTTTGCAGCCTTTCTAGTAGACTGCAAACATTGTGCTGGAGTGATGGTGATGAAACTGTTTATTGATTTATGCATTGGAAAATGTGATTGAAAGTTGCTGTACACTGCAGAGAGTTGAAATTTTTGTTGTGTTTGATATGGGGTCTGCTTGTTGTGTCGCTTCTAGAGACAAAACCATACAGAATGGACCTGGTAGTGAAATATTTCACAGGAATGTTCGGTATTCACCATCGTGGAGCTTTCGGTGGGAAAATAGAGGCCGAGTAGCAGGGGAAGAGGTTTCTTTAAGTTGGCTATCAGATGGGATTAGCCGGAATGATGGATCAGACATCAAATATGAGTCGGCATTTGGATCAGAAGAGGGAAGTCCATCGGAGAGTTTTCGCACACGTAGATGGCAGAAGTCCCCACTTTCTGAAGAGACTGCTGGCCTTGCGAGAACTCCTGCTTCAGGTAACTTAAGAGATGAATGTTTTAAAGATTGAATTTCTTTCATGTGATATCCAAATTCATTGTTTTGAGGGTAAAAGTACAAGTACTCCCTACCATGTTAATGTTATATGTCCACCAAAACTCTTACTTTTCTTTTTGCACTATGTTGGGTAGAGGTAAAGTAAAGTTGGGATTTTTATAGTATAATAGAGTAAGTAGAATAAAGTGAGTTTTGCAATTCCCAAATGTATTGGGAGTTAGTTATTATAATAATGAAAGTAAATGAAGGTTTCCAACAGTAATGTTGTTTGATTGAAGTAAAGCAAGGGTTTACTGTTAGGACAAACCACTCTTATCTTACAAAATTATATTTTGCAAATTGTGGCAGAATTGTCAAATAGGATATTTAACTTAAAAATTGTTGTTTGACAAATTATGAAACCACCCCCTGATCAAACTTCCGTTTTGTAGGATTGAATGATTTGGGTTTTAGATGGGGTTATGAGGGTCTCAGAGAGTTGCTGCTTCACCTTATTCCACACTTTAAACTCAACCAAATGAGGCTCGGTATCAACCACTACCTTTTTTTTTTTTTACTCTTCTTTACCCTTGGAAAACAAGTCAAACTATCAAACAAGCTGTTACATTTTGGTGTCAGAATGTGTTATACATAAACCTTTGATGTGAGGGTGGCCTCTGATTCAAAAAAGTGAATTTGTCTGAAGGAAGAATGAAATGAAACAAGTGAAGAGAGAACCTCATCAACTTAATATTTTTCAGAGCAAATTATTTTGATGCCCCTGGTACTTGTCAGTGTCTCCTTTGCAAATATAAATATGTAAGGACCTTTTTTCTCTGAAGGCTATTGCTAATTTTCATTACTCGTTGGTAAGTTTTTAGCAGAGCATATCTCTATTTGCGTTCTATCATGACTGTCATTGTTACTACATTGGACTGAACTTTAATAATTTTTGATGGATGGAGGATCGTGTCTCAAATTAAAAAGTCAATGTCCTCTTATTCAAGAAGGGGATGTTTTGAAGTGAGGGAGGGGAAAGCAAGTGAAGAGAGAGACACTAACCAAATGGATATTTTATTTTTTCATGGCAAACCATTCTAGGAATATTGGTACTCGGCACTATCTCTTTGCAAATACAAGTTCTTAGGGAAAATTTTATATCTTTTGGCCAGAGAGCCAGAGTTATTGTATCACTCTTCGGGAATTTGTTAGTGAAGTATGTACTTGCAATTTGCGTAAGTAAATTGGAAGGGTAGAATCTCTGCTTTAGAAAACTCAATTCCAGCCAGTTTGTGTCCTGGATTCTAATTTGTTAGCTCTGGTGCTAACCTGGTTTTGTTTTGGGGCAAAATGTAAGAAAGTTAAACTGATTCTCAGTTAGTCTTGTGTTCTGGAGTGAACTCTTATATTTTAGCCTGTTTCCTGATTTGTCATTTTTATCTTTAAATTCAGAGATAATTGAATGCTTTCATTGTTGTAAATATTGTTTTTGCTATAATTTTTTCTTTCTGTCCAGATTTTCTCAGAACAGTTATGATGAGTATAGCCATTGCATAAACTTAGTATTCATTTGATCTTCTTTGACTTAATTTTTGCATATTCTTTGGGTCATATATCTTTTTTAGGATTTAAATTCATTGGTGGAAGTGTCGGAAAGATATGCCACGCTTCCTGATTCATAGTAATAATAGTGGTTTAGCTCCTCAGTGTGTTTTTGGCTGACAGTTAGCTTCTAATATTTCTTTTGAAATAAATATTGATGTCCAGAATAGCTTTTAATGGTACTCCTTGTAGTATGGTAGAGTTACAACTTACAGTGATGTATCATTGCTAATATTTTTGGACTTCAAATTGCAGATCAATCTATTTCAAGGAATACCTCAATGGATGTCAGTTTGGAACAGGTAAAGCTTTTTCCTCCAAGACATAGCCTGTTATTAGTTAATTGACATATATTCTTATCTTAAAATGTCCCTTTTCTTCTGGTGAAATCTCATTGAAAATGAAGGTAAAGGAGTCAACCGAGTCCCCTGCAGCTTCTCATCCATCTCCCATGAAATTATCACTTTCATTGCCTTCAACATCATCCTTATCAACATCTCCTTTATCGTCCAAGTGTCACCTGCAACCTGGCAGCTCAACCAGACCTGCGACACCTAGGTGGCTGCGGTCTTCTCCAAGGCATCATCTATTGCGGCAGGTATCTGATGTCCAAATGCCAGAATTGAAGTCACCTGCTAGGAACTCAGCAATTGAAGAAAGGCCTGCAGTTCCATCCTGGAGCAATGAATCCACTCGGGGTTCCCAAGGTGGTTCCTCAGATGGCTGGTCCATGCATGCTTTTTCTGAGCTCATGGCGTCTTCACATAGAGATCGTTGGTCTTTTGACAATGATCCCTTTGGCTTTAACGGTGAGAAGATGACCAGATATGGTAGCCAAATCTTGGCTTCTCCCTCTGTTGATCTGCAATCTTGTGGGGCTTGCTCAAAGCTGTTGTCAGAAAAATCCTTTTGGAGCAGCCAGAAGATCTTTGCCAATAATGAACTTTCTGTAGTTGCTGTTCTAACTTGTGGGCATGTTTACCATGCTGAGTGTTTGGAGAATATGACACCTGAAATTGACAAATATGACCCTACATGCCCTGTCTGTACATTTGGCTCGAGGAAGACCCTTAGGTTGTCTGAAAAAGCTTTGAGAGCAGAGATGGAAATGAAGGTTAGAAACAGGATATCAAGGAATAGGGTTGTGGATAGTGATCTTGATATCAATTCTGTTGCGTTTGATCGTCTAAAAGGCAGCAGGCATGAAGGAAGAGGTCCCAAGTTGGCCTCCAGTTCAAGCACAAAAAGCTCTGCAGCAAGACCTTTTTTGAGGAGTCACTTTTCTTTTGGGTCCAAGGGAAGTAGATCCCCTATAAACAATCAGCCCAGCAGAAAGAAGGGATTTTTCTGGACCAGATCTGGGAAGATATGAACATCTCAGCTCTTAAGAGGTGAGCATCTATCTTATTTGTGTTACTTTATACCAGTTTTTGTTCACATGTAGGAGTAAAATGCATTTCCTTTATAAATAAACTACTTTGTCATTCATATAAAAAACAGAAACTATGTTCTCTTTTCCTTGATGCTCAAGTTTTCTAGCGAGTAGGTGGGGTTATTTATATATATTATTTTTGCATCGAACCAAACATGTGAACTTTTTAAACCTTTAGGGTTGCATTTGATTCAATTTTCATCGATTCCTTACCAATTCCTTATTCAAAATTTCATATTAGTCTTAAAATGCATAATTAAAACATGATTTTTAGTGTTTGAATTATCTCCACCTCTCCCTTTGTTTCAGGAATTCAATTTCTAACATTAAAAATGTCACCTATTAAGGAATTCAAAGTAAAGAGTGGTGGTAATTCAAATACATCTTATTATGTTTTTGCTATACATATTGAAGACTAATACGAGAATTATAACTAGGAATTGAATAAAATGCAGCACAATTATTGAGTCTCCCTCTCCTACAGTAATATATGTATGCTTGTCTGTGACGTTGCAGTTGCTGGGACTCAAGTGGGCTTGGTGTTATGATTACACAGATTCTGGTGCTGTTCTTCTCTAGCAATCTCCCTTGGATAGGGGATGGTGAACAGTATAACATCATCAAAGGCTATTGTGTAACCTCTCCATCTGGGAAGGCATGCATATTCTGAAATCTCACAAGATTAGCTTCTGGGGTTTACCCTGTAAAGACAAGATGAAGGAATATATATATATGAATGACTTCTTAAATATGAAGGGGAAATTTATAGAATGAGAACAGTAGTAGGTGATTACGCAGGTGGAGTCCAGTTATTATTTTGTACAGATTGATTTGTATCTTACTTGGGTACATGCTTGAATATTGGATTCAAAAGAAATTTCTGTACATGGGCTACTAGCCACTGGTGAATTGAGCTAAGCAAGTTCTGGTGGTCTATCCAATTAATGTCCCCATAGGGGAGATTTTATCATCAACAAGTTTGTTTCAGTCAAAGTTTAGGTTTTAGGCAAATTTCAGTTCCTTTAGTTCTTCATAGTACATTGGAAGATCCTTTGGTTCTTCATAGTACATTACTTGTGTAGGATCAAGTTCTTGAACAATGGATCGATACATTTTAAGTTAGGATAAATTGAAGTTTCATTTTCCATGGTTTGGTTTATAGTTCAAGTTCTATATATATATATATATATATATATATATATATATATATGTATGTGTGTGTGTGTATATATATATGTTGACAGTTCAGAACGTTATTTAGAATTTTGTCATTTCTTTAGTTTTTTTAAAAGACAACTATTTTCCTTAGTATCTGTTTTATGGAAATTAAGGAAAACTAAATAGGCCTTATTTGAAACAAATTCGAAATTTGCACAAAACCAAATTGTAATGTGTATTTATTATAACTTTAAAAAGATATATTTTATGTAAATAAAAAATTAAATTTGAGTTCTAATACAAGTTTTTAAAATATTAAAATACAAGTTTTAATTAGTTTTTTTTTTAATAATTACAGTTTAAATTTAAAACAATTAGAGTCTACTAAGTGGCATATTTTAGTTCTATTTGCTGTTTGGCAAGTTTAGTAGAAGTTACGCTGGTATCTTCTGTGGTTGCAGTTGCAACTATGGAGGCAAAGGGTGGTTTGGCGACACTAATGATAACAGATGCGGAGGGAGGAGGATGAGATATCTCGGAGAAAGTGGTACAGGACTCTCTGGAGTATGATTTTTGTTCGGTAGACAGATTCTTGACGGAGGCTGTGATTAAATTTGAACCCATGCGCAGCACATTAACGGATGTCTGGCGTCCAATAGATAGTGTTAGCATTGTGAATTTTTTTTTGAAATAAAATTTAAAATGATTGTTAGATTGAGGACAGCCCATCAGGTGTATACCAATTGGTTTTCGTTGCTCTCTTTCCAGCCTCATGCAGTCTCCTCGGCTCTAATCGAGTAGAGTACTCAGCTTACACTCTCGTGTTAGCATTGTGGATTTAGGCGAAGTGAGATATCTTTTTTGCTTTTGAATGAGGTCGATGGGCAGCCAGTTATTAATGGAGGCGGCCCGTGGACATTTAATAATCATATGTTAGTGACCCACCGTTTGCAAATGGGAGAAGACATACACATAGTTGAACTTGAAACCGCTTAGTTTTGAGTACAAGCATATGATCTTTCGGTAGGGTGCTTTTCAGATGTTATGGCAAGACAGTTTAGAGATTTTCTGGGACTGTTTCTTGCTTATGAACCACGACAATCTGGAACGTATAGCCTGGATTTTTTGAGAATCAGAGTTGCACTTAATGTGAGGAAACCGTTACTTCAGCAGAAGAAGTTAATTCTGCGTAATGGTGAATCTGGCTATGCTACTTCCAAATACGAACGGTTGTCGGTGTTTTGTTATTTATGCAGCCGTCTGGGCCATTCTGATTCGTACTGTAAAGTACTCATCCGTTAGGGAGGAGCAGTCCTAGCACCTGCGTGGGATGCTACACTTCAGGCTAATTCTCGTCGGAATCCTCAACCGGCGAGCCGTTGGCTGCAAAATGAATAGGATGGAGTGGCTGCGGAAAATGTGGCAACGAATATTCAAGGAAGCCCGATGTTTCCGCAAAATTCAGCTGTAATTAAGCTAGTAACTTCTCCTGAGTTACCGTATGGTAGTCACTTGGATTTACCAGAAGAGGCTGAGAATGGTAAAAGATACGTGGATCAGATTAGCCTCATGGGCTGAAATAACTTAGAGGTTGTGGAAAGAGGCAGAAGTTCCATTGCCGGATTCAGAAAAGTTGCTTTCCAAACTTCAACATGAGAGATCGGTGAATCATGGAATCCAGGCTCGCCGACAGCCATGAAAACATTAAGTTGGAACTGTCGAGGGCTTGACAATCCTCGTGCAGTTTTTGCTCTTCATGATCTTGTGAAGTAAGATTATGTCGAACGTGGTGTTCCTTATTAAAACGTTGGTTGATCGTAACAGGTTAAAACATAATCAAACACAGGCTGGGATATGATAATGTTTTTGGGGTGGACTGGATTAGAAAGTTGGTGAGGGAAAGAAGGAAAATGGGGACTTCTGAAAATGAGAAGCTTAAGTATCTGAATAGTGAGTATATTCACTTGTTGGAACAAGACGAGTGTTTTTGGCGCCAGAGAGCGAAAGCTTTTTGGCTCAAGCATGGTGATCGTAATTCGAAGGATTTCCACCGCCAAGCTACTAACCGAAAGCGTCAGAATTTCATCAACAGGCTACGAGACTCAGAAAGAAACTGGATTCAAGAAGCTGCAGGGTTAAAAGACCATGTGGGGAATTATTTTAAGGAGTTATTCTCTGTCTCTGATGGTGAGTGTCACTAAGTTGTGGAAGGGGTTACTGCACAAGTTACAAGAAAAGAGAATGAGCAACTTCTCCAATCACTGCACTAGGAGGAAATTAAGCAAGTTGTTTTTCACATACATCCCGATAAAGCTCCTAGTCCCGATGGTATGAATCCGGCTTTCTTCCAAAAGTTTTGGCATGTGGTAGGAAAGGATGTAGTGGAAACTTGTCAGCCTTGGTTTGAGAACAATGAATTCCTGGAATATATTAATGATATGACCATTGTTCTTATCCCAAAAAAGGAATGTTCTGAATCTGTTTAAGTACCTACGGCCAATCTCGTTATGTAATGTGTAATATAAGATATGTTCTAAAACTCTGGCCAATAGACTCAAACAAGTGCTGCCGCGATTAATTTCGGAGGAACAATCAGCTTTGTTCCGAGCAGGTCTATGACTGATAACATTTTTTTCACTTTTGAACTTATACACAAAATGAAGACAGATAATTCAAACACAAGCAAAAGCATGACCCTGAAGATTGATTGATATAAGCAAAGCGTAAGATAGGGTAATATGGGAATTTTTGGAGGCCATGCTTATCAAATTCGGGTTTCCCAGTAAATGGGTTCAGCTGATGATGCGGTGTGTCCAATCGGTATCTTATAAGGTTGCTCTTAATGGCAGTGAAGTGGGGGGCAATCAAGCCGTAAAAGGGGTTACAACAAGGGGACCTTATATCCCCATACCTTTTCATTCTCTGTGCTGAAGGTTTGTCATCAATGTTCAAAAGGGCGGAGGAAAGAGGTGTCATACATAGAGTGAAAGTTTGTCATCGAAGCCCAACGATTTCACATCTTCTATTTGCTAATGATACATTCTTTTTCGTTAGGGCGACTGATGTTGAATGTAGACAAGTGAAACAGATATTCCACTCGTACGAAGAAGCATCGGGGCAATCTATCAATTATCAGAAGTCTAGTACTTTTTTCAGCAAGCATACAGCAGATGTACATAAGCATAGACTTAATGCCATATTGGGAGTACATAATCCAATTGATCATGGTCGGTATCTAGATTTGCCGTCACTTGTGGGCAGGAATAAAAAGCAAATATTTGCCTTCTTGCGAAGGAAAAACGAATAAATGGGTGGAACCAATGACATTTGTCTAGGGCGGGTAAAGAGGTTCTACTTAAATCTGTAGCTCAAGCCATTCTGATCTTCTGTATGAATGTTTTTCGGCTTCCAGTTATGTTATGTGATGAATTAAACAGGATGATGAATGGTTTCTGGTGGGGAAAAAAGAGCCAAAACAGAGGGTCCATTCACTGGTTATCTTGGGAATCTCTATGTAGAAGGAAAGAGGATGGTGGTTTGGGATTTCGGAACTTACAGGAGTTTAATCTGGCCATGTTGGGTAAACAACTGTGGAGGATGATGAAGGCTCTGAATGCCATCTTGGGAATTGCTATGCAGAAGGAAGAAGGATGGTGGTTTGGGATTTCGGAAGTTACAGGAGTTTAATCTGGCCATGTTGGGTAAACAGCTGTGTAGGATAATGAAGGCTCCGAATGCCTTAGTAACAAAGGTGTTTCAAGCCAAATATTTCCCTCATAGGGATATCATGTCTGCATGTTTGGGTTCCAATCCAAGTTTTTACTGGAGGAGCATATTTGCAGCAAGAGATTTGGTACAAATGGGTATGAGATGGCTTATTGGTACTGGGAGGAAGGTGAAGATATGGGGTGACTCATGGCTACCGAGGATGCAAGGTTGCCAAGTTAAATAGTTTTGCCATTGAGGGCTGTGAGAACATGACAGTGAATGAACTCATGAATGAGGACAATCTTAGTTGGAATGCTGAACTGATCAGGGGCTTATTTGCAGAGGAGGAGGCTGAACTTATTCTGGGTATACCACTGAGTGTGAGAAGTCGAGAGGATAAACTCGTTTGGGCTCCCTTTAAGGATGGAAAGTACTCGGTACGGTCGGCCTATAGATTGCTAAGGAATGACTCAATCGACAATAGAGATAGTGATAAAAAGATGTGGGCACATGTGTGAAAAACGGATGTACCACCCAAAGTTAAGAACTTTATATGGAGACTGTTGTTTAAGACATTGCCAGTAAAGACCAGGTCGCAAGAGAAAGGGTTGGAAATTGATTCTTCGCGTCTGCGATGTGCACACAGAGACCCTAAAACATGTTTTTATTGGGTGCTATAAGGCCAGACAATGCTGGGATATATTAAAGGGCAGGGTATCGGACGAGGTTGGATTAGGATGTGAAGGGGTGGATCAAACAAGCTTGCACCCAATGGAGCAAAAGCTAGATAGCCGAAGTATTCTGTCACCTGTGGAGACTCTGGTTGGAAAGAAACAAATTCCTTTAGAGGGAGAAGATGTTTGCTGATCATACAACAGTATACCTGTCAAAAAAAGTATTTGCAAGAATGACAGCAGGTGAAGGATGTTAAAGCAAGAGAGGCCATACAGGTACACGGGGTTGTGTCGGACCTGCATGAACACAACCTACGACCATATATGTGGAAATGAAATGTTGACGCTTCTACAAGCGTGTCCGCCAAAGAGACCGGGTTTGGGGTAATCATCAGAGATTCAGAGGGTTGAACACGTAACATTTTGTCGAGGAGAATGTCGGGTATCACGTCGGTATACCTTGCGAAATTGTTAGGGTGCCAACAAGTATTACAATTTATAGTAAGCAATGTCCACGGTTCGGGAGTAATCGAAATGGATGCTCAGAGGATTCAGTCTGCACTGATATCTGAGATTGAAGATGAGTCTGAGTATGGGCGCATCATTGAGGATCGTCGGGCGTTGCTGTGGAGCACATCTGATGTCTCTAGAACTGAAAATAAGTTAGCACATTATAATTGCCCGTTCTGCATTTTTGTATCCAAATTTTCATGAATGGGAGGACTTCCCAACTCAAGTTCATCTTCTGTTCTAGGTGAATGGATTATTTGACCAGTCAAAAAAAAAAAAAAAAAAAAACAGTTAAATTTATATCAAGTGTTTCATATAGAATTAAACAAATATATTTTGATTTTACGTTCAAATTAGTTCTATCTCAGATAATTATATTTTTTAATATATTTTAAAGGAATTTTTGATTTAATTTCTATTCTTGGACAGTGATCAATCAGAAAATTATAATTTTTTTTTAAAAAAATAAATATACAAATAAATAATTATTTTTTATTTATTTATTTGTCATCCCAATCCCAAATTACACGTGTCTTTATCTCTCTTCAGGTGGCAATTCTCTTTCACGTCTCTTCCCCACCTCTGCTGCCACGTGTAACACATGCAAAAGAATACACAGCTTCGTAGCTCGACACGCCGTCACTCTATCACCTTTTAATGCATTTATCACCGGCCAACGAAACATTCCACCTTTCACATTTTCTGCAGCTTAACAATGGCGGATTTGAAAGATGAACACGGCAACCCGATTAAACTTACGGACCCGGAAGGCAACCCGGTTCAATTGACAGATGAGTTTGGTAACCCTATTCAGCTCAAAGGAACTGTTGCCACCACCCACCACCCTGAAACCGGAACCGTCTCTGCTCCTGCTGTTTTCGGCCATGAAACCGCCGGTACTGCTCCGGCCACGACTGAGACGGGCGGTACCCAGACTGAGCCGCACGAGGGTGAAAAAGAAATCGAACGATCTTCTAGTTCCTCAAGCTCCACCTCGGTGAGACATATTAATTTGTCTTCAGTCTTTGACCTACCTAGCTAGAATATATACATATATATATATATATATGTGTAGATGCGTGTATACAGGTATCGGTGCATGCATGTATCTCACTACATATATGCCTTTGTGCAGTCTTACTATTTGAGTTGTATTTTTATTTGTCACTTTAAACAATTATATGATTCTCTGTTATGATCTAGCTAGTTACAGTAGTCTATATATATGATTTATATATATGAATATGTCCAACGAAATCAAGCTGTGATTTTTATATTTTGTTGGTAGTCTGAGGATGACGGGCAAGGTGGGCGAAGGAAGAAGAAAGGACTGAAGCAGAAAATAAAAGAGAAACTAACAGGAGGAAGTAAGGATAAGGACAAGGAGGAACACAAGGAAACCACCACCACCACCGCCACCGCCACGGCGGAAGAACCCCACCACGAACACGAGAAGAAAAGCGTCATGGAGAAGATCAAAGAAAAGTTACCGGGTCACCACGCCCATTAAAGTCTGTATAAATAAATACTTATAATATCAAAGCATGTTAATATTATATACGTACTTTATATGTAAACCAATTAAGCTTCGTTTGTTTTGCTTGAATGTGTACATATTGTGGGTTTATATGGGTTGAAGTGGTGTTATGTAATTAATTAAATTTCTTCGTAAGAGTTTTTCATTTGGACATATATTATGCCAATACATAGTGTTATTATATTGTTTTTTATATTAAATATTTAAGAAGTTTGGTTTATTTGTTAAGATTTAATTTAATTAACGAAATAGTCTCTGTCTAAATAAGTTGAAGTTTAATTCAATTGATCAAATATAAATTAAACAGGTTTAATTAATTTAATCCACTTTTATTAATATTTTTGAAAGATGTTAATTATTGTGTAAAAATTCAATTAATGTTTTAAGTGAAAATTTTTAATTAATAATTCTAGTTAATTTTTTCTAATCTCAAGGTTAGGGTCTTAAAAACTCTAATTAATCCAAAATTAGAGGACGCTTTATAATTTTTCTTTAATTAATTACATATTTATATTTTAAAAAGAAGTGGGAAACACGTGGACCTGCAACTTTTCTCTCCTTCTTTCTCTGCTTCCGTCTCCCACTTCGTCTTCCTACTTCTTCTTCCTTCTTCTCTTCACTTTCCCGCCTATTTAAACTCCTTCCCTGTTCAGATGCTCTCTCAATCTCAATCCCTCCGTTTCCTCTCTCTCCCTCCTTCCAATTCCCTCCCTCTCCTTCCTCATTCCCTCTCTCAATCTCTCCATTTCTCTCCCATTACCAAACCTAAGCCATTCCTCTCCTCCCAAAATCTTTCTTCACTTTCCACTCCAATTGCAACAACAATGTCACTCCGCTCGAACTTCTCCAACAATAACGACACTCTTTCCACGGAAGCCGACCTTGATCGCTTTGCCGACGTCGCTAACAAGCTCGCAGATGCCGCCGGTGAAGTTATTCGCAAATATTTTCGGAATAAATTCGATATTCTCGATAAGGAGGATTCGAGTGAGTTCTCGCTCATTTTGTTTTTCTTCTCTTACTCGTAATTGAACTCTTTGTATGGTTTTGTTAGATGTCATGACTGAGCACATACGTACAAACACGTATACAACTATACGACGTGTGTCTCTGAGTATACAAAACGTATATACATATCGATTTCACACCTACATCTATGATATGAATACACGCGTAGATACCTTTATATTTATTATCCGTCTATAGCATATGGAGGTTGATGTTTGTATGGTTCAATCTTGAGATATGTGTGATACCGATGTGTGATTTAGAACTGGGTGAAAAGAAAATGGAAATTGCACGATGATCAAGGCGAACTGCGGCCTTGGAAATTGATGACACTTAAAAAGTAAGGTGAAAATTTGAAGGTGTCCACTTCGAGGTACTGTGCTTCAAATTTGAAAACTTTCCACTCACGTTGGTGTGAATGTTTGAATCAGGAAAGAGCAATGAAAGTATTGGAGTTCTGCTGGATAACTGAAGTAGGAATAGGTTAAGAGCCTAGCAGCTAGAAGAAAAAAGAAAGAATTGAATTGTATTAAAAGCTGCTGAAATAGTTAAATGTATAACCTTAAAGATATAGGTACCGGGCTATGTAACAACAAATTGCACTTTTTAGAACAAAATAGAGCTTTTGGTGTAGAATCTTTTACAAGATTGTTTAATTTGTGTTACACTTACATCTTCAGGCCTCTCTTAACAACCAAAAGGGAACCATAGTTGTTGGTGTCTGTACTTAAGTGCACAGCTCCACTCCTTATCTAATTGCGTCTGTTATGTTTTATTTGACTCACTGCAGGTCCGGTAACAATTGCAGATAAAGCAGCTGAAGAATCTATGGTTTCAATAATATTAGAGAATTTTCCTTCTCATGCAATGTGAGTATAGATGATTGCAGGAACTGATCTCAACCCCCTTCCATTTTTCATTTTTTTCTAGAGTTTTCTGTCGACTTGTGAAGGTAATGGAGAAAAAAAAAAAAAAACAGAAGATTCTATTTATGCATAAAGATAATCTATGCATGTGTCATTTTCTCTGCACTTTCTGTAACTTTCACAAGAAATGTGATATCCAGATGGACTTGTCACTCCTTATTTTTCAATGGTCGTAAGCAAAACTGAAAACTTTAAGCCTTATAGTTGCATTTAAGTAACAAATTCCATCGTGATGATTTGCAATTGTTAGTTATGGAGAGGAAAATGGTTGGAGGTGTAAAGAGAAATTTTCAGATTATGTTTGGGTTTTAGATCCAATAGATGGCACGAAGAGTTTTATCACAGGTATATGATTCTTCATTCTTCTCAAATTATCATTATCATGTTCTGGGTTTTAGTTCTTCCTTTTGAGCATTCTATGTTTGTTTCATTTCAGGAAAACCCTTATTTGGCACTTTGATTGCTCTATTGCACAAAGGCAAACCGGTAAGATATACTTAACTAGTTGTTTGAATTTTAAATAGGTGGACTCGAAGTTTTCAGAAATATTTATCATATAGGGAAAAGATGATGCTATATTTCTTTTCCAATGGACTTAAAAAGAGTTGTGAGGTTACAAGTATGCTTAGTTAATTGCAAATTTTTTCAGATTCTTGGCATAATTGATCAGCCAATTCTCAGAGAAAGGTGGATTGGAATAAATGGAAGAAGAACTACACTGAATGGAAAAGAAGTGTCTACACGCCCTTGTGGAAAACTATCACAAGCATATTTGTAATGTTTTTCTTGCCTTACAATAATATAGGCATGGAAATGGAAGCTTTTGATACTTTTTCCACTTATCAACGCCTTTTTCCCTTTCACAAGAGACAGTTAACTGCATCCACACAAATCTCATGAGTATCCTTATAGCTCTTATCTGTATCCATTTTTAAATTTTGTGGTTTCTTTACCTGTTTAGGTACACTACAAGCCCACATCTTTTCAGTGGAGATGCTGAGGAGGCATTTATTCGTGTTAGAAATAAGGTCTGGTTGTCTGTCTAAAATGGATATCTATGGATGGTTTGTGGGCATGATTTTATGCATTCATTCTCATGTTGTTTGATATTATCCTCTTGTTCTTGCAAAGAAATACTGGCTTATGAAATTAGGCTTCATTTTGGCATGGACCTATGACAATCCAATAATAAAAGAAACAGCAGTATCTATTATGAGAGAGGGAAAGTTTTGGCAATATAGCATAAAAATATCATTCATATCTGTTGAAGGATTATGTATATTTATAACTCATGTCAGGGTGCTCCTTATCTGTCGCTTCTTTCCTCAACATTTTGGAGTGTATTCTTTATACCAGCACTTGTCGTGAATCTTGAACAATGCTTCTGAATTTACTATTTTGCTCTCAACATTCTGATTATATATGGTTGTTTCATATTGAATTGCATGGTTTTCTGAGAATCTAATGCCTCAACAAAGAGCAGGGTTCTTGTAGACTATGTTTTCACATTTTCCTTTCCTTGCTTTGATTTATGTGTAGGTAAAGGTGCCCCTATATGGATGTGATTGCTATGCATATGCACTTTTGGCTTCTGGCTACGTGGATCTAGTCATTGAATCTGGTCTCAAGGTAAATTTATTTTCCTTAAAAGCATATCATGTGTGTTTGGAATGGGATGAAGAACTACCAATACCTTTAAGATTATGGTGCAAGTATGCTTCTGCATCATTATTCTTCTTTCCCTTTGGTGAGGTTGCAGTGTTATGTTTGCTTATTATGAGTACCTTACTCCAAACTGTGCACGATATCTTAATGTATGAGACAGACTCCATTGCTTTTGCTTCCAACTAAAAATTTTAACTTTCCATCAGCCATACGATTTCCTCTCGCTTATACCTGTGATAGAGGGCGCTGGGGGCATCATAACTGACTGGAAAGGGCATCACCTTTATTGGGAAGCTTCTTCTGATTCCCGTGCAACAAGTATGCTTACATTTTTATGAAACTTCTTTTTCTTTTTATTATTTTTGGTATCCCTTCCCGTTCTTTGTCAAAAATCTTGGATCAAATCGTGAACTTTAGATCCATAACACTGGAAATGCTATTTATATGTGTTGGAGAAAATGACGCCTCTGTTATAACCTTGTAACATGTTTTGATAATTTGGTTAATCTGTGAAGTAATCACTCAGGTTATGTTTGGAACAAAATTTAAGAATTGGTTTGCAAATTCACATTTAGTTGAGCAAGAAGATTGAAAATATAATATGAAGCGAAGGTGGTCAAATCCACAGGGAATTCTATATCATGTAGGTGCTAATCAATTTTAGTAGACGTTGCATGTGTCTCCTAATTTTGTAAGCTCAGGTTTACGAATAAATTTTAGAAATGTTTTGAATTTGTTGCAAACACTGCATTAATATGGCAATTGATGCGTTATTTTGCAGGCTTTAATGTAGTGGCGGCTGGAGACAAGCAGATTCACCAATTAGCTTTAGAGTCTCTCCAATGGAAGTAGTGAAGGTTTTTTCAGTTGGCTGTATTCAGGTTTCATTTATTTAAATTAAGAAATAAACATTGTTTGAGTGGCAACTGACTTGAACTGGTACATCTTTTACGTGATAGAGCAAGACAATAAATTAGAAGAGAATGAAAACATACAAAAATCTGAACAAAGAAATAAGTCTTATTTCCTGGACTTGCTTCAATTGGATCTCACATATATATATATGTATATATATATATATATATCTTGATAGTTGTTGTGAAAGGTTCAATAGCAATAACAATTAGCAATTAATTTTAATAAATTTAATCAAATCAGTAAAATTTCTATTTAAATTGTATTTGTTAAAATCGCATTTTCAAATAGTTTTTTATAACTTAGAAAAAAGTAAATTATAAGGAAAACAATTAAATACTTGCGGGTCAAACAGTAATCTGGCTGGTTCTGGTTCACTAGGCAGATTGGAGCGATTTGCCAACAGGCTGCTTCCAACAGCCTAACCAAATATTTCATTTTTCCAATCCCAAACACAGCCTGTAGGTTTGCAAAATCAATTTCCTTTCCTGCAGTCAGCCCAATTCAATGCCCGCCGCGAGATAGCTTTCAGAATCGGCTTAGGGAAAAAAAAAAATATTCATTTTGACGGTAATGTGACCCGGGAAAAATTACAAGATCCGTACAACTCATAGTTTTATCATGTAAAACTTAAAACCTGATAAGGTTGCATGCAGAAGAAATTGAAGATGAGATGTGACAATGTCCCTCCGAGACCAAACCATGCTTGTGGCGACCGCCTTTTCTCAGGGGTCCATGCTAAATCAACATGGTCCTAAGGGAAAACAAACGGCCAGCTGATTCTAATGTCTCCATCCTCAATTCAGTCCTTGGCAACCGGGAGAATTAAGATGCCATTAAAACCATTAAAGAATTCCAATCACCCATTACTCCTTTCCGAAGTCAGCACTGTAGTGAGCACTTGATTCTAGTTTCTTGGCTTCATTCAGCTTTCTCACGGCCTGAAACATTGCCAAAAATGTCATTTATGTACCCCTCCACTCCGACTGAGACAATGGGTCCAAATCCAAGAAGAAAGAGCAGCAAAAGGAAACAACCCCATCAAATAGTTAAAAGATTAAGGTGGCGTTTTGTCTAGCTTATTTTTCAGTTTAAGGGGAGTTCTATAAATCCATCCGAATATAAAAGCTTCAGATGTTTGAGATATAACATTTTGAAATATGGTTTTACGGAGCTCATATAAGTTCTCCAAGATAACCTATTACCCTGAAAACTTAAAATATCTCAAGTTCCAAGGCAGTTTTTGTCATATTATTATAATAAGCACATTTGTTGACCAGATAGTTCAATAGCTTAAACCTCATACAGTTTTAAGATCTAAATTTATAAGGTAAACCTAAGTCAAGCACCCTCCAAAGAAATGCCATTTCTTTGATAACAGATTGCGGTATAAATTTACCTTCATGAAATCTTCATTAATAACATAATCGCGCTCCGCACGAATTGCAGACATTCCAGCTTCAGTGCAAACATTGCGAAGATCAGCACCGTTAAAGCCCTGAAACAATGAACAGCGCATTAAACTTTCAGGCAGAGGCCACAAGTGGATTTGAATGAAAATGGTTTGGAGATGAAAAGTTGATGAAGAAGCCTACCTCAGCAAGCTTTATAACAGCTTCATAATCAATTTCACCATGTTTAGCAATTCCAGCAGCATGGATTTTGAGGATTTCCATCCTTGACTGTTCATTAGGTAATGCAATTTCAATTTTCCTATCTAGTCGCCCAGGACGAAGAAGTGCAGGGTCTAGAACATCAGGTCTGTTTGTAGCCATAATCATTTTAACCTACAAAACCCACTCCAAATTAACCTTTTCAAGCAGCATTGACCCATTTCCAAGATATGTAAATAGGTATCATGTGTATAGACAGACTCAACTAGCAAACATATATACATGAAAAATCAGTCCAACATAATGAGTTTGGAAAAGACAAAAGAAACAGAAGAAGTTACCTTTCCAAGTTGATCAAATCCATCCAGCTGATTAAGCAATTCCATTAAAGTTCTTTGAATTTCACGATCAGCACTAGTTCCCTCACTGAAACGACGCCCACCGATGGCATCGATCTCGTCCATGAATATAATGCAGGGCTTGACAGGCAGAGACAAATTAGTACTAAGAATGATGAGGATGTCATCAAAAGGAAAATTACCTTAAACTCAGAGCTCTTACTTGGTGATCACGTGCATAGTTAAACATTTCCCTAATCAATCTTGCACTTTCACCAATGTATTTATCTATAATAGCACTTGATACAACCTTCAAGAAGTTGGCATCAATATTGCTAGCAATTGCTCTCGCCAATAATGTCTTTCCAGTACCAGGAGGACCATAGAGAAGTACACCCTGAACCATTTGAGAAAATTTAGCTTCCATATAATAAGTACAGGTATTCTCCATTTCCTTAAGGGCAAGCAAAGGCAAGATAATTGCAATGACATTACCTTGGGAGGTTTGATTCCCACCCTTATAAAGAGCTCAGGATTCATTAGAGGCAGTTCTATAGATTCTCTAAGTTCTCGAATCTGATCTGACAACCCTCCCACAGCTGAATAACTAATGTTACCAGGGTCTTCATGAAGCATGTTATAGACAACTGGATCAACCTGTAAAACATTCAAAACAAACAAGAAAAACACTTAGCATCCCAAGGATTACTCACAGACTCAAATGAACATGACACGAATACTCACTTCACGGGGAAGAGCCCGCATGATTGTGAGAGTAGTCATATCAAGAACCACTCTGGTACCAGCAGTTAGTTTCTCCTTGTCCACTTTACTACGACAGCCAACCACATATCTTGGTCCACTGCTTGCTTTAACTATCACTAGAAGAGCAAAATGTCATTACGTTAGTTCCAGGTTGTCTTCAGTCCCCTCCGGCCCCTAAGCAACTCAGGAAAACAAGATAACCACTTTATATGATCAAGTTAGTTGCATCTTATCCTCCTGCTGTAAAGCTGATAAAGAGAAAAAAACCTCGGAAACAATTCTAGCATTAGCTAACTGAGAATTCCAGAATGTAAATGAGAACAATGCATAGCAAGAGGTTAAATGATCGAAAACCAAAACTGTGTGGTTATTCTAATTTTGCAACAAAGTCACTCTCTTTTCTTCGTGATGAAGCACACATGGGGCAAGAAAAAAGGTAGCACAATCCCTAACCATTCATGAGCAGATTAGTAGAAAGAAAAATATAGCCTTACAGCGTTCATTGTCAAGAGGCCTGAGAACTTCTCCTATGATCTGCCCAACACTCTGAAGAGACTTCAAATCATCTTCTGTCTTGGCAAATTCCTTTTTTGAAGCACGCAAATTCTCTCTCACTGTATTCAACCAATTCCAACTCAAATTAAGCCACTGATTACGACAGATAATAGTTTTTAGCCCGTGTGTAATGCATGAATAAAATAAATGAATACCCTACAGTACTATTCTAAGCCCTTTTTTTTCAAAATAATCTAAGCCCAAATGCTAAAGTCCTCTATAAATAACTTGTAACAGCTCAATAATTCATTATCCAAACCTGACTTGCACTTCACTGAAATTTCTTTCACAACAAAAAAGATATGAAAACAAAGATTATTCTGAATACACATAAGGTATTATACTGAAAAATCCACGCCCCAGCCTCTAACTCACCAACGTCCTCAAAACAGTGTAAGAAAACTGCTAACAGCATTAAACTATCTTTGACGAATCGTATAAAGCTTGCTGCAAATCCAAGAAATGCATAAATCGATAGCAAAAGCTAAAACCCCAATCATTCTGGACATGCACCAGCTTCGTATTTCAATTCATTACTGCACACACAAATAATAAAAATACTCCCCTGATACAACTCACACAAAATTGAAATAACTGGTAAACTACTAAGCAAAACCTAGAAAGCTTGAACCATCATAAACACAGGCCCGCACTGCTCATAACCTAGTAAAATTGAACTGTCCGACACTAAAAACTCGTCATGTGATCTAAAATTCCGAAATTTCTACAGTAAAGCAATTCGTTATGTTCACAGATTCAAGAAAAACCACACAAAATAAGCATCGGATTGCGCAATAGAACCAAAAGAAAGAGACACCAGTTTTGGAACATAAAAATCCTAAGAATGATAGTAAGTTCCATTATTCATTTGCAGTATCACCGCGGTCATACATGTACGGACTCTGGACTCGAGCTCCCTGTGTTGGAGAAGCTTTTTCCGATAGTCGGTGGCAGCTGTACGGCGTCGCACAGCGTCTTCTGTCTCGCTCGTCATCTCGGATCTCCCTTTCCTTTACCTCTTGCAAGAGTAAGGAACTGTCTCCGGAATCTGGATTCGAACAAGAAAGACGAGAGCTTTGTGTGCTGTCGTGCTTTTCACGAAAACGGAAAGAGGCGCTATACATATATGTGTGTGCGTGTGTGTGTGTGTGTGTATATATCCTACTGAGAGCTTAGATTTAGTACGAGAAATTTTGGTTTTTTTTTTTTTAAATATTGATATTAATTTAGAATTTATTTTTTAAAATTCTAAAATTTTTTATTTCCTTCAGAATTTTAATTTAAAAATTATACTTGCAGAAATTCTGATACAATATATTATTTTTATTAAGATAGAATAAAATTAACGTAAAAAAATGAATGGTGCCAGAAATTATTAGATTAATAAAAAATAAAAAATAATTTAAAATATAAAAAGAAAATGGTGTTTGAAAATTTCAAGTAGTTATAAACCATTGAAGTTATTTTGCTAAAAATAACGTCTTTGAACTGTGAAGGAGTCGTCTTCTTCTTCTTCTTCTTCTTCCCTCCACAAACAATGCCACAATCTTGGGAATAACCAGACTCCATTTGTGCTGTCAATTTTCCGAGAAAAAAAACTAGCCGAACAAATTTTCTCTCCCTATTCTTACCGATTTATAACAATGTCCACCTTCTGTTTCTTTTCTTTTGCTCTCTAAATAAAGATCCTGAGTTTTAAATTTCTCAACCCTCATCCCCCTCCCTAGCCAGGAGGGATGGAGATAGGAAACAGATCCAAATCCCACCAAACAATTCATTTTCTATCCCCTTTGTTGTCGTCTTTACTTTCATCAACAATGGTGATTTTCCTCCTGGCTCTTCTCGCCTTTTCCAGCCCCGTTTTTGTCTCGTCCGCAACTCCGACGACCGCTGTCAATGGCTTTACCCCTGTTGATAATTTTCTCTTCGCGTGTGGGGCTAAGACCTCGCCGAAAACTCCTGATGGGAGAGTGTTTAAGAATGATCAGGGAACGACTCAGCATCTTGATACACAGAATGATGTTCTTGTTTCAATTCCATCGGCCGACAATGTTTCTTCTCCGATTTATTTATCCGCCAGAATCTTCCATGAACATGCTACTTATAAGTTCACCTTGAAGCAACCTGGTTGGCATTTTGTTCGTCTCCATTTTTTCCCCTTTCAGAATGACCAGTTTGATCTTGCGAAGGCGACTTTCTCTGTTTCCACGGACAAGCTGACTCTTCTCCATAACTACAGATCTAACAACAACACTCAGCCTCTCCAGAAAGAGTACCTGATGAATTTGACAGAGGCTGAGTTCTTCATCAATTTCTTGCCGATGAAGAGTTCCGCTGCCTTCATCAACGCCATTGAGGTTGTCTCGGCTCCGGATGATTTAATCTCCGATTCCGGAGCTGCTCTTTTCCCCGTGGGAGACTTCTCTGGTTTATCCACATTCTCTTACCAAACAGTTTACAGGGTTAACATGGGTGGACCTCTGGTTACCCCACAGAATGATACATTACAAAGGACATGGCTGCCTGATAAGCAATATCTTCAAGATGAAAGATTGGCTGCTGATGTTTCTGTTCCCACAACCGTAGTCAAATACAAAACTGGAGTTACCCCATTGATTGCGCCGCAAACAATTTATTCCACGGCAGCTAAGATGGCTGAATCGCAGACCATCCAGCCTAATTTCAATGTGACATGGAATTTTGATGCTGACCCATCTTTCAGCTACCTTGTCCGGATGCACTTCTGTGATATAGTTAGTAAATCTCTCAATGATCTCTACTTCAATGTTTACATCAACGGCAAAACTGCAGTTTCCGGGTTGGATTTGTCTTCATTAACAGGCGGATTAGCAATCCCATATTACAAAGACATTGTTGTGAATGCAACACTGATGAGTAGCAATCAGCTTGTTGTTCAGATTGGTCCAATGAACGAAGATACAGGTACTGTTAATGCAATCTTGAATGGTCTCGAGGTTATGAAAATGAGCAATGGTGTGAACAGTTTAGATGGCGAGTTTGGTGTTGATGGCCATGGTGGAATAGGCAAGCGTGGCACAGTGGCTGCAGTTGGGTTTGGTTTGATGTTTGGTGCCTTTGTTGGTCTTGGTGCAATGGTGATTAAATGGAAGAGAAGGCCTCAAGATTGGCAGAAGAGGAACAGCTTCTCTTCTTGGTTGCTTCCTTTGCACGCAGGAGATTCGAGTTTTATGACAAGCAAGAGCTCTCACAAGACCAATATCTACTCATCAACACTTGGGCTTGGCCGGTACTTCCCTTTCACAGAACTGCAGGAGGCAACCAAGAACTTTGACTCGAGCCAAATCATTGGTGTTGGAGGATTTGGCAATGTCTATCTTGGAACAATTGATGATGGCACCAAAGTTGCTGTCAAGAGGGGCAATCCGCAATCAGAACAAGGCATCACAGAATTCCAGACAGAAATCCAGATGCTGTCGAAGTTGAGACACAGGCATTTGGTGTCGTTGATTGGATACTGTGACGAAAACTCTGAAATGATCCTGGTTTATGAGTTCATGTCAAATGGGCCATTCAGAGATCACTTGTATGGCAAAGACTTGCCTCCATTGTCATGGAAGCAAAGGCTGGAGATCTGCATTGGCGCAGCTCGGGGACTTCACTACCTGCACACTGGCACGGCTCAAGGGATCATTCACCGTGATGTCAAGACCACAAACATCTTGCTTGATGATGCCTTTGTTGCCAAAGTTGCAGATTTTGGCTTGTCCAAAGATGCTCCTGCTGGCCAAAACCATGTTAGCACAGCGGTGAAAGGAAGTTTTGGGTACCTAGACCCTGAGTACTTCAGGAGACAGCAATTGACAGATAAATCAGATGTGTACTCATTTGGAGTAGTCCTGTTTGAGGCCTTGTGTGCAAGGCCTGCAATTAACCCACAGCTGCCCAGAGAGCAAGTTAACTTGGCAGAATGGGCAATGCAGTGGAAAAGAAAGGGCTTGCTTGAAAAAATCATTGATCCTCACCTTGTTGGCACCATTAATCCTGAATCAATGAAGAAGTTCGCTGAGGCTGCCGAAAAATGTTTGGCTGAACACGGCGTAGATAGGCCTGGAATGGGAGACGTGCTGTGGAATTTAGAGTATGCTTTGCAGCTGCAAGAGGCATTTTCACAAGGAAAATCTGAGCAGGATGAGACTAAATCGTCTACGACAACTGGCAGCACAACGCCTTCTGTTGTCGTGGCTCCCAGCACTCCTTCAGCTTCCGACAACCGCCCAGTGTCTCACCCGGAAGAGAACTTGGGTCCTGCCGAAGTCCAGGCCATTGGTGACCACTCTGGAACTGCCATGTTTGCCCAATTCCAAAGCCTGAATGGTAGGTAAAAATCAGACCCAGTTTCACCAAGCATTATATGCTTTACTATTTGATGGATGAAGAAGAAGCTATTTTTAGCTTATGTTATTTTCTTTGTGGGGAACTTGGTTCATGGTCAGAGAGATCTGTATCAAATTTATATACGTGTATACTGTATAAGTAATGTACTACTATGAATGGGATGTAAAAACCTGCAGTACCATAAGCCAATTTTTTTTTTTTACTAATATAAACTTTTTGTAATTATTATAGCATAGAAGATTATGCTCATTTCAATTTTGTGGGGAATTCACAATCTACAGTCAATTCCCAGTTGTATCATAATGCAATCTTTTTGACACTTTCAGTTTTTTAGATTTTTGAAATTCAATTGCAAAAACATCTGAAACTTTTTGATAAATCAATCATACACAAATTAGAATATGATAACAAGATTATTGAAAATAACCTGCATAAGCCTTGTTAGGGGCCAAATAATCTTCACCTCAAGGTTTATCAAAGAAGGAATGACAAGGAATAATGGTGTGTAATTATATTTTGTTTGGTTTAAATTAATTCTATTTTTTTTTATTCAATTCTTAATTTTTAATTATTTAATATGTAAACACTAACTATGATTTATACATTTAATATATTGTTATATCAAAGTCAATTTTTTATTCATTTTTTTGATTCTAAGTCAATTTTTTATTTATTTTTTTACATTTAAAATATAAATTTATTATTGTAAAATTTCTATTTTATTTGTATTGTATTCATATTCATATCCCGTAGAATTAAAATTTGAATCAAACTCGATATTAAAATAACCTTAAATTTATATCTTATATCTTCATATTTTTTATCATGGTAGAACGAAGATCAACTACGAAAACAGAAAAGATAACAACATATAAACACCGGTGTTACGGTCATTATTTAGGATCATATTATGGGCATTAATTAATGTTGTAGAATTGTTATTAGAGAACTTTAGTCATCTCCTAAACTTTAAAGTGTTTAGCAAACTTTTTCCCATATTCTTCCCTAAATCCTTTCATTGTTATAATAAAATAGAATCTATATTTATCAATCGGATGTTATGAACATTAACTCGGGCCATAAAAAAAATAATAGCTTCTTTCTTTTTCCATCTTATTTTTTACATAACTAATTACTTTATTTATAAATAATAATAACGGTGTACAAACTCATTTTATTTCTATTTCTTTTAAATACATGAATAAGATTTATCTTTTGGCTCGAATAAAAGAGAAGTAAAATTTTTTATCCTTCATTTTTTAATAATTTTTTTCAATCGTAACTCAAAATATAAAAATACGTAAAAAAATTTACGAATCAAAGTAGTTATAAAGTTTAAAAGTGTTTAACATGTTTTATTCATTAATTAGATAATTTTACTTAGATTTTTAGCGTTTAGTAAATAAGTTATATCATTACAAAACATTTTTATCTTTAATTTTTTGAACTTTTTTGTTTTTTTTTTCCTTTTTTAAATATTGACCGATCACGAAACTATTTATTGTCAATATAAGAAAATATTAAATATATCCCATAACCTAACTTTGGATAGAAATGTTTATTAAAATTCTCAAATAATATTTAAAAATCAACTAAAATTTATGGTTAATATGAAATCTCCTCCACCATTAAGATTATAACCAGAGATAAAAAGACTTTGAAGGCAGAATCAAAAGGAGAGATGGAGGGCAAAAGGTGGTGGGATGCTGCCCCAAAAGAAGGCTAAAATGTTGAATGAACAAGAGGGAGTTTAGATATGGTAAAAGGTTAAAAAAGATGCCCTAAAAAGAAAGCTATAAATAGACATAACACAAATTCATTTCCTACCCCTAATTTGCTCTTACTTTCTCATATAAATAAGACCCTACTTTCAAAATTTAGAGAGTAAATAATCAAGCACCATTTCTGCTTTTCAAAATTTTGGCATGGAGAACCAAGATGAAATTAGGGCTTTTGACATGGGTGCTTTGCAACACAATCTCCCACAAAAGTAAGACTCGAAATTATTTTCTTTCCCTCTTCTTCTTTTTCTCGTATTGTTTTCTAATAGAATAAATTTTGAGATTTGATTTGTGTGCGACACTAATTAGGAGAACTATTTTGTTAATTCATTACGTCTTATCTTCTATGTGAAATTAATAATTTAAGATCCGGGTATGTATGACAAAAAAAAAATTATTTACATTATGTGTAATTTACATAAATTAGAGAAATGGGTAAAATAATTTGTTATAAATAAGTATGATAAATAAATATTTATAACTCGCATATATCTAAATATATATGTATGCATGTGTGTATGAATGAAGCAACTAGAGAGAGGTGATGACAAATAGAAGTGGTGGGATGAGTGGGGGGAAAAGTTGCAATTCTAACATCTACTTATCTATCAATATATTAATTGAATACCTATATAAACACACATATGTATGTGTATAGTATACATTAGTTCTTTCTTCTTCTTTTTTTTTTTTTAACTTCTTTGTTAACTATGTTTTTTGTTTAGAGCAGGAGAGGATTGTCAAGATATTACTCAGGAAAATCAAGATCATTTACATGCATGGCAGATGTTAGGTGCCTTGAAGACCTAAAGAAACATGAACACTCAGATGCTAAGAAGAGGAAAAAGTATGCAAGCAGGAAGAATAATAATGATATGAATTATTTTCCTCCATTTCCGTGTAGGAGAATATCAAGTACCACACAGTGTACTACTTTTTGTAAATAAACCTACATACCCAATTACTTTAACCCATTTATTAATTGGTATTTTCTTTCTTTTTTATTTTTAGTTTTTGAATGGTTCAGTCCCAAATCAGATTTGGTAAACAGAAGAAAACATTTGATGCATAGGTTTTTTTTCTTTTCTGATTTCATGATGCTGAAGTTACTACTTGTATATTACTAGAAACACAGATTTATGCTCAAGATAAGTTCTTTTCCACTATTTGTGCGTGTATATATATATATATAGAGAGAGAGAGAGAGAAAGAGAGACATACATATATGAATTTTGGCTTTACAAAGTGAGCAACCCGATCTTGCTATTGAAATATCACTCTAACCCAATCCAGAATCTTAAAAAGATCTAGTTAGAGCCTTACTCCACCTTAATGACTATTTCCTAGACATATATATATATATATATCCAGTTTCTCCAGAAACTATTCCTTGGAACAACCCAATCTTGCCATTGTTTGTCGTTGCTACTCTTTCCCAGGCTAAGCAGACTGATCATCACCAAGACCTGTTCTTGCACTTTAATGGTGGATTCATTAACAGAACAAGAAATGTGAGAACCCATTTGATTATATCACATTAAGCATTACAGTGCAGAGTTAATTCTACTGGAAAGGATACACATTGTTGCTACACATGTAATCCACAAAAGAGAAAACTGGCAACTGGAAGATGACAAACTAATTAGTAGTGCCTAAACTCAAGCAGAGGCTACCATAAGTTACCTAATACTAATAACAATTATCAGCAACCAAAAGAATCGCCATTTTTTTTTCTCTCTATCGGTACAAAATTAGGATGTGAGAAACTCCGAAAACTAAACCTAATCCCTATTGCAACCTTGTTTTCTTATTGGGGACCGAAGTCCAGTTGTCAATCATAACAAGATCATCTTCATCATCTTCAATGTCAAGCTTTTCCACTTTCTTGGTGCTTCTTGTTTCGTTGGCAACGCTTGAAAGACTTCCTGGGTTGGGCTCATTGTCTTCTGCAAGTTTTCTTTTCTTTGCAGGACCCCTGTTGGTGTCCTTGGAAACTTCTTGCACTTCGACGACCATTGGAGCCTCATCTGCCTCTGCAGGCAAAGCATTTGATGTGCTCCCACCATTTCCATTATATTTTTTCTCATCCTTATCCGTGGGAGCTGGTGACCATCCAGAAAGAACCATTCCATCAGGTTCCTTCTCTTCATCAAATTCTTCCCTGTGAAGTAAGGATGCACATAGAATACATTAACAGAATAATATATGATAATATCATTAAATCCCTTGGAATATTTTCTACTGATAACTGATGATTAGTATATGCATGCACATCCATATGCTCAGACATGTACAAGCTACATACATACTCATTATAGAAGTCAACTAGGAAAATATGTCAGCAGAAATGATGTGACATTTCAAACTAATGCCACCAGTAAAGACAAACCTGATATTTCAAACTAATGCCAGCGAAGTAAAGACAAACCTGTGCTTGACATTGATCTTGCAAGACAACTCTTGTTGAAGATCCTCTACTGTAAGAACCGTCCCACTAGTGACCGGAGAAGGAAGTTCAGAAAGGACCTGAAGAACAAAAATGGTCAAGAGAACTATAAACATCCAGTTTATTCTTTTAGGCGTCCAAGTAATAAACATACCTTTTCAAGGTTTGCCTCATAATTTGCCACCATATCCTCTTCAAGATCATCACCAACTTCATAAAGAAGGGCTGACCCATGCATAATTAGTGGAAAGTTCATACCAAGTTTGGCCTTAACAATCTTTTCAACAAAATCTCGCAACTTTGACCGGCGAATGTTAATCTCAAGCGTTAATGGTGTCTGATTTTATTAACATCAAATATAGAGAGTTGAGAGGATTGTAGATAGAACTTGAAATACATACCAAGGAAATTCATTTTGTTAAAAAAATAGTTTGTATATACCTCAGAACAGACATAGCAGGATGAGTTAGGTTCAAAAGGTTCCACTGGCATAAGAAGCATCTTTCTTGTAGGATGCTCTACACAGTATGTCATCCTGCAAAGGTTATAAAAAAAAAAGAACTTAAAAGCAAAAATAGATGCAAAGACATCACAGCATGCAAGTCACATCACGATCTGGAAGTCACTGCTGCTTTTTTAGAGGAAAAAACAACAGAATGATTCACAAGGAACCAAGGGGTCCATAAGTCAATACCAATCTACCAATGACAAACAAGCAGTAGCAAGATGTATGGAATATTTATTAGCCTCAAAACTTAGACCCAGTTTTGAGTGCCAAGCCAGCAACTTCATTCATAATAAGGGGTGTGGGAGGCTAGTGGGTTGAGGCTTGGAAGTCGCCCTAAGATACATTCCCTAGATGCTGCTTGACAATAAAAATTGTGGTTTTGAGTAACAGCTTAAAACAAAACCACAATTCCTTCCCAAAAATGAAACAACCACAACTTACTAAAATCTGTCATATCAAACACATAACAATCTCACCACCTTCAGCACATTCAGCGATTGAGAATCATAAGCATACAGTCGCAAGTGGCAAGTGAATAAAAACAATTCGAATTCACTAAAACAGGACTAGCCATAGAACCTAAGATATCACTCCATTATATTTGTTTGGATAAAATGCCAGCCTAAGATATAAGTGTGTTAAACAAATTGCACACAGCATAACAACTCAAGCGGAGATTGCCAACCAAAAAAATCATTAAAAGTTGAGATAGAAAGACAGACCTGTAGTTCTTGGAATCCTTTTGCAGCACCTTGATTGCTTCTATCACAATCAATCCAGCTATAATAGCATTTGTTGTTGCAACAGCATGCACAATATTACCAGCAATACCTTTAGCTTCAAAAAGACTATGCAAGGGGATCCCAAAAGAAGCAGCCCTGATATTTGCAGCAGCAGTAACAAATTCCACAGCCAACTGATCATCTTTATCAAAACTCAGGTTCCCAATCTCCTGCCGAAATAAAATGAGCGAAAATAATTGTTTCATTCAGAGAACAACCTCAAGAGATCCAAGCGACCAAGAATTTCATCAGTCACTTCTTAGCAAGAGATCAATACAAACCTTCCCTCTCTTCATAAAGAATAATTTTGTCGCCTCAAGGTAAACTCTTGAATTTTCCAAGAGACTCCATATGTCTTGTGGATTCTTCAGGCCCAAGGATGCCATGGCAGAGACTGATGAAATATCATCAGTTGCAGAACTTTTATCAATATTTCCATTCTGTTCACTTAGCTTCTCAGGTAGGACATCCCTGCTATATATAGGCCGTGGTCGGTTACGGTTTTTCCATGCCTCTTCATTAGACAGAGCTACTTCAATGTTATAACCAAACACATGGTCATATATCCTCCTACCATACTGTTCAATGTCTTCATCTTGTCTACGTTCAAATACATCTTCTGCGTGTTCCGATGAGCTGGCAGCAGCACTGGAGCGCACATTGAGATCATTTTCTTGATTCTTGTCTCCAAACAACTTTGCAAAAAGTAGGTCCTTAGCCCAGACAATACAATGGACAAACTGCAAAAGCAAAAGAACTGACATCAAACTCAACTGAGAGAGAGGTTCTTCATAAAAACTTCAAATCCTCACGATAGTGTGCAGATTAGCCAATAAACAGGTCAAGATCCATGTTACAACTGAAATACTGAGAAGAACACAACCCAACAAGTTAAGTACCTTTGATGGAGTACTAGTAATTGTACAGACTGGATATGTCTTGGGGGCTGGCTTTGGCTGGCACTCATAGCATTCTGTCTTTCCCTTGAAATGAACAGTTACCTGCTTCCAGAATAAAGGTATAACATGGTCATAGAATTTCTCGTAATGCACAAAGTCAGTAAAAGAAAATAAATAATGGCTCTCAGCTTTCGGAAACACACAATAATTATTTGCAAAAGAAGAAAAATTATTAGAAGAGCAGGGGGAAAAGTTACATTGGAGGAGAACTACGCGCCTTAATAAAGTCAAGACTATCACTCTTTCAAAATTTACACATCTTACTTCACACATACAGAGACCAACTACCCTTGAGTGCACATAAACTTTACACCATACAATGCCAAGGCTGCAAACAGCTTGCAACTCTTGCTCTAGCCACAATTTCTAATGAAAGATCTATAAAGCACTTTCAGCGACAATTCAAACCTACAAAATTAGTTAACCCAATGGTCAATGCAATTACCAACATTCTACACGCTTTCTAGCACTAACTACGGAAGTTCAAACCTGTATGCAGCCTAAGTAAAGGCAGTATGCAAAATTGAATTAGTTCATAACCTTTGTGAGCTATTTCATGAAGACTTTAAGTGACACATACCAAGAGGAAGAACTCCATCCGGACATTTTTTTTTTTAAAAGAAACTCCATCCAGACAATTAACACCATACATATACAACACATAAAATAGTTCATCACAGATTTCTCAAGAATTCACATTTCCACAATTAAAAAAATTAGAAGATACATAACATACCTGTCCTAGAAAACCCGTAGTCCCGCTTTCGACCAAAGGGACATCAGCTGCTAGACAAAGTCGATTCACATGCCGCCTTGCATCTAAATTGTCAAGTCCGTTCAAGACAACATTAAATTGCTTAAAGAATTCCACATTGAACTCAGAATCCTTCACATTTGCATGATACGGTGTTATATTTATCTTAGGTCTAAATTTTAAGACTGCATCTCGAGCAACCTTATCAAATATAGATGATCCATGAGTTAGTCAAACTTAAAACTTTTAATCCAATCAAATAAAGAAATATGGTTATACTGTGATTGCCTTGGCTTTGGACAGGCCAACATGCGATTGTCGGAACAAAAATTGTCTATTCAGGTTACTAACTTCTATTGTATCCATGTCAATCTGCACAAACATCCAAAATGACAAGTTAAAGCAAAAGAGTAAATTGGCAAATGGTGTTGAGAGTTCGTAAAAAGGGGGAAATAGAAAAAAGTTTGTGAAAATAAAAAAATAAAAAAATAAACCAAAAAACAAATCTGTTGTTTACCATAAATGTGATATTTTTTTCTTGAAATAAACCAAAAATGTGATACTCCAAGAAGAAAATACCATACATGATAAGTTAAAAGTCAAATGTCAACCATAGAGATTTAGATTCAAGATGAAGACATACACATTGAAGCTCGGAAAAAACGAAACATGAAAGATATTATCTTACATCCGGCCTCAAAATAATTTCATGGGGTGACTAAATTCCTAGAACAGTTTAAGCTACAATTTGCAACCATTAACTTATGCTACTGCCACCGACAAAAGAATTACTGAGCCACAGCATTGAAATACCCTTCACCAGTACCCGTCACCTTCCCTAGCATTTCCATCATTTCACCACCAGCAAGCATCAGTCTCATGATTCCTAACCGTTGCTTCCAAAAACGAATATTAGTGAACACCCCTAACAAATGAACCCAACCAACATCATAGGCCATTCCCCAGAATAATATTTTCATACCTTCATTCATATATCCATCAGCACTTAGCTACTCATTATGGTACAATTAATATCAAGGCAGTAACAAAATCCTCTTTCAGTCCTGCTCAACAACGCTACAACTACCACCAAAAATATCACCATAGGATCAGTCAGTTGTTTCACAATTTTTCCACCATCCTAAAGCTGTTCTTGCTTTTAAGGTGCCTTTCTTTTTTAGAAGAACAAATATGACTAATAAATGACAGGGCATCAGCCAATGTTAAAAAGAATAAATGCACAGCTTAGAAGTAAAAAATCTATGAAGTTCACTAACTCACCAAAACCAGAAATAGGGCAACCACTAGCCATTTGCCCACAGGTTTAATATATGAGGCCTATTGTCTCTAATTTGGAGACCAGGATTCTAAACCCTAAAAATCTCTCTTGTTCTTTCTCTCTCCATAAAACCAAAAAAATATCTGGGAATTGAAACAATAACCCTTTTAAGATCCTAAGTTCATGTCAATGCTGCCCTCCATCTAAACCTCATTAGCTTTTGGGATGAATTAAGTGTTGCCAGCCTTAGAGCAGACCCCCATATCTGAAATGACCAGCTTTTGGGATCTCTTACTTTGCATGACCTTGAATCCACTATAACACCTCCAACTATAACTATCACTAAAACAACAGAATCTGTGTTATTTCCATCAATAGTCAAAACCAATGGATTAGTCAATTTATGGCCTCTTATCGATCACTCACCACAACTACCAAACTTCCAACAAAAGAAATGGCTCTCCCTATTTCTGCAAACAATAATTAGAACGATTTCATTATACTTCTTACAGAATACAACCAACTATATTCCTCTTAAGATCACCATCAGCCTAAAACAAAGGCGATTACCAACACCCAACCCTTCAAGAACCATTATCCTTTTTTTTTTCTGAAACAAAGAACCATTAACACTTTCCACTTCTGCTATTCAATACCAAAGTGATACATCATCATCTTGTGCAGAGGAAGTAATCATATCTACCAATATTGTCCCCAATGAAAATATTTAAATAGAATCTAAAAATTCTGAGTCATAATCGACAACAGCAGAATAACAGACAAGTACTGTCTCAGCAAACTAACAAAACAACCAGCTTCAAATTCAAATACCCATAAACCCCAGTCCAAAATGAAAAAAGTGGAGACTACACGTCCATGCCTTACGAAAAAGGTGATGGAGAGAATAAAATCTAAGGAGAAAAAGATGGGATTTCAAGCATGCAACCACAGAGTCGAACCCTACAGCTCAGTCAACAGAAAATCAACGGAAAAAAAAAATACGAAAAGAACTCACTAAACCCTAGTTACTGAAAGTCAAGTGAACAAAAAGAAAAAATCTCACTTGAGACAAATGTTCGAAGTGTAAGATACATATAAAATCCTCACCGCGAAATAAGAATAAACTCACAATATGGATGTCTTCAAAGCCAGAAAGAGCAAGTGTCTTGAGTAACTCGCACCCAATTCCTCCAGCTCCAACCATAAGCACCTTCGCGCCCTAAAAACCACCAAAAAAGACCCAGAAAAATTTTCAGAAAACCCATGAAAATTAAGCTAATGGGTGTTTAGTAACTGAAATGACAACAAGAGTTTCAGCGTGAATTTTTCGTCAAGCTTACTTTTATCGCAGATAAATCATAGTGAGACGCCATTAATAGAGCAACCCAAGAAGACAGAGAGGGAAAGGAAGCACAGTGCCTTGGAAGAGGAATACTTTTGCTTAGATCAACAAAGGTTAAACCAAAAAATTATCAGAAGTTGACAAATTTAAACAAAAAAAATTATAATAAATGACAGCGGGGAAGAAGAAGAAGAAGAAGAAAGAAGGTCGTGAGGGTTGTGGGTATCGAACACGAGACGTGAATTGTGGAGGGAGAATCTATTAGGTGCCTGCGAAATGCGAATGGGAGAGAGAGCGGCCAACTAGAGCGGCCTACTTGTTCTTGGCATATTAAAAGTCTAAAATACCCTTAAAATGTTTAAGAAATTACATTCCCTGATGCATCATATCTCAGACTTCATCTCACCTATCAACCGTCTCTATCAGCCGCAGCTTGAGCTTGAAGCTTCCTGGTAAAGTCTCCCTTTTCAATTTCTCTTCTGTTTATTGGCTTGTGGTAGTTACAATGGTCTTCGAGCTTTCCTTTCGGGGTTTCAGGAACTAGGTTGTTTCTCTGGGTTTTCTGGGTCAAATCAGGCAAGAGCTTAGAGATTGAGGAGATATTTTCTTGTAGCTATAAGGGAGATTTGATTGATGATGAGAAATTTTGTTTGATGCTTGGTCCTTGTTCTCAATCTGCTCCGCTTGTAATTGTTTGATCCCAATCAAGAAATATAATTACTTGTGTAAAATAAGGTAATTATATTTCTTGATTGGAAACCATCAAGTAGTATTTAGTTGATTTGTGGTATGAGATTAATGGTGTGAATTAGGATGGAAGGATTCACAGGTGTAATGATTAAATTGTCGGTTTCAAATAATTCGATTTGGAAATCGAAAATTGAGAACCTTCTTTATTGTAAGGATATTAATTGGATCATGTGAATTAATTTGGTAATTATTTTAATTTACACAAGTGATTATTTTGGAAGACCCAACAATGATTTCGTCGTGCCCTCGTTTCTGATTCTGTAAGAAAAATTGAAGAATGATGGGAAATTCTGCTTGGTACTTGATTCTCCTGTGAGCCATTTCATGTATAGAAAGATCTGGGTTCCTCTAAAATCTTATAGTGAAGCAATACTTAGTTGTTCAGAGCTTGATATCTATTTTCTGCTATCTGGGTGTCATTGCTTTATGCAGTATAAGCTTTGGCTCTTAAGCTTAGGTTTGACCCTGGCTCAGTTGGTACAGGCTTTATCTGTTGCTCTTGGAACTCAAAGTTGATTTTGGGATGTGAATTTATCTCTGTGGTGGTCACAAAACTTTGGTTGCTGTTATTTTTGCTGCTAATTTATTGTGGATAAGCCTTCAATTTTCATGTTGTAAGTAACAATATTTGGTTTCAAACCCTGTGCCTCTAATTAATCTAAAAGATAAATGGTTCTTGTGTGAGGCCATTCCTAGCTAACCTTCCAGCAAGTATGTAGTAAGTTATTCCTCTTCCTTCATTTCCTGTAACAAATTAGAAGCATCAACTAGTTTTTCCAGAGGACAGTACCCCTGAATCCAGGGTTCGTGGTTGATGACATAAGGGACAACCATTTATATAGGCATCTAATTGATAAACTGCAATAGCTTTTCTTATGTTTTCATTTATTGCAAGTTTTTGGGTTGGATTATATGTAATCTATGGATTTTATGGTTCTATTTTGTGTGTCTAGGTTTATTCACTGAAACATTAGAGAATTCTATGATCACATCTCATCTTTTCTTTATATATTTAATTATATGGGCTAGGAAATAGAAACCCTTCTCATCTGCAATTCATTTTTCTCTCTAAAATTATACTGCAAGGATGATTTGTTTGGCATCTAGCTCTTCATTCCTTGAACTTTCCTTTCTTATTGGGTTTCCTCCATTGGATGTTTCTTTGTCTATTTTGTATAGAGATTGGCCAATTATTCTTTTGCAAGTTTAGTTGATCTTTCTCTCTGTGCTTCTTTCTTTCTTCTTCCTTTCAGAGTATGCCTAATCCTCCTATCATAATCTTTCTCCTTAGTTACAACTTATGTCTTTTTAATCCAAAAAAATGATTGGTTTGCTATAGGAAAACTATTTGGTGCTTGAGTTTTATGGATTATTCCAATTTTATGTTTCTTTGCAGTTGAAACTTATAAATTGCTCAATATATTGCACAAGATGAAGTGAAATTCTGGAAGTAATATGGACATGAAGAACCCTGCAATGGGTTTTACGAAGATTATCAAAGACATCAGTTCTTCGGTGATGTGTTATTCTCTAGTTTTCTTTTTAATTTCATGTTTATTTGCTCTGCTGGTTATAGTGTATGAATTGGTTATTCTAGAGCATTCGATTATCTTATTATGTGGGAACCATGTTGAGGTTACCCCGAAAATACTCTTGGAGAACAATCATGTGTTGCTTTCTAGAAAAAATGTATGAATCTTTTGATAGTCACACCGTGAGGCAGAATTTTTGACACCTTTAATTCTTCTTAGACCCTTGTCGATGAGATTGCAGTGCTTATGATTCACAGCCCTTTGCCTCATCAGAATATCTGAGTGCAGAAAATGTCTGGGTGAAATTGTTAAGCCTTTGATATATCCCATGAAGAATTGTTAGTTCATTCAGCTAAAGTTGAATAAAATTGTGAATGCAGGGATCCATGGATGAATGATCGGCATTGGGTCATCTGACACCATTCTAGTGTACGCATCCATCTCAAATAAACACATTTTCAATTGGTAATTAATTTAATTAATTTGGTTATTTGAAATTAATGTCAGGTGTAAATATTAATTGATAGATATTGATGTTCATTCTCTCTTGGAAGAACAAATGATAAGTTTATAGGGGTTGAAAGAAGTTGAGGATCTGAATCTTGCAAATTTTTCTGTAGACTCATGTTTATAAATTCAAGCTGAAAAGTTATGGAGAAAATGATGGTTCCTTCAAATTTCTTCAGAGCTACCATTTTGTTTATTGTGAATTGCATCTCTTTTCCTTGATGTTTTTCCTTTTGGACCTTTTATGAACTGGTGTCTTCACTCTGCTGTCTTGACTCCACTGTTTATCCTCTTGAACCCCCTTACGTTGATATTATGTGATTTCAGGGAAAGAAGGAATTAGAGAATATGAAACTTGACACAGATCTCGCTCATGACTTCGATCAAAGAAAATGAAGGTAACAGAGAAAAGAGAGAGATTGGTTACTTTAAGGAATATATTCTTATATATGCTTTTATTTATAGAAATATTGCTGTTCAGAAGCTCCAAAAGGCGGAAAATGGAAGTGCATAACCTCGCTTTGATGTTGCAACAGCCCAGCTGGTAACTTGATCGATCCCGATTACAACTTTTTTGTTACAACCCTGATCCTATTGCAATGGTTACACTGAAGAAAATATTTTTCTTTTTTACCATTAAGTGGTTTCCTGACAGCTGCCTTTTAGGAAGCGTAGAACGAAATCGAAAAGGAAAAAGAACAAGTAATCGATAATTTGATTGCCCTTCCACTTGCTAATTAATCACTGTTGCACTAACATATTGCATCATTCACCAAATCTTATTGCCTTGAGAACATGATTATTGGATGATTCAGAGGAAAAATCTGCTGAGCAGCAAAAACCCCGAGTACTACCGAGCATCATTTTGGAAATTGTGTACTCGTGGTCGAACCATTTGCTACGTGCAGCCACATCTAGAGACGACGATGGTAGGATCACGAAGGGAAGAGAAATAAAGCAAGTGCTTTAATGATATAACTCCGAGCATAATTGAGTTAGAAAAACTTATATAGTAAGAATTTTTGACAACAACTTGTATTATGCATTACATATTTACATTTAATACTTATATAGGTTTACTTCTGGTTACACTTCTAACTTTGATTTTTAATATGTTTGTTTAATTATTTACCATTTTTTACTTGTAATATTTTTTTATGTTATATTTGTAATAAAATAATAAATATTTATTAAAAATAAATGTTTATATTTTTTAATTAATTATATACATATATAAAAAATAATAATAATGGTAATAATATCAACACTCAAATCGAGTAATAAAAACTTTTAGGGAAGGGAGAACCATTTATCATCATTAATTTTGAAAGTATATCTAAAAACAGAAGGCTTTTTAAAATATATATATTTTTAAATTCAACACTAAAAATAAAATATTTTTAAAAATTATAAAAATAAGAAATTATTTATACCTTTAATACATATATATAAATTTAAAATATAAAAAATATTTTCATTAACGCATACCCCCTGGTCAGTGGTGAAGCTTACCTTGTGGGACCCGCCGTACTTTTTGGTGATCAAAACCTCGATGCCGAGCGATATTTCTCTACCAACAATCTCATCTTCCAATCTCTGCACCCTCAACATGTGAAATATTCTATTGGTCCACGTAACGAAACATCACATCAACCAATCACATCACGAAACGTGGAAATATCCTGCCCCTTGACATAAATCATTTTTGCCAAAACGGGAACTAGGCTTCCATATGCGACGTCGTTCCATCTGAAATTACAGGGGATATAAAAAGGCAGTTTCTTTTTTTTTTTGTTCTTTACTTTTTTTCATTTTCTTTCTGGTCAACATGTGAGGACACACCTACAGAGGCACTGAAACGACTCTCTGTTTTGCCAAAACCAGCAGTTTGCCACAGCGAGAGACATTGCTCTGTACTGTGAAGCAAGAATGGAAGCCAGTTCGGCTGAGAAATCGCGGTTAGGTTTACGAATTGAGCTGGTTTGTTTCAATCAAGTGTAGCTTTAGGGTTTCTTTAACTCTTACTTGCTGGAGCTCTGCAATTCGCTTGTTTTCCCCGTCCATCTCTCGGTCGTCTCTTTGATTTCCAGTCAGCAATGGAGCCTCAGGCGATGATGGTTTTGCCAGCAGATTACTCGATTCTACCCGGTATGGGTTCTCAAGTGTGACATTTTAGTTAATTAATTATTGTTCTTGCCATTTCTTGATTCATAAGAATTTGTTTTATCGCGCGACTGTTACTTGATATCTACTCGTTGCGTGCATTCCGTACGTGATTTTTAAGTTCATTTATACTCGGTCGCTTCATTGATAAATGTATATTAATTTGTTTTATCTCGCTTTTATCGGTATTTTTTATTTGTTTGAATCGGTAACGTAACTACTGGGGTTACCATCAGGTTTTCTTGTTAGTAAAACAACTGCTTAAGACATGAAGTTGCACAATATTGTCAAAATAGTTGCTGTTCTGCCGCACCATGATGATTCTTTAGCTATTAAATTGTTTGAGCATTGACAATTTCGCGTACATCTCTAAATGAATTGACCATTGTGGTTATCAGCACGGTGTTTGAAGTTAGAACTGATATACATTAAGATTTGTCCTTGTTGAGCTGAATATTTTAATTTTCAATGGAAAACAAAGAAACCCTGTTCTTGTAATTGTCTACTTTGATGTATCTGAGTGCTTATGTTATAATGTAAGTGTCTCACTTTTTGCCATTTGTTAACAGGGTACTCAAGGGTATATAAAAGAATGAGATCACCAAACGATGGAAGAGCTTATGGATATGGGGGCATGGGTGCCTCTAGAAGTACAATTGGTGAAAGTGATGCGAAGAAACCAAAGGTGTCCTCCCAAATTTATCACCCAGGGACTGTCACCCAAGCTAGTCAACCAGAGGCGTGGTCCAAAATATCTGATTTTTCTGACCCATTTGCTATTTCTGATTTGATTAAAACCTTGGAGACTGGTGCATTTGGAAGTGTTACGGGAGATATAGCAGAACTAGCTCATCAGAAGACACTATTGGTGAACTGGTGTCACAAAATGTATCCCGAACTGTCAAGTATGCTGCCAAATCTTGAGAAGAGTTCAAGAGAAGAAGCTCCTAAGGTCAGGACTACCTCAGATATGCATGTTGTCATTGATTTGGATGATGATGATGATGATGTTGTGGTTGCAAATGGCACAGAGCCTTCAAGAACACCTGTTGTTATTCCCGATTCAGATGATGAAGATACTGGGGGTAGTAGGATTGCTACTCCTTTCCAGAAGGCCTTGCTGCCGCATTCTTATCAGGAGGCTGTCTCTAAACATCTCCAGGTAGCAATACCTCAAAATACTTTTCAGGAGGCTATGCATCAATATCCTTTTCAGATGGCTGCGCCTAAATATCCTTTCCAGGAGGTTGTCCTTGGAAAGCCCAATGAGCAATCTTCAACAACTGCCATAATGGTAATTTTCTCTTTCACATGGGGTACTAGAGTATTCTCTTCTAGAAAGGCAAATAGGAGTATGTCAAAATATGGGCAGCCAGCTGATTGTTAAATTAGGAGAATGGACATGGGTAATGACTTTCAAACCTCTGTACTTATTTATGAAAGATTATTTCTGTTTTTCAAAATTTTTTCACTGATTTATGTGATGTAAATGCATATTGCACTAATCATCTCATTGTACTTTCAAAAAAGTTGTCTGTGGCACTCAAGGTTTAAGCTCTAAATCTTATTTCAAAAAAAAAAAAAGTTTAAGCTCTAATTATGTGTGTTTTGACGGACTATGGATCTTGTTTATAGTCAGAAGAAAGCAGAAAGATAAAGGTTACCTTGTTATTTAATGTATTTGAATGTCTTTTATTTGGTGTGCTGCTCTTGTTTCATAAATTGTTGAAACTATTTGTACCATTTCCATATCTAGGTCAGGGATGCGGAGGCCCTGATGGCGATCAAAGGAGGTGATAAAGGTGTTTATGTTGGTGGAGGAGATATTGATGATGAATCTGATATTGAAAATGATGGTCTGGATGATATTTGGAAGGAAATGGCAATGGCAATAGAGTGTTCCAAAGTATCCTGCTTACTATTTATCATAAACTGTAACTTAGTTTCCTTTATCATTTATTTATTTTTCATTATTTTCAAAATTAATGAATTTTGTTTTATCATGCTTATGTCCTTTTATAAGTTAGATCATTTCAAGGCTCCTTATTGTTGATGTTGTCTTTTAGTTTTCATACAATTGTATGGAGATGACCAAGAATTGATACTGCTGTATTCCGTTAATATGATCTATCGTTAGGGTTTTTTTACTTTTGTGTTTTATTGTTAGTATAGGACAAAATTGAAGCTCAAGAGAAAAATAGTCAGAGATTTTTTTTTGAAATAAAAAGTGAAAAAATAGCCATAGATTATAAATTTAGAGTTAAAATGATAACTATTGGAGTGTCAATTAGGGACGAAATTTGAGCTTGGGACGGGATGGGCAGAAAAGAGAAACATGTAAATTTAATTACTTTGACTATTTTTTAGGTTATTTGGAAAGAAAGGAATATGAGAGCTTTTTAAGATATAGAAAGTGACATGGTGGTTCCATTTGTTTGGGTCTTTGTTGATGGGTCATGATTTGTATAGAGTGGAAGATTTTGGGTATATGATTGATTCTCTTACTAACATGTAAATCTTTTTGTACATGGGTTGCACCTTCACCCCCTTGGTGCACTGTTTATACTATTCATACTTTTTATTTAAAAAAAAAAAACTATTGGAGTGTCATCTTAGTTATGATTATGTTGCTTTTTGCAATGAATCTTTGGAAACATAATTGGACTCGGCTTCATGTCAAAGAGGTATCTGGGTTGCTGATTTAGCTAGATGTAAATTACGCTGATCAACTGCTATCTTGATCTTTATTAGTTTATTTACATCTACATGGAAGTTTCTTTGTTCTACCTAGTCCTTTTTTCCTTTTTCATTTTCTTTAGAATCTTTTGACAAGCCATGTTGCATATACTATTCTTAGTTTTTTATTTATTTTCTGATAATTGGGCTCTCATTTACAAAATAGAATTTTGTAGACATACGTCGGAAGAAGTTCCTCAAGGAAAGGGCAAAAAAAAGCAATACTTCATTATATTGCTTCTGATGTTTCTTCTCAAAAAAAGAAAAGAAAAATACTGCTTAGGCTGGTTGGTCTGCATGTTTTAGATCTGTTCCATCAAGATGACATCCTGTACTTGGTTAATTAGCATAGTTTTTTGGTGAATGTCCAACTAGAAAGCTAACTTTTCATCTAACCCTTTTCCATTTTCTAATTTCCCTACTATAATCTGTATGGTTTTCCGCACTTACTGTAGGATGCTGTTGAAGATCCTTCAACTGATGAAGAAATGCATGAGGATGCAGAGGATTGTGATCATTCTTTTGTTTTGAAAGATGATCTAGGTTATGTTTGTCGCATCTGCGGGGTTATATCAAGAGGTATTGAGACTATAATTGAGGTCCAATATGCTAAGGTAAGTTCACATCTTGATTATACTTTTTCATGTGATGTCCGAGAAGTTAATTCTAACCAACTTTTTCAGTCAGTGGTCATCAATTTCGTTTTAACCAATAGTAGGTAGGAGAAATTGAAAATGTTAGAAATTTGTATTATGGTTATTGTCATAACCATTTTGAGAATGTATCTGTTGTCAAAACTGAATGTATTTGTATATATGACAAAGCTGTAACGAGAGCTTCTTGTTATTCTTTGAAATTGCGGCTGTGAACTTCCTGGAATTTCTAAAACGAGATGTGCTACCTTGAATTTTACGAAGTTGGCAGTTGGGAATTAGTTGGCTTTCACTTATTTAACTTTCTTGTGGTTTATGGCATTTCTTTTCCTTGACATCATCGTTCTGGTTGCGAGTTGATTTTGGACATCTGTCACCCTTTCTTGTATAAGCTGAACCAGCTACGCTTTTCATGGTGCCTCTGTTTGATTGGTCAATTTGTAGTACAGAAAACAATTCTTGGTTTTCTCTTGATTTACATGGAATGCTAATATCCACTTTATTTACAATTTAAATCCAGATGAAAAAGAGTACAAGAACTTATGCTGCTGATTCTCGTACTACCAAAGACAGGGAGTCATCTGGTCTGGAAGGGGTGAAATTCTCCGACAATGTTTTGTTGGTAACTGATATATGTGCTCACCCTAGGCATAGGCAGCAAATGAAACCACATCAAATAGAAGGATTCAACTTTCTTTGTAGCAACTTGGTGACAGAAAATCCTGGAGGCTGCATCATGGCTCATGCTCCGGGATCTGGAAAGACATTTATGATCATCAGTTTTATGCAAAGCTTCCTAGCAAAGTATCCACTAGCTAGACCACTTGTTGTGCTTCCAAAAGGAATCTTGGCAACATGGAAGAAGGAGTTCCGGATATGGCAAATAGAGGATATTCCACTGTATGATTTTTACAGTGTGAAGGCAGATAATCGGGCTCAACAGTTGGGGGTTTTGAAACAGTGGGTGGAGAAGAAGGGCATCCTCTTCTTAGGGTACAAGCAGTTCTCCACAATTGTTTGTGATAGTGGAACCAGCCAGATCTCAGCTTCTTGCCAAGAACTGCTGCTTAAGGTACCTTCAATTCTAATTCTGGATGAAGGGCACACTCCGAGGAATGAAAATACTGATGTATTGCGGTCCCTTGCAAAAGTCCAGACCCCTCGTAAAGTGGTGCTTTCTGGAACCCTCTACCAGAATCATGTAAAAGAAGTATTCAACATTTTGAACCTGGTTCGACCAAAATTTCTTAGAATTGATAGCTCCAAAGCTGCTGTCAAGCGGATTTTGAGTCGAGTGCATATACCAGGTGTGAGGAAACAGTTAAAAGCAGGTGTCGATACAGCTTTTTATGATCTGGTGGAGCATACGCTTCAGAAAGATGAAGATTTTAGAAGGAAAGTAAGTGTTATTCAAGATCTACGCGAAATGACAAGTAAGGTCCTCCATTACTACAAAGGAGATTTCTTGGAGGAGCTTCCTGGGCTTGTTGATTTTACTGTAGTTCTTAACCTTAGTTCCAAACAGAAGAATGAGGTTCGCAATTTAAAGAAGTTTGACAGGAAGTTCAAGATTTCTTCTGTTGGAAGTAGTGTTTATCTCCATGCAAAACTGGCTTCTTTCTCTGAAAATTTTGTGAAAAGGGATGATAAAATGGATGAGTTACTGGAGAAGCTAGATATGAGAGAGGGAGTGAAAGCAAAATTCTTTCTTAATATGATAAATCTATGCGAGTCTGCTAGCGAAAAGCTTCTCATTTTTAGTCAGTATCTGGTACCTTTAAAGTTTTTAGAAAGACTGGCTGTAAAGGTAAAGGGCTGGAAACTGGGCCGGGAAATGTTTGTGATCTCAGGTGAATCAAGTTCTGACCATAGGGAGTGGGCTATGGAGCGATTTAACAACTCCCCAGATGCTAAAGTTTTTTTCGGGTCAATTAGGGCGTGTGGAGAGGGTATTTCATTAGTGGGGGCATCCCGGATTATAATCTTGGATGTCCCTCTAAATCCCTCAGTTACCCGCCAAGCAATAGGCCGAGCTTTCCGACCTGGCCAAAAGAAGATGGTATATGCATATAGATTGGTTGCTGCTGAGTCACCCGAAGAGGAAGATCACAATTCTTGCTTCAAAAAGGAAGTGATTTCCAAAATGTGGTTCGAATGGAACGAATATAGTGGTGACGGGAATTTTGCAGTGCAGTCTGTTGAGGTTGATGAATGTGGGGATATGTTCTTGGAAAGTTCCTCGTTAAAGGAAGATGTCAAGACTCTTTACAAAAGGTTTGTGATCATTTTCGTCCTTTCCTATGCTGCTTATGATATCAATGACAAATTCCTTAGTTATCTTGTGCTAATTTAAGTTCTCCACAATTTTCAGGCATTGATTTGTTTCTCATCAGGCTGAGGGAATCTGTATGCTAAATTCATGTTTTACAAACTTCTGGAGGTAGTATAGACAGGTCGCTTAAAATCAAATTAGGTTATGAATACCTGCAAATAATGCATTTTGGACAGCCATGTCTGACCTTTTTGCTTCCTTGGGGTCAAGGAAGTTGTACAGCACACCTTTCTGTTTGTAATGCCCTTTGGGGGGTGACAGTTTTATGCCTTTCTTATTATAATTGGGTAGATTGTTGTAAATGGGAATTCTCATCCTTGATTTCCCATTACCAGGTACTGATCGACAAAATTAAGTCCTTTTGGTCCCGCCTCTCAGTGACGAACTAAGTCTAATCAAAGAAATGCGACATAGAAAAATCTGGTTGATTAGCAGTTTTGAAGTATTTTTCTTTCCGGGAGTGGTTGATTAGCAGTTTTGGAGTATTTTTCTTTCTGGGAGTATATGCATACGGACTAACTTAATGCTCCGTTTTGGATTATAAATATCCGAATGCACCATCCGGAGGTTAATGCTGATGTTGATAGGAAACAGGTTTTGCTCTGGGATGAGGACAAACAGTGACATTGTCTGTGTTTCTTACATGTATGAAATTTTCCTAATAATGTTGGGCATTTGTCCTGTTGTAAATCTCCGTACAGGTGAACAGAATTTTTGTGAAGGAAATATCCAAAGAGATTTTGGTTTGGGAAAATCTAGTAGAATCATGATATGTTATTTTACATGTGTTAAGAGTATAGGGACTTTTTATTAATTGAAGTTTAGGATAAAGTATGGATATGTCAAGGAATTTTAGAATAAATTCAAATTAATAATAAAATAATTAAATTTTAAAATAATTTATAGGGGAAAAATTTGATTAAACATTTAATAACATAGTTAAAAATAATGAAAGAGATAATAACATATTAAGTGTGGCATACAAGCTGGGTTTTGTCAGCAGCTGGTCTAATCCTGACCCTTTCGGCTCGATGAGGCAGACCCGAGCCAAGCCTGTTCCATCCGACATTAGGCGCCCAGGTTGGGTGGCATCCATTTTTTACAGTCTGTTCCAGCCTATTTCAAATGGTTCAAATTGTACTGTAAACTAAGTATATCAGAGTTCAATAGTGAACACTAGCTCCGCAGTCAGCATACTTTGCTCCGCACCCACAAGATATATTTTCACAAACAACATAAAAATTAATGACAATCCAAATCCCTACCATTCTTATTTCAATGAAGTAATAATATTCTTCAACAACAGAAGTTGCAGGACACAACTAATCTTTTACACCTTTTCTTCCACATATCAGACAAAAACTATATGTATCTTTACAAATATGCTAACGTTCCATTTCTTGATATATGTTACAACTGTGTTTTTATATGTTTTCATATTCAGAGAAACTACAATCTTATGCCAATTGCAACCAAGTGAAAATATGCTTCAAAAAAAAGAAGCATCAAGAATAATGGACCTGTCATGCTTCCGGAAGTTCCTTCCCACCTCCTCCAGCTCTCCCTCCCCTCCACTTGATAAGAATGGTTCGAAGATTTGAAGCAGTGCAATAGAAAGTCTGCAATTGCTTTCATTTTCACGCTACAAAATCGTGCAACAACTGGGATGAGCTGAACCTATGTTGCCGGTTATTGGGATTTATGCATTCGTAGTCCACTGTTTCAGTTCCAACTGAGGATGCTGCGGCATTATATATATCTTCAGCCCCTCTTACCCCTACAAATGTGCGATGATTTCCACCAGAAGTTGGTCGATTAGCTCCCTCACAATGCTGCAAACCTAAAGTGAGAGATACACCAGTTCCGCTCCCAAATCTCCCCATCTCCGGCATGTGGTAAGCAGCAGCTGCTGCTGCCATAAATCGGTCACTGGCCCCATCAGAATGAACAATCGTATCAGGGAAGAGACTGCAGTCATCTACATTAGGTCTTTGTCCTTCCCTCAGTTTCAGCAACCCATATTCAGTTTCAGCTTCGCGCATGCTGTTGTGCAATCCTCCAGTTGTTCCAGTAAATTCTGCATCAGGAACGTGGTCGGATTTGGAATCCATCAATTGACCCGTGCTAATTCTCTCCATGGCTGCTGAGCTCCCAGTTTGTTGAAAATCTTCCCCTCTATCCTCAGAGGTCCTCATATCACCTTTTAGTGCTTTTGCCAAGTTATCAGATGATGAGTTAGAATCCATCTCTGCATCAGCAAACTCTTCCTTGTACATTTCTTCGACCATAGGCTTCCAGAGACGCACACGTGCATTTATAAACCAATTCGAAACCTGAAGCAAAAAAATCTTGTGACTGAACATACAAAGACGAAACTTTCTATGGAAAAAAAAAATGTAAAATAAAATGAAACATGCTGATCAATTGGAGCTTAGTTACAGCAGAATATGAACATGCAGAAGACTATCATTGGCATAAATGGTCAGCAATCCCCACCATTCTTGGTAGGTCAGAGATCTCTTTTTTGTACCATTTACAATTACTGCTCAACCTGGGAGGAAATGAAGATAATACTGCAAAAAGTTTCTCATATTCACATAGTTTCCAATTCAAACTAGTTTTTCCAAGCCAATGCAAAAGACTCCAAGTTCTTGCATTAATATTTTTTATCATTTGTCAAGATGATATTTGGGGTTGAACTCAACATGGCAAAACTTAACTCTTCTTTATCCTGGCCAGGCAGAAAAATACTTTAATTTCAAAAGAAATTATCACTTCATTTTTAGTCACACTTATTCTTCAGCCTTGCAATGTTTAGCATGATCTACCATCAACTTTTATCCATTTTCATAGTGCAATTCCCAACCAAGACCTATTTCCATCAATGCTACCCCATTTTCCTAGTCATTACCCAGCATACACACAAATAATCAAAAAAAACAAGGATCAGATCAGCATAAACATCCTTGTGGATCCTTAAAAAGATGGTACTGTATTTTTACCTGACTTCTGGTCAATCCCGTCTGCCTTGCTAGCATGATCTTATCCGAATCCTTCGGGTAACTGTCAGACATCAGATCAGTAATTAGTAAAATTGAAATACTAGGTTATCTTATCAAGGAAATTCGTAATTTCTCAACAGGGAAAACAAGAGAAAAGCAAGATTATGTCCGGGGCTTTACGGGTGAAGGAAATGCTCAAAAAGCCAAGCACGCAGAATGGAAACAGAGCTTTCAGGCAATCCCCTTTGTGGCCTCCATGCATGTTGTTGCATCATACCAAGCTGTTGAAGTGCCCGTTGTTGCCTAAGGTGCTGGTCTACATACCGCAGGCGAGTAATTCCAACTCCTTTATTTTCTGAATTGTCTTGTTCTCCTAGGCTTTTACGAGTTGCACGGATTTGGCCCGAGATTGCATCACGCAAGCATCGAAAATGGCGGGATATAGTCTGAAGTGCAAGGGCGGTGTATGGTTTAGCTGCCCCACATCCTGCTATCACGTCGAAAGAGGAGACCACAATCTGCATCTGGTGGTAGTACTGTTTGTACCTTCTATCAACCTGTGACAACCCAAAGTCATCATTATACAACATGAACAAATCTAAAGTAAATGAAATGGCATACACATACATGAAAACCTGGAAATCAGCCTTAGCCCTGCTTAAAAATCAGAAAACAAATTTTGCATAACTGATTGAAGAAAGAAGTGAGATCATACATTGATTATATTCTACAGAACTGGTTGAAGATGTTCTGAAAGGCATAACTGATTTAAGAAGGCAGTGCTAAGCCTGGATGTCAGGATAAGGCATAACTGGCGGATTATATTATTCCTTTTGGAAATTTGTCTTCTAATAATTAATATCCAATGTCTAAAAATTGGTGCTCACAATTAATGTTACAAACTCATGCTTAGGGTAACATGCTCCTTTGGTTTAGGCCTCTCCAGAAACACTTAGAAGGAATAAATAATATCCCATTCATACAACTCCATCTCCTAATTCATCGAAAAAGATATTTCATCAAGATTGCAGTTTGGAAGATTGACATTACAGAGCTTAGGATTCTCAATCCTAGAAGTCATGCTAATAATGAAGTTTTTATGTAGTAGCTCCTTGGAGAAAAAGATTTACAAATGGAAATATAGTACTATGCAACATCCTTCGGAGAACTACCAATAGCAATAAATTGAAGTAAAGAGGGTTGCTAGACTACAAGAATCCCTTCATTGGCTCTACATAGTATAAGTGATGTATGACAAAAAGAGCTTAAATATAATAAACTGAAAATATATTAAGAACCAAATATAAAATTTAAATCTCAATGGTCAAATCAATAACTTGATGTTTTAATAATATAATCATATGAATAATCTACCAAATAACTAAAGTAGAATACCCTATCTATAGATACTAGATTACAAGTAAAATAAGAATTCCACTAAATCCGAAAATATGCTAATTAAATGGAATAAACTACAGCACAGAACTAAATAAGATCCTAACTAAATAGGAAATAATTATCTTTTATCATTAATAAGCTTACAGATACTAGTTACTGAATAAGCAAAACGCCTTAATAATATATAAACATCAAGATTACATAAATATGTCTTATCATTGAAATATGTCCACTTTAGGGAATCTTCATATTCTGCAGTGATAAGATCAATTATTCTGCAATTCTGGTAGCAAGCACAGGAAAAAAAAAATCATGTCTTTAATCTGTATTTATTTCATCTTTTTCACTAGCATTGGTCATAAACTTTAGTTTTCAGAAGTCGATATCCACCTTATTATTCTTTCTCGAGGAATTTTCATACACAAACACACATTATGCAGATTCACATTTTAAAATCAATATAACCGGTTAAAGACACATCATGTACATTCACATTTAAAAGCAACTTATCCAGTTCTGCAACAATTAGGGGCACCATTGGGATAATTTGATAGAAGGGTGGATTTCCATGGAAAATAATAAATGCCGTTATGAAGTTATAAGTCAAACCCAAGATAAATCTAATCATACCAGAAGAGAAGTAAATGTATAGGCTCACCTCATCCAGCATTGACAAGAGCTTTGTCAATTTGTTTTGCAATTCTTGTCTTTCAGCATGTGAAAGCTCACTTGGGGGGTTATTGGTGGATTCTTGAGGGTTTGCACTATTCTTTGATCCCTCACCCTCCTTTAAGTTATGTTGTTCATTTGAGTTTTGATTTTTCTCATTATCAGGCTGCTTCAGGGCTTTTCTAACATTAACAACTTCATCAAGCAGCTGTTGTGCCGCCTTGAGGTACTTTGAATTGGGAATGGTTCTTGCAATACTTGACATTCCGTATAGAGATAAGTCTCCCTTGTTCAAATCCTGATTACCTCCAGAAAAACTGGTTGACATATATTCAACGTTTCTTGAGTGTTCATCTCTGGAAGAACCGTTTCTGCTGCCATCATCGCCAGCAATTGATGGATTGGAATTCAAAAATGAAGAAAAACCTGTATTTGGATTCCTATAGGGAATAGAAGGCATCTGGATTCCAGATGGAATTTGACTACCAAGGCTGAGGGATAATCCTTGACCCTGCAAGTTTTGTCCACCTTGAAGAATGCTGCTAGGACCACCTATTGGGTGCATAACCAGCATCTCGTTCCTTCCATCTCTCCATGCACTGAAATCTTGATCTACAATTCGAGAACCACCAAGGTTTGACAAAATTTCTTGTTGCTGCGAGGTTGAATCTGAAGCTTCAACAGAGTGCATCTCAATGCAGTTGGTTTGCTGCTGAGAATTTCCAGCAATCGCATCTGTGTACACACCAGAATTCATATACACCATCATATTACCAGGAAGGACTGGCGCTTCCTGGTATGAACCCGGCAAAGATTCCCTCAAATAGATCATTGGACACTCTCTTTGATTGTTAGAGGTAGTGTAGAAAGTGGCCATATTTTCTCCCAAATTATCAAATTTCCAGCTCTGCTATCCTATTCAGATTACACAGTCATCCGGGGAACTGCAAAAAAAAAAAAAAAACAACGGAAACAAACAACTTCAGTTATCGACAATTCAGAACATGTTTCAGAAACAAATTCTCTTGGAACTTCAACTATAAGTTCTAATACACAAGCTAACTTTACTCTAGAATATAAAGGATCTTTTATTTTCCTTGACTTTTCTTAAGAACAGATGATGAATACTGCAACAAAGGAAGAAAACACACCAAGTCAAGCAAAAAGCATAAGCATAAATAAAAGAAAAGCCATTACTGGTGGCATAACTCAGTAGCAATTTATAAAGTATTATATAACAGTCAACTTTTAACTCTTTAAGCATCAATATAGAAAATAGTATTCAGAAAACAATATGCACATGCATAAGCATATCATCTTCATCCATGGGTTGAACAGTAGGAGAATTGAGAGAGACATTGAGAATTTTCGCAACTAATGCAATGGTTTCTCAACACCTCAAATGAACTCCACATATCAATCGGATCAAAGAATCCAAACTTGACCCCAACAAATTCTATCCAAACTCTAAACATGGCTGATGAAATCGCAAATTAGAAGTCCAGAAGCAAAATTTGTCAGAAAACAAATAATAAAAATCAGAAAAACCAAAAATTATGAGTTACCCAAGAAGGAAAAAGATAAAAACAAGAAAATAGGACAAACCCAAAATCTGTAAATCCCAATAAATCACTTTCTGATCATCACCATCATGATCTTGAGCTGAGAGAAAAGGAAAGGGGGAGAGAGAGAGAGAGAGATGGAGATAATAGAAATAGGAGAGAAAGTAACTCATGAAATAAATTAAGAAAGAATCTAAAAGACAAAATCAATATAATCAGCAGCTAAGCAAAAAAAAATGAGAGATAAGTCAAAACAAAGCAATAAAAAAATACCTGGAAACCAGTAGGAGCTGTGGGTATTGTGGGGAACAGAAAATCTCAAAGACACCAACCGATCCGCTGGTAGAAAAAAATTCCTCAAAGACCAAAAAAAAAACACTGCAATTCCAAGAGCCCGATACTACTACAACAAGAGCAATACTCAACTTCTCTTTTCATTGAATTTTCATGCACAGCATCTCAATAATAATCAAAGAAAATAATAAACCCAGATAAGAGATAGGAAGAACAGTTCCTATTCTTTTTTTTTTTTCTCTCTGAAAGAGAGAAAAAAGAAAAGTAATAATGATTTTTTTTCTTCTCTCGCTTTTTTACTCTTTTTTTCTAATCATATATTCTCTATCTATCATTCCATCAATCCCCACGTGAGAGAGATTCACACACACCCACAAAGACAACCACAAGTATACGACTTCCCTCCCCCTTTTCTTCCTTTCCTTCTCTCTCTCTCTCTCTCTCTCTCTCACACACACAGAAATGATAATATTCTCCTTTTTCAAAATCGCTTCCTCTTTTTGAGCTTAGCAGCTTCAAAACCGAGTTGAAGAAGTTGGTGCTTGACTTGCTTTTGCTTTCTTCTTCCTCTTCGTCTTCTTCAACCTCCTATCAATTGTAATTTCAAAATTCCTCTCTCTGGTTAAGATCGAATTTGTTTGGTTAAGAAGCTCTATCTCTTAACTACCAGTTGGTGGACCTAAAAACCCCCTCTCTCTCCCTCTCCCTCTCTCCCTTAAACCCGTTTTCTCTCTCTACTTTCTCTCTCTAACCCTCTGTCAACCTCCTGTTGTTGTTGTTGCTTTCTTCTTCTCTCTCATCTTTGCTTAACCATGGCAGCTCCCTCCTCTCTCTCTCTTCTCTCTCTCTCTCTCTCTCTCTCGTCTTTTGTTTTTGCTGCAATATCCACCATACAAGCATATTCTATTCCATTTCTTCTTTTTTAAATTATTTATTTTTTTAATATTATTATTTACAAGTTATTCTAATTTTTTATTTTATTTTTTATAATTTTTTATTCTAGTTAGGAGTCATCTGGTTTTTTTATTTTTATTTTTTAAAATATTAATTAATTAATTTATTTATTTATTTTAGTTAGGAGGACTAGTTGTTTGTTTATTTGTCTTTCAAGTATTTTACTTGAAATGTGAAAGGCGCACCATTTGGTGCCCATATCACTGTCTCTGTCTTTTTCTTCTAACTAATGCTGGGTTTTGCAAACTAGGTCCTCCAATTATTCACTATTTATTCCTACGTCCCTCGAGTTTTCCTTATTACTAAAATCCTCCCCTCGTTTCCCTTTTTAATTCATACGACACCACTTTGTCACTATTATGTTACAAATTATTACATAATCAATTTATGATTTTGGAAATTTTGATTATTTTAATATTAGATAAAAAATTTACAAGCGCATATCCACTCCTAAGCCTATATAGTGCATTAACAACTAATCCCTTTTATATATAATCGAATAATATACATATATATATATGTATAGTTTATGTCTTTTTTTAAAAAGAAAACAAAACCCAATTCTCAAACTAATTATAATATTGTAATATTCATGTTAACATATATGTATATATAAAATTTATATACAAAGTTTTAAACTTTTTTTTAGGTAAATCAAATATATCTTTTTAAATTTATCTTAAATGTATCTCCATTGAAGCAAGTAGCTACTCAAGATTCCAACCGTTTGGCATTGCCTTTTTCAAAAAGTAATATCATCATGAGAGTATCATACATATACATATATATATATATGTATATTATTCTTATATATATATATAACTTAGTGTAATATAAACTGTGTATGTGCTTTAACCGACCATATAGACAATTTAATGTAGTAGAGAAAAAATAAAATTAAAGCATTAAAAAATATGTTAAAATAGTACATAAAGAGAATTTAATGATTAATTTCCAATTTGATGATTTTGTTTTGTCAATTAGCCCAAATAGGAAGGATAAGCTTTTGTTTTTTAGCGACTGTTGTGAGATTCCACCTACAATTACTTCCTTATCAAATAAAAATATTTTGAAAAAAATTAATATATTTTTTTTGCCAATTTTAAAAATAAAATTAGATTTTTTTTTGTCTATTATTTGCATTTATATATAGAGTTTTAAGTACTTGAATATCTAAATTCGATTATTTGTAATTAGAATTTTAAATGTAATATTATATCAATTTAGAGAAAAATAAATTTAAGATAATTCCAGAGAAAATTACTTAATGTAGTAAAAGTTTTATTCGATATTTTTGTAATATCCGGACCCGAAATTTGGTCCGGAATTAATTTTAAAATTAAAAAAATATAATTTTTAAATTTTATTTAATGTAAAATTATGAAAAAAAATTGGTGGATGAAGAAATTAAAAATAATTTTGGAAAAATTGATTGAAAATTTGGGTTCGGTGGGTATTTTTGAAAGAAAATTCAGAAACCGGATGTCAAAATGCAATTAAAGAAAAATAAGCCACGAAGGACCGTCCAGTCAGCAGCCCCAACGAACCGGAGCGTGCTGCGTGGCAAGGCACACTGACTCGGTGCCACGCAGGAGGTCATGCTGGCAATCTGCGTGCCCTCGATTGGACGGGTTGGATGCATTCTCGTGCGCGTGAACGGTCCAGATCCGTTCCTTCCTCAGGCACGATCGGACAGTCGCGATTAAATGCGATGAACGGCCCAAATTCGTTCCCTCTTTAAATGCGATCGTACAGTTAAAATCAAATCGTGAATAAAGGTCCAAATTCATTTTCTTTTTAAACGTAATCGGACGGTCGTGATCAAATGCGATGAACGGCCTAAATTTAAGAGAGATAGGTATAAATATCTCACATCACACCAAATCCAAACCCTAGCCGCAAGCTCCCTGCTGGAGAAAGGAGCCGACCGCCACCCGCTGCTACGCCTGATCCACCTCCGACCACCAAAAAAGTTAAAATTCCTCCTATCCGCTTGGAATTTAATTTTGAACACCTTCATGGCCAAATCAGAACAAAAAAACGACGGATGAGCCGGAAACTACAGGTAAAACTCGGCGCCGCCATGCGGATAAAACCAAAAATCACCTCTGATGAGCCCTTTCCTGATTTTCATTTCGTGTGATTTTTCTACAATTGTGTTCACCGTTCTATTTTCTACAGGTTGACCAAAGAAAAATGTCTAGTGGCGAAGGTGAGCCTGCGAAACTGCCGCACTGAAAAATTTCACCGTTGGTGAATTTTTAAAAATCATAATTTTTTTCGACCAACCTAAGCCCTCTAACGTGTTTTATTGCATTGATGTGTATAAAAATCACCTGAAACCAGCCAAAATTGGCTGAAAATGGCCAGGTTGAGGCAAACTACTGCCACGAGCAATGATGCCGCCATGTCGAAATTTTAAAATTTTTTGAAAAAGGTTTTTAACACCAATTTTAGATTTTTTGGGGTATTTCTAAATATATAAAGCTTGTTTTAATCTCCGCAGAAAAATTCAGAAAACTCAGGGATCGCCAGTAGGTGCAGTAGAAAGTTCAGTATTTTGGACACTGATTCGGGTAAGAATCTCTCACTTTATTATCTGTTATGGAATTAAAGTCTAATTATCAATAATACAGTATTTTGCATAATTTAGAAAATTTTAAGAATTAATTATAGGTCACTAATGGAGTCAGAACCGGTTATTTATTATTTTTATCCTATTTAACTAATTGTTTGATTTTATATCTTTAAATGCATGATAATATACTGGAATTGGTAAAATAATTCAAATGTGTTTTCTTGATACATGTATTGTTTGTCTTTCATTGATTTATGATTAAATTGTGAAATTTAAAATTAAATATAAACAGAAAATTGATTAGTTAAGTGAATGAATGAATTGTAACCCTACTGTATATTATAGGAGATGGTGAATGGATCAGGTACATAGGGAACCTTACCGTAAACGTCACCTCATATCGGGCGGGGTATCAAGAATTAGTATTTTTAGTGCTCATACCAGACGGAGTATGAGAACCGCCTGTTTCACCCTCATACCGGATGGAGTATTGAAGGATGGTATTTTTGGCGCTCATACCAGATGGGGTATGGGGACTGCCAGTTAGTTGACAAGATTGAATATTGGTTCACGCATAGTGGGACATCCCTATGGACCCCTATGAATACCAATAGGCAAATAAAAATAAAAAGTTGTTATTATTTCTTACTTGAATATGAGATTATGATGTTGTTGAGTTATTGTCTCTATAGATCAGTTTTGGAAATTTCACAATAGTAAGTATGTAATAAATAATTTTATTTATGATAAATAAATTTACTTAAATTAAGAGATTCATTGGTTGTTTTTACGATTTTTATCAACCTTCATTTTCTGTATCGGTGAGTAGTGTGATATTCTTACTGAGTTAGTGTAGTTCACCCCTTCATTAACTATTTCAAATTAAAATGGCCAAGACCCAGATCTCGATCAACAAAAGGGCTGTGAATAGTTCACCACCCGGACTCCTTCAAAAGCTAGTGAAGATCGTTCTAAGATACTCAAACTCTAACTCTATTATTCCACTTTTGCATTGAATTTATGATTTTATTGTTTTTCAAGTTTTGAGTCGTTATAGTTGGAATCAAAACTGCATTCCTCATAATCATTCCTTACACAAAAACTTAAAAATACCAAATATGAACTGTCACCCAATCTTTCCTCTTGAAAAATAAGTACAAAGACACGAGGAGATGAAGTCATTTGCTAAACAAGGCAGCCTAAGACGGGTCACTTCGAGAGGATGCCAATCGACTTTTTGAGATTTTAGAGAGACTCATCTCTGCGTAGTAGGCCGGGAAAAAAAGAGGGAACTGTTTAACCATCCACCACTTCCACACTATGAGTCACCCCTACAACGAGAGAATCTAACGCCACCTTGATGTAACCATGCTCCTCTGTTGTATCATCCGACACCGTCACAAGACAATTCGAAGCCCCCACCGTATCATCTGGCATCGTTACAAGGCCACCTGGTCCCTCCCTAGCAACATCTGGCCCCCTTTTTCATGGGACCCGGTTTCACCCATGATGGACATGATAGAGATTGACACGGGAGACCCTGATGTATTTTCAAGAATGAACTGCTTAGCGACGTATCACATCAACATGGATTGTTTCTACGAGAAAAATCCTATTTAACCCTCCTAACGAAGAGTCTTTTACAAGCTAATAAAAGTTTCAAATATTATTTTTTCATAGCAAGTTCCTTAGTACACAATGCTTTAACTCAATTGTTTTTTATACAATATACAAACTTAAGAAAAAAATTATATTTAAGAGATCCTGATAGTTTGAGATTTTATGAATGTGTTTTCTGATGAACTTCCCAGAGCACCAGTAGACAAGGAAGTTGAGTTCACCATAAACCTTCAGTCTGGCACACAACCTATCTCAATTTTCTCTTACCGCATAAGTCGTGTTGAGATGGAGGAGCTGAAGAAACATATCAATGAATTATAAGATAGTGAATTCATCCGACATAGTGTGTCCCCTTAGGGTGCTGGAGGCACATTTGTAAGGAAGGATGATGGGACATTAAGATTATCCATCGACTATAAAGGACTGAATAGGGTCACGATCAAGAACAAGTACCCCCTCCTTAGGATCGATGACCTTTTTTATCAGTTACAGGGTGCCCAGATCTTCTCCAAAATAGACTTACGTTCAGGTTACCATCAAATAAAGATCAATGCAGAAGACATTCCCAAAATAGTTTTTCAAATCAGGTACGGACACTATGAGTTCCTAATCAAGTCATTTGAACTAACCAACACACCAGCCATCTTCATGGATTTGATTAACAGGGTTTTCAGATAATTCTTATATCAGTTCGTCAATGTATTTATCGATAATATCCTAATCTATTCAAAAAGTAGAGATGAACACACTCACCATTTAACTTAGGTTTTGCATATTCTTAAAGAAAAAGGGTTGTATGTAAAGTTGAGTAAGTGTGAGTTCTAACTCGAGCAGACTACCTTTTTATGGTACATCATATCAAATGATGGAGTGTCAGTGAACTACGAAAAAGTTAAGACAGTGTTCGGTTGAAAAGAATTGACCTCGGTCAAGAAGATTCATAGCTTTTGGGGATGATAGGTTTTTACCGCAGATTTTTGGAAGGATTTTCTAGTTTAACTGTAATGCCCGGAAAGAGGGGAAAAAAAACACGCGCCACGTCAGCAGCCACGTCAGCAGACCCAGTCAGCAGTCCTGGCCAACCAGGACCTGCCACATGGCAAAACCACGTCGACCGAGGATGAGCCACGTTGGCGATCCGCGTGCGCGCGATCGGACGGCCCAGATCAATCGCGCGCACGGACTGCCCAGATGCAATCGCATGGACGGCCCAGATTCAATCAAAAAACGGACGGCCCAGATTAAAACAAAATGAACGGTTGAGATCAAAAGGCAAAATGGTATAAATAGAACCCCCACACCAGACCACAAAACCCTAGCCGCCTGCCCTCGCCGGAGAAGACGAACCAGAAGCCGGCCGCCGCACTAGGGAGATTTCCGACTGCCGATCGAGGTAAATTTCATACCCCCGACTCGTTTTTCCATGCTGATTTCCCCTATGGCCAAATCGGAGCCAAAATCCCAGCCAAACGACCGGAAAATACGGCCGAAAGCCAGCGGCGCCGCCGCGCCCCTCCTCGGTTTTTGCCTCCGATGAGGTCCTTCCCGGCCTCCGTTTGATACAATTTTTATATCACCGTGATCACCATTCTTTTCTCTACAGGTTGACCGAAGCCGAATCACCAAAAGACGAACCTCGCCGGAGAGTCGCCGCACCCGAGAGCACCGCCGCCGGTAAGCTTCGGTTTTTCGTAGTTTTCTGGCCCCCCGAGGGCCGTAGGTTTGTTTATTCACAAAAACCAATGCGAGTGTGGCCGAATTCGGCCGGAAACGGCCAACCCGAGGCGAATCGCCGCCGCATGCGGCGGCGCCGTCGTCGGAGCACGGCGGAGCCGCCGTGCCGGAGTTGCGATATTGGCCGAAAGGGGCCCTGTACCTAATTTGGGATTTTTTGGAACACGTGCAGGTACCAGTAGTGCGTTTCAGTTCCCTGGAAAAAATTCAGGGAAAGTTGGGGACAGCTTGTAGGCGCACTGTGAAGCCGTGTTCGGACCCCTAAACGAGTAAGGACCCCTCACCCTATCTCCTATCACGGTATTAAAGTTCAATAAATGATAAAACGGTATTTCATGAATCAATGAATGTGTGAAAATTGCTTAAGGTCGCTAATGGAGCCCGAGTCTAGTGTGTTTGTCGGTTAACTGTTATTTGGCCTGTTTTACAGTTTTAAATGCAGTATGAGGTTTGATGTTTTCATTTTATAGTTTCGTGTGCATATTTTACTGTTTTACTGATTATGGATCGAATGACTGGGATGTTGATGCTGTATGTTGTCTGTTTGGCATAAATTACCGTTTTGCTTGTTTGTATGTGGATTGATGATGCTGACTGAGGGAAAAGAGAATGAAAGATTATGTAAATGGGTAATTGTATAATGTGGTCAGCATGACTAGATATCCTGTGAGATGGTGGACGGACCGGGTCCGTAGGGAACCCTACCGGGATTGTGGTCTCCCATACCGGACGGGGTATGGAGATCTTATGTATTTTGGCGCCCATACCGGACGGGGTATGGGGACGACCCGTTTCACCCTCATACCGGACGGGGTAATGAGGTTTATAGTTTTGGTGCCCATACCGGACGGGGTATGGGGACGGCCCTGGAATCTGATTACAAGTATTAAGGGTAACGGGTAGTGGGACCCCTATGGATCCCCATGGATACTAGTAGGCTGGTGAATGAGGAAAAGTAATTGTGAAATGATTGAATTGCAAGGGCGTGATAAGTATTATGTTACACAGTTTATATGATTTCATGATGATGATAATGTTATTGCTTTCGTATATTGTTTTATGAATTTCACCGAGGTAAGTGAAGGTAAAAAGTTTTATTACTGATAAATGAGTTTATTGTAAATTATGCTCCATTGGTCTTTTTGTGTTTTCTACCCACCTTTACCTCCGTGACGGTGAGATATCGTGATGTCCTTACTGGGATAGTGTAGCTCATTCCTTATTTAATCATTTCAGATCAGGAAGACATTGTTCCCGAGCCCGTTCCGCAAGAAGATGACGAAGGGGACGTCTAAAGACTCCAAAGTCATATTCATAGCTTTACTTTCGAATTTCTCTTTTAGTTAGTTTGATCTTTTATATTTTGAGCACGTTTTTCTGGTTTCAGTGTAAAGGATATTAATCGAATTTTGACTTTGCTTCCGCATTTGATATTTTTAATATACATTTCATTTTAAATTTCCAGGGTCGTTACACTAACTACTCCTTTCACTTGGCTCACAAAGAAGAATGTCAAGTTTGAGTGGAACGAGAACTGTGAAATGAGTTTTTCAGAACTAAAAAAGTGGTTAACTACTACACATGTGTTGGCCTTGCCGAGTGGAACATATGGATATATAGTTTATAGTGATGTCTTCTACCTGGGGTTGGGTTGTGTTCTGATGCAGTATGGAAAGGTTATAGCCTATGGGTCAAGCTAGTTGAAGAATTATGAGAAAAACTACCACACCCATGACTTAAAACTTGTTGCGATTATCCACATCTTGAATACTTGACGTCGTTATTTGTATGGGGAGACTTTTCGGGTTATACCGATCATAAGAGTTTGAAACACATATTCACTCAAAAGCATCTCAACATGCGTCAAAAAATATGGATATAACTACTCAATGACCACGATTGTAATATCTTGTATCATCTGAATAAGGGCAACGTGGTTGACGTATTCCGTAGAAAAAATGTATGTATATTAGCTCACTTAGTGGTTTCAGAATGCATGGTAATAAGGGTCGTATAACAAGTATGACCTCAAGACCTGAAGAGAGTTACATGTTTGACCCACCTGACTATTCAACCTGAGTTAATTCAGAGAACCCTAGCAGCCCTCGAGAAAGATGCAGAACAGGGAATAAATCCAGAATTTGGGGTCTCTACCGATCAGTTGCTTAGATTTCAAGACAGGGTGTGTATTCCATGTGATAGTGACCTGAAAATGGATATTATGACAGAGACTCGTAACTCAAAGTTTGTCATGCATCCCGAAAGCACTAAGATGTATCAAAGTATGCGATCCCGATTTTGGTAGAACATGATGAAAAGAGAGGTGACCGACTTTATTTTCAAATGTTTGGTATGTCAGCAAGTTAAGACAAAGTATCAACGCTTAGATGGGCTACTTCAGCCATTACCAATTTCGGAGTGAAAGTGAAAATACATCACAATGGATTTCGTGATAGAATTACCTAGGGCATGCTTGGAACATGATGTCATTTAGATAATTGCTGATCGGTTCACCAAGTCTTCCCACTTATTGGCCATCAAGATGACCGACCCTTGCACAAACTAGTAAGAATGTATATCCGGGAGATAGTCAAGTTACATGGAGTACCAGTGATAGTAGCATCTTACAGGGACCCCAGATTCACTTATCAGTTCTGATCTATTTTTCAGCAAGTTATGGAAATGAAATTGTCCTTTAGTGCTGCTTGTGTTATTGACTTTAGGGGCCATTAGGATGATCATTTACCCTTAATAGAATTCGTCTACAATAATAACTACTAAGAAAGTATCAGCATGGCTCCGTACGAGGCGTTAAATGGCTGCCCATGTAGATCGCCGACCTGTTGGAAATAGGTGACTGATAAATAATTGTTCAATCTTAATAAAGTTCGCCTACAATAATAACTACTAAAAAAAGTATCGGCATGGCTCCGTGAAGCGTTATATAGCTGCCCATGCAGATCGTTGACCTGTTGAGAATAGATGGGTAATAAAAAATTGTTCGGTCCAGATCTTGTAGAGGAGACTACAGCCAAAATAGTTAAGATCATGAAGAACATCCAGATGACTCAAAGCAGGCAGAAGAATTATGCGGATACCTGGATTAAGGATTTGAAATTTGATAAAAGTGATCGGGTGTTCTTTAAGCTCACTCATTTTAAGAGAATTAGTAGATTTGGTAAGAGGGAAAAACTAAATCCCTAGTTTATTGGGTCATTTAAAATCTTAAACAGAATTTGCATCACCGCCTACAGTATGACACTACCTCCAGAACTATCTAGGGTTCATAATATATTTCATGTATCCATACTACGAAAGTACAACCCGGACTCCTCTCATGTTTTGACTCACGAGCTCCTTTCACTTTATGAGGATCTGTCTTATGAAGAGGTACCGGTGGGTATTGTAGACTCAAATAGCATAGTACTCCACAATTAAAAAATTCCATTCGTTAAGATCTTATGGCGAAATTAAACACAGAGAGAGGCCATGAGAGCTAGAATCAGATTTCAGAGGCAAGTATCTCCAACTGTTTGATTTAGTGAGAGATGAAGGATAAGCTTTTATTTTTTAGTGACTGTTGTGAGATTCCACCGACAATTACTTCCTCATCAAATAATGGCTTATTTTTATTTTGCCAAATTTAAAAATAAAATGGGATTTAAAAAAAAATTGATTTATTATTTACATTTATATATAGAGTTTGAAGTACTTGAATATCTAAATTCGATTATTTATAATTAGCATTTTGAATGTAATATTATATCAATTTAGAGAAAAATTAAATTTAAGATAATTCGAGGGAAAATTACTTAATACAGTAAAAGTTTCATTCAATATTTTTCTTTATAATTTGGTTTGAATATTTTTTCGGTGTAAATATTAGACTTTTTTAAAGAGTATTTAGTTTATGTTCAACGTTTATAACAAAAAAAGGAATTCAAAACTTTAACTAATGCGAGATGAATTTTAACTTATTATCTAAGAAAAAAAAAATTAAGTTATTACCCAAAAAAAATGAAAATTTTCATTACATATTTTATTGAAAAAAATAATTAAGTTATTTAATTACCTTTAATTACTATAATGTGTTTTAATTTTAATGTGAAATTTTAGTTTTTATCATTTGTAAACAAAATAAAATTAATGTAATTAGTGATGTTAATTATATCCTAAATCACAATTAATTAGCCTTGAAAACCTTTCCAATATATGATCTGCCATGAGCACAGATAGTACATGATATGCTTGGTTTTTAAGGGAAAACATCCAAACAAAATTTATTTACATCATTTTCATTCTGTTGACTATCATATATCTATATGTGTGTTTGTATATATCTATATATATGTGTGTGTGTGTACGTATGTATACACATACATACACAAATATAATATCATTCCACCTTTTCATTCTTTTTTTATTTGAAAATAAATCATTTTTATCTTCATAAAATCAAGGGTCATTTTCTCCTTGATGGTATAAAGAGGCAATTGTAGACTTGTGTCTTCTCAAAGTACGATGTGTGAGGCAATTTGGAGGATGGTGATGGGACCTATGATTTATATGATCATATTATATGAAATTTTTACTATATTGTTGTTGTGGGACACCCCCCCCTCTCCCCAAATAAAAACTATATGTTAAAATTATTTTAATGAAAAACAAACTATTGATTTCAATTTTGGAATGTTGGGTTTGGGAAATTAAAATTGACCCATGTAATTGGATTGAGATTGATGCCATGTATCATATGGTTATAGGGAATGTGATTAAATTAATAATTAATTAGTTAATTAATTGGGAGGCAACATGTCAATTTCATAAAATTCTTGCAATTTACACTATCATATTTCCATCCCTTGAGAACTAATCAAGTTATTAAAAAACAGCTTACAAATATCTATCATACCCTTCTCGTGTATAACAACCATTTTTTGGTTTTGTCGCGGAGAATTTTGCAATCACACAACTTGAATTATTAAAAATAATAATATAGTCATAGTTAGTATTTACATTATTCTTAATGATAATATATTTGTGTTCAAATCACGAATTATTAATTTTACGTATCGCGTTTATAAAAGTGTATTGTAATTAATCGTGTTAGGTGCTCGATTGTTATTAAATTAATAAAATGTACGTATTTTTATTTAAAATATTATTATAAATTTATATAATAATATTTAAAATTAAATGTCAAAATAAACTTAAGCTTATAATATTTATAAAAATACAAAAAATAATTTAAACTAACAAATTTGTTTGGACAATAAATTATCACGTTTAATTTTTATTTTTATTTTTTGCATTAAATTAGTAAAATCTTTTATTTTTTAAATAATTTTATATAAAGTATTTTAAAGATAAAAAATATTATATAAATTAATAATTTTACATAAAGTAAAAAAAAAAAAAGCTAAATCATAATTTTTAAAAGAACTCATAAATCAAAATAAAGTCAAAACGTCTAACCAACATGAAAAGTTGACTTTATCTTATTATATTTATAGCAGCATAAAAAAGTCATGATATAATTAGTCGGCTTTATGCCAATGGCAAGCATAAATGCTTTTATGCAAATTCATACGATGGGAATTTGTGAAATGAATAACGTTATACTTCCTCTTACAATTAACTTTTGTTATTGAATTATTTTATAATTTTTTATTTTTATTCAAATTTAATTTATTCATTTAATAAATTTTTATATATTTTTCGAAAAATAAAATGTTAATGTAGAATATGGTATACCGAATTACATATAAAATATATCATAGATTTAAATTGTATCAAGGGTAAAATGTGTTGAAAAAAAAAAATAATACTCATTTTTTTACCCACATGAAAAAAATTAACTTTTTGACATGAACTTTTGGAAAATTATATTTTAACTTGATTTAAACCCATAATTTATTAAAATCAAAACAAACCCAAGATATATATATATATATATATATAACCTTGAATTAAATAGCTTTGGTAATTAATAATTAATTAATTTTTAAAAGATAAACCCATTATTTAACTTACAAGACAAAACAAAACCAACAAAGAAAAATAAATTCAAAACCTAACCTTAAAGTGAATAGTAAAAAGTGGTGGGAGTAGGGATGAGGGTGGGGGAGTTTAATAAATACGTAAAAGTAGTAGGACCAAAGAAAAAGTCAAAAAAAAATAAATAAGAAAGACAAGGTGGGGCCAAGAGAAAACAACAGAGAAATAAAAAGGCGATGACGTGGCACAGGATAAGAGAAAGAGAGAGAGAAGTGATAGAGAGACATGCACGTCATGGGGATTCGCGTGTGAGAATCTAAGGTTAAATTGAATGGAGAGATGTGATTGGCTGACAGATGGCGCGTGAGTTGACGAGATTCAGTCTCGTACGTATGAAAAATTTCTGACACAATCTCACCACTCCTACCCCGCCAACTTCACAATCATTGCTCTTTTGGTATTATTGTAGTCCTTAAAAATATATATAAATAAATTATTTTACTATTTTTTTATATTGCAAATTTAAAATTATTTATATTTATACTTTATGTTTTTGTGAACAAAATGAAGATATCATGTTGTGATGAGGATATTCATATCTATATATTAAATTTTATTTATGTGCTTTTATTTAAAAAATATTTATATTATTATAAATCTATGTTACAAGTTCTTTTTGAAACAATTTAGGGTATGCATCGAGTTAAATACATTATTATATTTTTTATGCAATTATTTTTATAAACATGTATTTAGTTATATAATTAATATAAAATTAGATTATATATTTTTATTTATTTTTTTATATAAAAATATGTTGTGATTAGTGTGTATATATGGGCTAATTACTAAAATACATGAATTTACTCAGCAGAAAAAGTTTATATGTATTTTTTTTATTTAACTTCAATTTTAATTATTATCATTTTTTTAATTAAATTTAAATTTAAAATATTATATATAGATAAATATTTTTTTAAAACAGTAATAGTGTCGATAACTTAATTATAAGTTAGTATAGCATAACTAATATCATGTGTATAATAATATCCGTGTCCAAAATTTGGTATGGGATAACTTGATATTAATGAAAAAAAAAAGTACTAAAAATAATAATTTTGGAAAATATGGATTTGGAGATGAGTTTGACATTAATTTTGAAAAACTGGGCAAAACTGCAAATAAGGAGGGTGTGTTTAAAAAAAATTTGAAAAATTAGATAAAAATATAATTTTTTAAAATACAGCCACGTGGGACGACAATGTTAGCATCACGGCGAGTCAGAGCATGTTATGTGGTAAAACACGTTAATATTTGCGTCACGCGGGCAATCCGTGTGTCTGGCGATCCGGCGGTCCCGATAACATATTGCGCGCACGGACAGCTCAAATACATTATCTATTTAGGCGCGATTGGATGGACAAGATCAATCGTAATGAACAGTCCAGATTTGCTCACGCAATTGGCCTAAACAGGTAATGATCGGATGACTCTCCTTGTTCAACGTCGGCGTGAATGGACAACCCAGATCGACGCATAATAGGTATTTAAATATTGGATCGCATGAGAACCCTAACCGTAGTCGCACATGCCCTCGTTATAGAAGAAAAATCAGCCGCCGGAGAAGGAGACTGACCCCCAGCCGTCGCCGCACCGGAGCCACCACCGACCGCCAAAAAAGGTAAAAAATTCTTCTTCCCTCTCATAATTTGATTTCGAGTTTACCTATGACCATATCAAAGCAAATGAGATGATGGGTGAGTCGAAAATCGCGGACAAAGTCATATGTAGCCACCGCGGCCGAAACTTTAAAATTTCTTCGATGAGCCCCTTCTCATTTCCTGTTTCACACAATTTTTCGATCATTTTGTTCACCATACTTTTTTGTGCAGGTTAGCCGAATGAGAAATTTCAGCCGCAAAGGAGAACCGACAAAGCCACTGCACCAAGAGACCCCCCACCAGCAGATTCAGTTTCTTTCAATTTTTTTGTCAACCGAGGTCCCCTAACGTATTTTTCCGCATGGATATGTAGAAAATTGGCCAAAACTGGTCAGGTTTAGGTGCACCGACGCTGTGGGCAGCAGAACCAGCGTCGGAGCAAGGCACCACCGCCATGCTATAATCCTAAAATTTACCATAAAGGGTTTTCAACACCGATTTTGAGGTTTTAGGGTATTTTTAGGTACATGACGAGTATTTTAGATTCTCGCATAAAAAATTCAAAAAACTCAAAAGCGGTTAGGAGGTGTAGTAGATAGTATGGCATTTCGAACACTGATCTAAGTAAGGATCCCTCACCATATTCTCTATTATAGTAAATTGAAAATTAATAATCGATAATTGTGTGTTTTGTGAAAAATTAGTAAAATCCTAAAAATATTATAAGTCACTGGTGGAACCGGAAGCAGTTAGTTCACATTTATCTTATTTTTCCTATTTATTTTATTATATTGCCTAAATTACATATTACTATATTGTGCATATTTAAATTTATAGTTTCTATGGTCTTCTCGATCATCTGGTTTATTTGTTTCATCCTACATTGTTCATTTGATTATCTGGTTATTCGATTATTGGTTATGATAAACTATATCGCCTGCTTAGATACCATTTAAATTGATTAGTGAACATGGAATGAGACATTGACATGCTTGGTGGTTGTTTATATGATAAAAATCTAAATAAATGAAAGCTTATTGGGCATAATGGAATATGGTAGACGGACCTAGTACATAGAGAACCGTACTGTAGATATTACATCGGTCGGATAATGCTGATAAGTCCCAAATCGAAATGATTTTGGAATATATAGTTCACCTTTATATCAGACGGAGTATCGAAACGATAGTGTTTTTTGTACCCATTACCGGATGAGATATAAGAACGATCGGGTTAATTGTCAAATCTTCATACTTTGTCCACAAGTAGAGGGATATCTTTATGGACCTCAGGGTTTCCAGTAAGTAGATTAAAAGGAAATGATTACTGATTCTATGTATGAAATTGAAATGTCATTTAGTTATTTATTTTCATAGTTTGATTTTTAGGAAAAAAAAAACTTAATGGTAAATATCGAATAAAATGTTTTAAAATTAAATGTATTTACTTAAAGCAATTACTCAATTAGTTGTTTTCTGATTTTTTACCAGTATTTGATTTTCCGTATCAATGATTAGCGTAATATTCTTAATGGACTAGTGTAACTTACTCTTTTATTAACTATTTCAAATTATAAATACCAGAATCCAGATTCCGATCAGCAAAATGATTATGAGTAGTTCACATCCCGGACTCACTTCAAATGCTAACGGATGTTAACTTTTAAGATACATATATTTATTTTTTATTATCATTTGTTTTTTTATGAATCAATATAAAATGAATATTTCCGTAGTCATATTGAACATATAAATTTACTGTGTAATGAATGTAAATTCTAATTTTATTGTTCGCTTCCGCATTAAATATAATAAATTTATTTCATTTAACGTTTCGGGCTTTTACAGTATATATCAATATAAAGATTTACCTCTCTAACCCTCAAAAGTAAATTAAGTGTTAAAATATTTATAAGATATTCGGAGTTTAGTTAACTATAGAATTCACACAAATACTTGATTATTTTTTAATATAAAATATTAAAATATTATAGTCACTTTAAATAAAGTCATATATATAGTACATAAAGATATGACTACAATGGTCCTATTGGTTAGGTGGTGCACGAGACTTTTAAATATAAATAATACAAGTAATCTACTATTTTATACATTTGTTATGCGTCAATTAATTAAAGTATTATTAGTAAAATCGAGAATTCTATTATCATAGTTACTAATAATAGCAGTTGTAAGTTTAATATTAAAATATTATATTTTTACATCTCAATAAAACTATTTTGTACTGTAATTGTCTACTATATATTATATAAAATCTCTAACTTAACGTACATTTAGAATTTTTTCCCATGTACAATAAATGTTTGATTTAACGTATTATATAAAATTGTATAAATTATACAACTTACAATATCTCAAATGTTGCATAACTATATATATATATATATTAACGAAATAAGTTATTGAAGTTAATAATTAGCATATACATATAAGTTTTATTTGTTAACATATGTGTTTGGCAAAGATGTAACTTGTAAACTATTTATTCTGTTAATATAGGAAAAATATGAAATTTCACAATACATGTAAAGTTGTCACTACATATTCTTTTGTAAAATATTTTTTTATATATTTTATATGATAAATTACTAAATTAGTCAACGACATTTAACACTCATCACATTTAGTCATTCATTTATCTTTATTTTTTATTTTTGTAAAACTTGCATAATATTATTAATTATTTATTAATAATTAATTTAATTAATTAGTTAATTTTATTTTTTAATTTTTTTATACATCTAAATACAATATAATTACTTTAGTTTTTTGTTTGTTAAAATATGAACAAAAACTAAACATAAAATAAATATAAAATATTAAAAACTATATTGTAAAAAAAAATATTATAAATTAAACCATATTACGGATGCAATTCAACGATTAAAACTGTTCGATAATATATTCACTTAAATAATTATTTTATTTTCATTTTTACATTAAAATTGTAACATATAGATAATTTATTATAATCATTTCGAAAAAGAAAATAAAAAAGGTAAAGATAAGACAGGAAACACAATGAAAAAAAGTATGTTGCGAGCATATAATAGTTTTTAAATCTATTAATATATTATGTTATTTATATTTACATATCATAATATATAAATAAAAGATTAATAAAAAAATCGGATTAATTAATCAATTATTTAACAAATTAGACGAATAAATTATTTACCAACCATTGAAATGTTCCAAATTTTCAAATACAGCAGACAGCTGTCCAATATTTACTTATAAAAATAAAAAATAAAATTTTAGATATTTTAAATTATTGATTTTACAACATATATAAATATTTAATTATTATAAATTACCTTAAACTTTACACTAATTAACAAAATCCCACGGGATCATTAATTAAAGTATGCAGGCCGGCATATAATCCCCATTCATTGAATGACAAAACTTTTTATATTAATTTAATGCAAGTATCAATTAAACATTAATTAATTATTATTTTAATAGTCCCCCCCCACAACTAATTCATTTATATATAAATATCTTTTTAATAAATTAAACTTGCCAACTTTAACCTGATCTAATGCTCCTGTTTGTAGTGGGTCCCACATTATTTTTAGTAATTAATTAAATCAAAAAAATATATATTACTTAACACGTGTTTACTGGAAAACGACAATCCCTTTTAAAATAAAACGGGAGCGTAGCAGGATATTGGAAGCCAAGAATTGGGTCCGTTGCTTTTAAATTAATTAATTAATTAGTTAATGTAAAATTAATAATTCAATTTTTTATTTATACTAAATTTAAAAATAATTTATTCACAAATAAATAGAAATTTCTAGAGATAAGATGTGGGTCCCACCAGACTCCCAATTATTATTTTTTGTATAAAAGCAAAAAAAAAAAAAAAGAAAATACCAATCCCAATGGTGGCGTGTATTTGTATTAGAGGATCGGATCCCTACGGTGACATCATTTATGACATGGATGGGACCCACTCGTGATTAATAATCAGTGGGTCCCAACGATAAAATGCATATTTAAGTCTGGAAGGTCTTTTTGTCTTTTTGCATCTCTTCACATTTCTTTATAAAAATAATAAAATTATATTTCCCTCCGTTTTCAAATAAATAAAATTTTTTTTTAATCCTAAAAAGTAGACTAAAAGTTTTATTTTTTTTTAAAAATACATTTATTAACTATTATAATTATTTTAAATAATTAAATAAAATTTAATTATATAATTATTTTAAAAATAAATATTTTAGAATTTTTAAAATTTAAATAACTGAGTTGATTGATTTATTTATTTATTATGAAAAGAATAATATTATGTCACAAAATGCAATTTATTAGGCCCCAACCCATTAAACCTAACCTGGGTTTTTGGGGACTGCTGCTTTCAGTATGTCTGTTTTGCTTTTTCACTTAAAACCAGAAACAGCCAAAGCCACTGACCATGGCTTTTCCCCACCCCCCTCTTTTATATATCACTACTCATTTATGATACCATTTATTATTAGTTAAATAAAATAATATAATTTTGTTTGTATATTTATATATATATATATAAATAATTTAGTAATATACATATAGATATTTTTTTTGTTATACTTGCCCTTGCCTTTTAGCATGCATGCTGAAGGCTCTTATGGGTAAGCAGATATAATAATAATTATCTCGAATATGATATTTAGGTGTCACGAATTTATTATTTATATATATATATATATTATAAGTTAATATTAATCACACTTTATTATTATTTTGTGGTAATTATATTAAAATAAATAGTAAATTACTAAATAACCTCCTTGTATGTAATATTTTGACCCAAATGACCTCCTATAAATTTTGTCAGCACTAAAGTTTTCACTCAAATAAGCTCTCGATCCATGCATTAATGGTGTCCAATTTTAATAACAAATGCATACAAGTACAAATATTCTCAGTGCAAAATGACATTGAATTGGCATACTGATCATAATACTAATTATGAATACATTAATAGAAGCGAATATATTATACCCGTGTTCTTAAAATAAAAATTAAGATATTTTTAATTATTAAATTTTGTTTTTTGTTTTTAAATATTTAATTTTATATCTCTATATACAAGATATATTTGTATTTAAAATTATCAATGAAATCTAAATTTATAGTTATAATAACTTTCATTTACATATTTAAATCAAATTTATACAAATATAAAGTTAAATTTAAATTTAAATTTAAATCAAAACAAGTTTTTATAGCTAACGAAATTTGAATATCTTGATTAAAATTATGATTATTTCTTCAAGTCAAATTTCATTCAAAAGACAAAATTATACCCAAAATTCTAAATAAACATTTATAAATCAATCTTTATAAATGTTGTTATATAAAAATTTTGTCGTACAAAAAAGTGTCACGTTTAGAAAAAAATAATGACTGTTGCTCGCAAATAAGTATATTATCTTAATTACAATCATTACATGATATTAGAAAACCATTTGTATACTATCAAAATTATTGAATTTATAGAAATTATTTGGCCAATACCCATGTCAATGGGTTAAATTATATAGACAACACAATCACGTATTTAGAATTTTATTAAATCTAAATAAATTATCATTTTATTAAAAATTTATGATAGAAAAACGTATTATTAAAATATTTTATACACCATAATTCTTAGTACTCGTATCGATCTCTACAAATAAATTTAAAATTTAAACTTTTTATCCAATTGGATGTACACGAAAAATTTTTATGTGCTTAAAATTTTGACTTTCTTATAAAAAAAAAAAAAAAAAAACCTCACTTAATCAAATTGGTTTGTTGGACCAAAATAGTTGTGAAAGAGAAGTGAGTAGGGGACCCCTAATTTCATACTGCTTTTACTCTACGGGGGCATCAATACACAAAGCTGCCATGCACCTCTCAATTGTGTCCCACCATAAATGTCTCTCCAACCCAATCAAAAAGCTAATAAAAATTTTTATTTTTTAATATATTTTTCATGAAATACACAAATATTTTTAAATTATAATTTCTTAACTATATATATACACATATGTATTTTAAAATTTTAGGTGTGAAAACATTTTTATATTTTAAACTATTTACAATATCTTAAAATATATATGTTCTCTTATTTTTATTCAAAAAAAATTAATTTATTATTTTTTTCCCCAAAAAAACTATTACCAAGTAAAAATTTTCAAAAAATTTATTTTAATAAAATATTTTTATACTATTATAATTATAATAGTAATAAATTGTACTCGTGGTATTATTAAAAAGAAAATTATAATGGGCTTGCATGCGGTGCATTTGCTTTGCTGCCTTTCTAGGCCCGCGACCCGTCTCAAAACAGAACGTCGTCGTTTAACTATCAGTCTCTGCCTTTAAAGCCCGGGATTTAAAACCCCAAATTCAAGCGCATTCCCTTCTCGGCGGCACAAGTTTTTGGGTTTCTTTCTTCTCGGTATCCGAACGCGGCAGCAACGATGGGGAAGAAGAAGAGAGCTGAGGGAGGCGAGAAGTCCGAGCACTCTTCGTCAACTGTGTTCGTCAGTAACCTCCCGTATTCTTTCACCAACTCTCAGGTACTTTCCTCCCGCTTTTTCTCTTCCATGTGTTTGGTTATTGGGAAAACTGGAGTAGGGGGTAGGTGAAGAAAGAAGAAGTAAAATTTAAAGGAAAAGGAATAAGAGGTTATGAGATATCGTGCTTTATTATTTTTTTGAATTGTAATTGTCGATTCCAGCTTAGTTGAATAAGCTTCTGACATCGAGCTTAATTGATGCTCGTATTCAGTTTTGGTTGTGAATTACGGAGAGGTCTCAGTGCTAGTTCTTTTTATGTTAAAAAACTTAATAGAGTCTTCAGTTCTGGGTCTGTTTGTTTATATTTTGCTGCGAGATGGAGTAACGTGCATTTTTCTCTCCGTTTTTTACTTATGCATCAGCTCGAAGAAACATTCAGTGATGTAGGTCCAATCAGGCGTTGTTTTATGGTTACGCAAAAAGGCAAGTAAATTTCATTTTTGTTAGGTCTGTTCGTTTACCTGAATTGAGGGTGCCAATGCTCTTATAATTGCTGTCTAAAGCTTCCATGGCTTTCTTTTTGGAAATAAGCACAGAATGTTTCAACTGAAGTAGTTTTTTAATGGATAACATGGTATTATTTCTGAGCAAATGCAAATTTTAGTGTCCTTAATGTCAGTTGTTATGGATCGGTTTTCAGTTATGTCTACCGCTGACACTCTTTAGAAAACTGTGCGAAAAGTAATTTAACAGTTTGTTTGTCTTGCACGTTCGTTTTATTGGATGCTTGGATTGTGTTTTTTATATACTTATAACATCTGTCTAGCTATTCATTGGTGTTTTTGAATTGAAGAGGACTTCTGTAAGTGGATCAACTAGGTTGAGAAAAAGTTTGAATATAGGAATGTTTTTTTTCCCAGTTAATTATTAGATTTCTCACTCAATAGGCTCTCGCTCCTTTCTTCTTAACTGATTGTTGATTTGGCTAAAGAAATATTTACACTCTAGATGCCATAAAGAAGCCTATATATTCCATTATTTAATGTTTGTTGTTTTAATCATGTCCATCTAATCATCTTTTAAATTAAGTTGCTTTGCATTTGGTTGATGAGCTTAGTTACTATAGGTAACTGTTTTATTTTAACCTAAAATTTCATTTTTCACAGGTTAGCAGTACTTTTTAGTCATTTTTTCATGAGAAGCTAATCTTTTTGTTTTTTTTTTCCCTCTTTTGCTTTTTGCAGGATCAACAGAACACCGTGGCATTGCTTTTGTTCAGTTGTAAGTTAGATGTGCCCTTATTAAGTTTGATTTTTTCCCCAAAGGAGTCTTCATTGTCTAAATGTTTATTCTAAATCTTTAATGGTCAACGTAGTAATTTACAGGATTTTTTTTATAATTTATATTTTGTTACTACATATATACAAAGTTCACACATGACCTGCATATACCCACATGTAGATATTTTGCATGCCATGCGTATGCAATTTATTTTAGGTTTTGATAATTCTTTACCTGATTGAAAGTATTGAGTGTTGATGTTATATTGCTTCTGTTAATGAGTTATATAAACATCCAAATTTTCACGAAAGAACAAAAAAAATATCCACATCTTAGTCCAGTAGTTTTTGTGTTTCCTTAAATCTTTTTGGAAAACAATCTTGTCCATAATTTTTACTGTTTCTGGAACTAAAGCTTCTATATCTGGATGTAGGCGTCCTGAAACATATGTGGTTTTCATGCTATTTAAAATAAGGGTGATCGTTATCTTGATTAACCTAATGGTCTCAGTCATGTTCTTCATGGTAGGTCTATGTTATTCATTCTTATGGAAATATAGAAAAAGTAAAAAACTGGAACAGATAGTTTCAGACAATAATTTAATGGTACTTTAGTTAGCCACAAGTCTTAAGGGTGGTTGCTTTCAATCAGAAGGTTTGGTTCCACGTAATTAGGGATAGCCAGTCAGTAAGCTGTTTATGATTACCTAGTTTTTCATCAGGTGGCAATGTGCAAGGTAATCTATACTTCTATTTTATCTCTTAATAATGTATTCTACATCCATTTACAGTGCTGTTACGGATGATGCCAACCGTGCTATTGAGCTGAAGAATGGTTCATCTGTGGGAGGTCGTAAAATTGGAGTTAAACATGCCATGCATCGTGCTCCACTGGAGCAACGCCGGTCCAAAGCAAGTCAAGGTTGATATCCATTTTAGTTTTCCAACATTTTTGCACGGCAAGTTTGGGAACTAGCTATTTAATCTTTTTACAACATCCATCTATGAGCAAATTCCTTATTTGCAAAATATTTCTTTGGATCTAGGCATCAATTCAGATGATAGACCAAAGACAACAAACCAGAAGGATGGATTTGTCTCTGGTTCAGGAGAACAAGGTACAGAACTGGATATCAGATCTTAATAAAATTAGCAGGGGTCTTTTTTCGCATTTCTTATTCATTCTTTCTTATCTTCAGTTGGTAGTCCAAACAAAAATTCTGCCAAACCTGTTGAACGCAGAAAGCCGGCAAAAGTTTGCATTGATCTAGCTGATAAAGAGACTTGCTCTGGAAAGCAGAGGTACTGAATTTCTTGATGAGCTCGCGGATATTTCTTTTGAACGTTTAAATGAGTAAAATTGTTATGCTCTATGTGTTATTTTCTTTCTGCTGCGTTGTAATTGTTGAGTTTCTTTTCCAATTAAACATGAGCATGAGCATATTACAACTAATTTCATTATCCCAAGGAAGGAAATATTGAAATGGTTTAGCTAACAATTTAACCCAGAACCTGTCGCTCCTGTTATAAAATAGTGTGAACTTTTTTTTTTCTTATTATAATCAGGTCCCATATTTAACAAATATGTTTCAATCAAATATTATAGGGACTGAATTAGGTACTAATTCATTATTTTGACTTGAAATATTTATGTTACTTTGGTTGTCTATTATAGCCATAAAAAGAAAAATTTGAACTAATTTGTAAGAGTTACATTTTTAGGATTAATAAGATGTTTCATATTGCTGAAACAAATATATTCCTGAGTAACTAAAAGCACCTATAATTTAGAAAAATAAGCATTTACGTGGTTGGATAAAATTACTTATTGTAAAACAAGTATTTCTTGTATGGTTTTAATAAAAGATAAATATTTAAGGGTAAATAAGTAATTAAGCATGTTAAGAACTAAGCATTTAGTCAAACATGCAAAAAAAGTTTGAAAAAGTTAGGGGATCAGTGCTAATATTTTTATTGCTTAAAGCTGCTTATTGGCATATAATAAAAATTTAGCACCTTTTCTGCAATGTTACCAAGTGACTAGATCAGAACAAAGTATTTAAACTACTTATAATTAGCAAATAAGCAATCCAAAACATTTTCTAAATCCAATTTTATTTTCCTCGATGATGGCTGGAATAAGCTTTGTCTATTTTCAAATTAATGGTCGTAGCAGTTATTGGTGCGACACATGGTTAGATTTTAGTTGGTTAAGTTTGTTTGAACATTTGGTTAATTTGATTACCTTCAGTTCACTTGTTTCATGACATAATGATGTCGATGTAGTTGGGGCATATTAAAATAGGCAATACAACCAGATCGTTTGCCAAACATGAAGTAGGATTTGCAACCATGGAATTTGTTATTTGCGCAACTGTGTGCAGATACTGCATATACAGTTGGAAGTATTAGCATTCCACCCCTTATGCAAATTTTGGTTGATAATCACATATAGTCTTTATAGGTGCTAGAAGCATGGTTTTCTAGTACAATTTCTATTCTTGCATTGTGTTTACATTGTTCCATTTGTTGAAAGACTAACATTATTTTTCTTTTACATTTTAATGCAATGAAGGGTTGCTAGGACTGTAGTATTTGGTGGACTTCTTAATGCTGATGTTGCAGAAGATGTTCATCATTGTGCTGGGGAAGTTGGTACTGTATGTTCTGTTACATATCCTCTTCCAAAAGAAGAGCTCAAGCAACATGGTAAGGAAATTTTTAACTAGTAAAAAATGGGTGGTTAGGGGGAAGAGGGGGAGGGGTATTGGTAGTTTTTTTTGAAACATGTGGCAAATGGTTGTGCAATTTGAATATTAAATAAAAGCATGATATTTTTCAGGGCTTGCACAAGATGGATGCAAACTAGATGCATCAGCTGTGCTGTTTACAAGTGTTAAAGCAGCACGTGCTGCTGTTGCAACGTTACATCAAAAGGAGATAAAGGGAACTATTGTTTGGGCACGCCAGCTGGGTGGAGAGGTAAAATAGTGAAGTTTTCACTGTTATATTGTTTTTGTTCATTGGAAATCAGCTGGCAGTTATATTTATAACGTTTGGTTTATATTAATATACTACTCAGTAAAGATAATTGGTCTCCTTCATGGACACTTTTTTAAGCTATTGTATTTGTTATCCAGGGCTCCAAGACTCAGAAGTGGAAACTTATCATTAGAAATCTTCCTTTCAAGGTTGTTCACTGCCAAAGATTTTGTTCAGTTTTCATATTCTGTGGGGTTTGTTCTCTAAACTAGTCTACTTATGCAGGCTAAAGCAAGTGAGATAAAAGAGATGTTTTCATCAGCAGGATTTGTCTGGGATGTTTTTATTCCACATAATTCTGAAACTGGGTAAATTCTCATTATCCAGGATTGTCCTTATTTGTCACATAATTAAACACTTAATATATCGATTATGCAAATAAGGTAGACTTTCGCTATGTTATTCTCTTTCTAACTTCACTTTTCATTTGTCCAGATTATCTAAGGGTTTTGCATTTATCAAATTCACGTGTAAGCAGGATGCAGAAAGTGTATGCCCTTCTAGAAGACATGCTTTTTACTTGGTTAATGAAATTTAACATTTTGTAGGCCAGTTTTTTTATTTGTTCTTTTCCTTGTTTTAAAATTTCAGGCAATTCAAAAGTTCAATGGCCAAATGTTTGGGAAAAGGCCCATAGCTGTTGATTGGGCTGTTCCTAAGAAACTATATGGTGTTGGCTCTGGTGCTGTTGTTTCAGCAGATGGTAATTTAAACCCTTTACTGAACTTCTCCTCTCAAGGATTCTCATTAGCTCTTAGGTTACACCCAAATCTGTCATATTGAATGAAGCTGAATGAAGTTTTCATCAACTTTTCGATAAATTGCTGACAGAGAAACGGAATATCATGTTATGTTTATAATTAGAAATTCATAATGGTAAGATATGATTATGTGGGTATCCCACTAGCTGGAGCTTCAGTAGTACGCAATTGGGAATTGAAACTGTAAGAGCATTGGTGAGAAACACATGTCAAAAAATCCTGCTGTACTGACTAGTTTTGTGCAGTAAAAGAATTTTGATGAGGAGAATTTACTTCTGTTCTACTTAGCATAAGTTTGTGAAGGTATTAGTCTCTGCTTCTGTGTTGCCAGTTTCATAATTCATGTAACTATTTATGGTGATGCAAATCTAACATAGAAAGAAATATCCTGTGGTTGAATTGTATCCTCTATTTGCCTGAGAAAGAAGGGTCTAAAATTTGATTTTATTTCCTTTCATATATATAGATGCATGTGTCTGTGAGTGTGCATTAATCTGATTTTATACATTAGCATAATTGGATATACACAGTAATTTGATGTTTCAAGTTGAAAGATTGATTTGGTTTTTATTCTCATCCATAATAGTTTTATCCCTTTCTGTCTTTGTCAGTGTGCTCATTTTTGGCCTGTGAATCTTTTTAGCCCTTGTCTCTTTGTTTGTTTGCATCATTTTTATTTTTCAATTTGTAGCTAATATAAACAGTGGTTTTACAGGACAGCAGAATGAAAGCGACAGTGAAAGTGATAGTAGCAGTGTTGATTTGGAGGGTGATATGGGGAATGTCCATGCAAATTCTGAACAACCACATGGGGAAGATGGTGCTCTAGATGACTTGGACACATTAGGTAAAGATGGCGTTGCTGCTGAAGTTGATTTTGAAGAGGAAGCAAACATTGCGAGAAAAGTTCTTAAGAATTTGATGGCATCCTCTTCTAAGGGTTCTGCCCCTTCCTGCAATGAAGACTCAATTCCTTCTGAGAAGATCAAGGAGTCAAATAAAGATGAAACCAGTAACATGCAAGATAAGGTATCGCCTGAGTTGAATAAGGATTTGGATGCAACTAAAGCTGGAAACACCAAAAAAACAAATCAGGCAAATCTCAAAGAGACAGAAGGCGATGATGAGTTGCAGAGAACAATTTTCATAAGCAATCTTCCATTTGATATTACCAATGAAGAAGTGAAAGAGCGGTTTTCTGGATTTGGACAAGTGCAATCCTTTGTTCCAGTTCTTCATGCTGTCACCAAGTATGAATTTATATTTAATTTGACATGCTTCTATAAATGCTTCTAGTCAAGTTTCATAAATAATATATCCTTTTTGCTTGTGGCAGACGACCAAGAGGCACTGGTTTTCTCAAGTTTAAGACAATTGATGCAGCTGCCACTGCTGTCTCGGCTGCAAATACTGCATTGGCCACAGGAATAGTTTTGAAAGGGAGGCAACTTACTGTTTTGAAAGCTTTGGATAAGAAATCTGCTCATGATAAGGAATTGGAGAAGACCAAGGTTGAGGAGCATGACCATCGCAATCTCTATCTTTCGAAGGTTAATTTCCTTAGCTCCCTAAAATTTTCCTGCCAAATTCAGTTTTGCAATATGGTTTCAAGACTATTTTGAAATGCAGGAAGGTGTTATTCTTGAGGGGACTCCAGCTGCTCAAGGCGTTTCTACAGAGGATATGGAGAAACGTAAGATGTGAGTTCTCTTAGTTTATCTATTATTTAAGTCAGTGGTGTGTGATGTTCCGAAGAAAGTTGGTGATGCTGGTTGAGAAGCAATTCTCCTCTGTGGCATATGCATAGGGCATAGGTACACTTATGCTGCATAGTCCTCTACTAGTTCTGAAGGTGGGCCATTGTTAATTTTAAGTGATAGTATAAAGAATGCAGGATAGTGTTAACCTTGAAGTGGTGTTAGGTTTTTTTTTTTCTTTGAAAGTGAAGCTTGATTTTTTGTTGAAGGAAATAGTCTTAGTTTTCCATATGCTCAATGTGGCTGTTTAGTTTTCCTATTTCTTGAACTGGAAAGGAAGGGGTGGTTTGCTTGTATAATTATTGAAGATTTTGAGAGTAGGAAAAACTCATTTTTTCTTCTTATTACATCAATTATTAATGCCTCATTTTATAAGCAAAACAGAAGGGAAAATATCTGCAGAAATAACAACTTTCCCTAGCAAATGACAGCTAGTATTCTGTTACGGTGCCTGATTGTCTAACAAAAATAAGAAAATAGAAAGCAGTTACAGTAAATATAATTTATTTCTAATATTTCTATACTCCCCCTCAATATAAGTTACGTAAATGTTGAGTAAGGCTAGATTGGATATCAATTCGTTGAAGGATCCTTTGGGAAGTGCCTTTGTTAAAATATTTGCAGTTTGCTGATTAGTAGGAACATGGAGTATTGTAATGGTTTGATTTTCAATCTTCTCTTCGATGAAGTGCCTATCTATCTCCACGTGTTTAGTTCGATCATGATGTACAGGATTTTTAGTTATGTTAATTGTTGATTGATTGTCGCATCTTACTTTTATGGGAGTAGTAACCGAGAATTTGATTTCCATTAGAATTCTTTTTAACCAAACTCCCTCACATATTCCATGAGCAAGTGACCGAAGTTCAGTTTTTGCACTACTTTGTGATACAACAGATTGTTTCTTGTTCCGCCAAGTGACTAAGTTTCCCCAAACATAAGTACAGTACCCAGATATAGATCTTCTGTCAGTTACAAAACCCGCTCAATCTGCATCTGTGTAGATTTCAATATTCCTGTTCATTGTTTTCTGAAAAAATAGTCTTTGTCTTGGAGTCTTCTTAAGGTATCTTAGGATTCGATATACTATATTCATATGATCATGAATAGGTTGGTTCATGAATTGACTTGCAGTACTTACAGAAAAACTGATGTCAGGTCTAGTATGAACGAGATAAATAAGTTTGACCACAAGTTTCTGATATCTTTCTTTATAAATTGGCTAGCCATTGGTTTTAAATCCAACTTTTGTAGTCGTTTCCATAGGTGTTTCTGCTGGTTTACACTCAAGCCTCCCTGTTTCTTTCAGCAGGTCAAGAACATATTTCCGTTGTGACACATATATTCCATTTTTAGAACGAGCAAATTTCATATCCAGAAAATATCTGAGTGCTTCAAGATCTTTTATCTCAAATTCCGTGGCAAGAAAAGTTTTGAGTTTATGAATTTCTTCTATATTATCACTTGTTAAAATAATATCATCAGTATAAACAATTAGGATCGCTTTCTTACTAGAGGCACTGTTCTTGACAAACAAAGTATGATCAAACTGACACTGCTCATAGCACATATGTTTGACTGCTTTGATGAATCTGTTAAACCAAACTCTCGGAAATTGTTTCATATGTGGTCTCAAGGCCCGAAGGGACTTCTATATATACCTATTCTTCTAAATCACTATTGAGAAATGCATTCTTTACATTAAGTTGACGGAGAGGCCAATCAAGATTAGAAGCAAGAGAGAGTAATATCTGGATAGTGTTGTGTTTAACCATTGGGGCGAATGTCTCCTGATAGTCTATCCCGTAGGACTGAATGAAGCCTTTAGCCACTAGACGAGCTTTGTACCGATTCATACTTAAATCAGGATTGTGTTTTGTAGTGAATACCTATTTGCACCCCACTTTATGTTTTGCAGGTGGAAGTTCTGTCAGTTCCCAAGTGTTGTTCTTTTCTAGAGCCCTGATCTCTTCTTGAATAACACCTCTCTACTCTGGTAGTGCAAGGGTGTAACACCCCGTTTTTTTTTTTTCTAACGGTATAAGATAAAGCACTCATACGACTCAACATACAAGTCCCATATCATTCCAACCATGCGTAAGAGAAACTTGTCCACATTCATTGCTCCAAATCAATTGCACATACATATCCACCTCTACAACACATAGTAACACATTATTAAACATTTCTAGAAGTTCAATACCCATACCAAAACACCCTTTCAAAACAACTTTAAATCACAAACAAAACTTGTGCCCTATGGCACTACCGACGGGGCTCCGTTACCAGCCGCTCGGATCCCGACTCCGTTCTTACTCCACCTGTGAATGATGAGAAGTGAGTTCACATAACTCAATACGATAAAAAAACCAAGTTGTAAGTGCAGTATGCAGTGACAAGAATTTCCAGAAATGTCTATATGCATTTATTCTACCCAACCCCAAAACAACTCATAACCCCCCCCCCCTCCCTACTCTAATCGTCAAGGTCCTATTCCAAGGAAACGGTACGGCAAAGCAACCACACCCACCCAACAACCATCCATTAACTCACGTCACCAACATCGGCGACTCATACTCTCTCCCTCATCTTCCGACCTCATGAGGCCACACACACACACAAGCACCTTCATTCCACATCACCAATATCGGCGACTCATATCCACTCCTACACCTCTCGACCTAAATAGGCCACACACACACACAAATACCATCATCTCGCGTCACCAACATCGGCGACTCATACTCACTCCTCCAACTCTCGACCTAGAAAGGCCACACACACACACAAACACCATCATCTCGCGTCACCAACATCGACGACTCATACTCACTCCTCCAACTCTCGACCTAGAAAGGCCACACACACACACAAACACCATCATCTCGCGTCACCAACATCGGTGACTCATACTCACTCCTCCAACTCTCGACCTCGTGGGCCACGCACACACACAAGCGTTTCCACCTCCTGTCACCAACACCCGTGACTCATACACTCTCCTACGATTTTCTGCGTACCCCTTCTGTCTACTCTGGGCAGCTTGTAGATTCTGTCGTATCATCCGCACCTTAGCCGTGGTTTCCTCTACCATCTCCGGCCCCAACAACTGTCTTTCCCCCACCTCACTCCAACACACCGGCGACCTACAAGGTCGACCATACAGAGCTTCATAAGGAGTCATGCCGATGCTGGTGTGATAACTATTATTGTATGTAAATTCTATTAAGGGTAGTATGTCTTCCCAATCTCCTCCCGTGTCGATAACACAGGCTCTTAACATATCCTCCAACACTTGTATCGTCCTCTCCGTTTATCCGTCCGTTTGTGGGTGAAAAGCTGTGCTAAAGCTCAATTTAGTACCTAAAGCCTGTTGCAACCCTCTCCAAAATTTGGAAGTAAATCGGGAATCCCGGTCGGAGACAATTGTCACAGGAATGCCGTGTAATCTCACTACCTCTCTGATATACAGTCTCGCTAATCGTTCCACTGGATCGGTCACTTTCATTGCCAAGAAATGGGAAGATTTAATTAGACGATCAACCACCACCCAAATACTATCATGTTTCTTACGGTTACCTGGCAACCCGGTCACAAAATCCATAGAGACATGTTCCCACTTCCACTCGGGTATAGGTAGAGGTTGTAACAAACCCCTAGCCCGCTGGTGTTCCGCCTTGACTTGTTGGCATATCAGTCACTTTGACACATACTCGGCCACATCCCTCTTCATGCCCCTCCACCAGAAGCTCTTCTGCAAATTTTTGTACATCTTAGTACTTCCCGGATGTATAGCAAGTTTGGTGTCATGAGCCTCACTGAGTATCTCTTCTTGGAGTGTACGATCATTGGGAACGCACATTCTGGTTTGAAATCTGAGTATCCCATCGTTCCCCACCCCAAAATCTCCCACTGTACCCTGTTCCACTCCCTCCCGGATCCTCTGTATTTCAGTGTCCCCCAATTGTCCCTCTCTTATTTTCTGAACCAACGTAGGTTGTGCCCTCAAACTAGCCACATATCTGCCATTGTCCCCCTCTTGAATATCTAATCGTTGCATGGCTTCCCGTACACACCACTCAGACACCATCAAATGAGATAATACCCCAGTACTCTTACAACTGAGTGCATCTGCCACGACGTTTTCCCTTCCCGGGTGGTACTTAATTCTGCAGTCAAAATCCTTCAACAGATCCATCCATCTCCTCTGTCGCATATTCAATTCCCGTTGTGTGAACAAGTACTGTAAACTTTTGTGATCTGTGTAAATTTCAAATGTTTCCCCGTATAAGTAATGTCGCCACAGTTTTAACGCATAGACCACTGCAGCTAGTTCCAAATCGTGTGTCGGATAGTTCTTTTCGTGTGTCCTCAATTGTCGCGATCCATATGCTATAACCTTCCCTTGTTGCATTAATACACAGCCTAACCCAACATGAGAGGCATCGCTATATACTGCAAAATTACTCTCTCCCGATGGGATGACCAATATTGGCGTAGTAGTTAGTCTATGTTTCAATTCCTGAAAGCTACTCTCACACTTTTCATCCCATTCGAACTTCACATTCTTCTTTGTCAGCTTGGTAAGAGGTGCTGCAATACTAGAAAACCCCCGCACAAACCGACGGTAATATCCTGCTAAACCCAGAAAACTCCTGATCTCTGTGACAGTCTTTGGTCTTTCCCACTTTACCACTGCTTCTATTTTCATTGGGTCTACTGATACCCCATCTTTCGACACAATATGTCCCAAGAAGGTAATTTGATCCAACCAGAACTCGCACTTACTAAGTTTTGCATACAGTTTAGCTTTTCGAAGCATCCCCAGCACCGTAGTCAGATGTTCTGTATGTTCTCCCAAATCTCTTGAGTAAATTAATATGTCATCTATGAAGACAATGACGTAGCGATCCAGCAGGTGTCGAAACACCCGATTCATCAAATCCATAAACACTGCAGGAGCATTCGTTAGTCCAAAAGGCATCACTAAAAATTCATAGTGGCCATACCTGGTGCGGAATGCTGTCTTGGCAATGTCTTCGGCTCTTACCCGTAGTTGATGATACCCCGAACGCAGATCTATTTTTGAAAACACTTGTGCCCCTTACAATTGATCGAATAAATCGTCGATCCTAGGTAATGGATACTTATTCTTTATTGTCACCTGATTCAGGTCTCTATAATCAATACACATTCGCATAGATCCATCATTCTTCTTAACAAACAATACTGGGGCTCCCCACGGTGATACGCTCGGCCTTATAAATTTCTTATCCAATAACTCTTGTAACTGTCTACTCAACTCCATTAATTCTGATCTCGCCATCCTGTATGGAACTTTGGAGATTGGTTGGGTGCCGGGCTGGAGTTCGATGGCGAATTCGACCTCTCTATTGGGTGGTAATCCCGGAAGGTCGTCTGGGAAAACGTCTGGAAAATCTCTTACCACTGGTATCTCTCGGAGTGCAGGTCTCTTATCCTCGTTACCTATCAAAACGTAGACAAAATTGTAATCCATATACATATTCCCGCTAGCATATTTTAATATAACACTCATTCATTCATTGAGATTTTTCTTTCCATACAGAAAAAGGTTCTTCGTTAGGCATCTTAAACACTACCCTCTTATGGAAACAGTCTACATGGGCATGTTGGACCGCAAGCCAATCCATTCCCAGTATTACATCAAAATCCTTAATGTCTAACAAAATCAGATCTACTTTTAACTTCCTCCCCTCTACATCTATCCCACAGGAATTAAACATCACATCCGTACATAAAGGGCCATTAGTTGGCGTAGAAATGACTAACACTCGATCTAACACCCGAGGTTCTATACCTATCCTAGATGCAAACATAGGCGATACAAATGAATGTGTGGCACCAGGGTCATTTAGTACTTTAGCAGGAATATCTGAAATGTAAAGTATACCTTGTATTATTTCGGAAGTGGCGGCCGCCTCTGGCGCTGTGATGGCAAACACCCGTCCTTGAACCCACGGTTTACCCGGTTCCTTCGGCAACGGGCAATCACGCACAAAATGTTGAGTGTTTCCGCACCGATAACAGCCCCGACCGCCGCTCATACATGGTCGATCCCCATGATTTCTACCACATTGGGTGCAATTTGGTTTACTCCGGGATATCTGATGACTTGGGGCAAAATCCGGTGCCATCCTCTGCCTTTTCTCTGTTTGGCCAGAGGGGGGTGGTAGACGTCTGTAACTGGACTCCCCTTTACTGTTCTCAACTTGTTCTTTATACAGTGCTTCCACTAACTGTGCCTTTTCTAACACCATCTGATATGAGGGTAATGCAAACACAGCCACTTGACGATACAGTTCTGACCGTAATCCTTTTTCGAACCTGCGGGCCTTCTTGGTCTCATTCATCATCACCTCGGGCGTGAACTGCCCCAAATCTATGTACCTCTCAGCATATTCCACCACTGACAATCTTCTTTGTCTCAGTTCGGTAAACTCTGTTTCCTTTCGTTGTCTCAAGAAATCCGGGAAATATTCTGCATTGAAGGCTTCCAGGAATACTTCCCAAGTGACTGGGGGAACTAGAGCGCTCCTTTTTAATTTCCACCAACGCTCGGCGGACCCTCTAAACATGAATGTGGCCAATTGCACCTTCTGTTCCGTGGTCACTGTGATCACTTCGAATAATTTTTCGGTCTCCTTTATCCAGTCTTCCGCCACCAATGGATCAGTATCCCCATTGAAAGCAGGAGGGTTTAATCTTCGATATTTCTCAATATTGCTGGTATCCACCACACCCTGGTGAACCCCCGGTTGTGGGACCGAGGCTGTCGCTGCCCGTAGTTCTCTATCTCTGATCACCGTGGCCAGACTCTCAACTACGGTTAAGGTGCGGATGATACGACAGAATCTACAAGCTGCCCAGAGTAGACAGAAGGGGTATGCAGACAATCGTAGGAGAGTGTATGAGTCACGGGTGTTGGTGACAGGAGGTGGAAACGCTTGTGTGTGTGCGTGGCCCACGAGGTCGAGAGTTGGAGGAGTGAGTATGAGTCACCGATGTTGGTGACGCGAGATGATGGTGTTTGTGTGTGTGTGTGGCCTTTCTAGGTCGAGAGTTGGAGGAGTGAGTATGAGTCGCCGATGTTGGTGACGCGAGATGATGGTGTTTGTGTGTGTGTGTGGCCTATTTAGGTCGAGAGGTGTAGGAGTGGATATGAGTCGCCGATATTGGTGATGTGGAATGAAGGTGCTTGTGTGTGTGTGTGGCCTCATGATGTCGGGAGATGAGGGAGAGAGTATGAGTCGCCGATGTTGGTGACGTGAGTTAATGGATGGTTGTTGGGTGGGTGTGGTTGCTTTGCCGTACCGTTTCCTTGGAATAGGACCTTGACGATTAGTGTAGGGAGGGGGGGGGGTTATGA